>NC_051177.1:144863439-145198439 GCF_013339695.2 Rhipicephalus sanguineus | reverse complement strand
TAGCGTAGATGTTTTCCTTGAACGAAACATGAAGCGCTGTACAAGATCTTTTTCCACGGAATTTCGTTTTTCCCAAATTGCTATAAGATAACGGCGAATTTAGTCCCCCCCCCCCCCTCCAGTTTTTCACGACCTAGATTTTGCGTCTTTTCGTTACTTCTTTGCGCTTACATTCCTCTGGTTCGCAGTTAATCAAGTAAGGCTTTCACTTCTTTTTTAAGCTGCAAGCTGTGTGCGCGAAGTTAGAGGGTCTGAGTAGAACAACTAAGTTCGAGCGAGGTGTTAATTAGGTACAGCAGGCTGAAAGAGCCCAGACTATAAAGAGCTGTTGCTCAACATTTAAATTGTCCGCTGGATAACGCAAAACGAGTTAATTCGGTTTATGCGTTTCTGCGATACATGTGCCTCTCGTCAAATCTCTCGGCTTACAGAAGAAGGAGGGGATAGAGTGCTGTCCCGTTTACTCGCCTGCAGTCTCGTACCGTGCTTTTGGCACGTAAAGCCCCAGAAATTATTATTTACTCGTCTGTCTCGTGTGCTCTTCGCGCTGTATGCGCAAGAACGAATCACCAACTCTCCCAAGCTCTGACGAGGCGATCGATCGCCCAATTTAGCCTCAGCAACCACGATCCGTGTCGACCCTCATGCGGAAGAATTCCATCTGACGATGAAACCGTGCCGAGAAGCGTTAAAATGCTCTCATCGGGCCGTTCCATCAGCAGTTAAGAATGTATAACGACGCATTTACTGGCTTTTTACAGAGTCGTAAAAATGCACTTGACGGTGGCGAGGTAAAAACAAGGCGACGCAGTGTTTCCGCAGCATGACTTCGTCTTCACGCTGCCTCCTCGTTTTATCATCATCCGCCTTGCTTCGCGTTCGGAACGTCGCCAGTGTCGGTCCACGCTTGTCAGTGAGTTCGCGCGCATTTTTCGGTCTCGCTTTTACGCCTTTTTGTTACTGTTTTCAAGACTTCGCCCGCCTCGTTCATCAACGAAACGAGCCACTCACTGAGCTGTCTCGCCAACCAAACACTCCCCCCTTTTTTTCCCCTCAATGCGTATAGCGTATAGTATACACAGCGGACGCCTTTTTGACTGAGCCGCGTGTGAAAATGGACTGGCGACGAGCCATTTCTGGATCTCTCGTGCTCTTTGCCTCACTGCGGGCATTTTCGCGCAAATGACTGCGTGTACGAGGAGGAGCGCGGTAATGTAGTCTTCTTCCGAGAATGGCGACCGTGCAGGATAACTGCCGACAGCTTAGTCGTGGGGCCAGTAAAGGAACGGAATAAGAAAGCACGCGAAACACGCATTGCCGCAACAAACGATCAGGTTGTGCGTCCTCGAAGCAGTGTTGTACACGTTCCTCTAAAACAGGAACGACAGCTCGTTCCTCGTTCCTTTCCAATCTTGGAACGAGTTCCCGTTACAAGTTCCTTTAATGCCAAAGGAACTCGTTCCAGTTACATTTAAAAAATTGGAACGTGTCGTTACATTAACGTTACATTAACGTTACATTTGAAATTTTAATCGAGATGTAGTGCGGTATAATCCTGAGGCGAAATAAAGTGTGCAATTTAAAGCTCACATCAAGCTACATATATTTTACGAATTTTACATCACCGGCCGCAGGTCTAAAAAAACTCTCCTATAGACGAATTTCTCATAGACCACCGGCCGTACTACAGACATAGCTAACAGCAACTTTCGTGGTCGTCTATTACAAGTGCAACACATGTCGTACTTTCCAAGTTAGTCTTCAAATGCGTAGTCAGAATACTGCGCTTCAGATATTCAAGTAAAAATTTCCACACATGCGCCAATATAATTCAGTTTCTTTCACAGGAAGCCGCATCCAAAAGAACAATACATAGGCGTTTAATTAGTTCTGATTCAGTAATTCCAGTGTGAGTTGAAAATAATGTCCAGGCTAGATATTCGCGACTTAGTAAAGTCCCTTGTTCGCACTCAGCAAGAGTTGCATCTCGATGTCTGCATGAGTAACTGAGGGGACGAATTGCAACTCATGATTACTGAATTGGACAAGGAAAGCAGAGTGGTAGATCTGAAAATAATATGCAGAAAACTAAAGTAATGCACAACAGTCTCGGAAGAGAACAGCGTTTTGCGATAGGTAGCGAGGCACTGAAAGTTCTTAAGGAATACGTCTACTTACGACAGGTAGTGACCGCGAAGCCAAAACATCAGAATGAACTAGAAGAATAAGAATTGGGTGTAACACATTCGGCAAGCATTCTCAAATCATGAGTGGTAGTTTACCACTATCCCTCAAGAGGAAGGTATGTAATGGCTGCATCTAACCAATACTTACCAACAGAGCGGAAACCTAGAGGCTTACGAAGAGTGCTCAACTGAAATTGAGGACTACGCAGCGGGCAATGGAAAGGAAAATTATTGGTGTAACCTTAAGGGACAAGAACAGGGCAGAATGGGTCTGGGAACAAACGGGTGTTAAGGACATCTTAGTCGAAATCAAGAAGGAGAAACGGACATGGGCAGGGCATTTAGCGCGTAGGCATGATAACCGCTAGTCAAGGAGCAACTGACTGGATACCGAAAGAAGGCAAGCGCTCAAGAGTCAGGAAGTTAGGTGGGCAGATGAGATTAAGTTTGCGGGTATAGCATGGCAGCAGCAAGCACAGGACCAGGTTGATTGACGGAACATGGGAGAGGCCTTTGCCCTGCAGTGGACGTAGTCAGGCTGATGATTATGATTATGATTATGATGATGATGGTATCCGACAGCCGAACCTATTTTCTCGTCAGCACTTCGTTGGCAATGTTGAAGAGTCGCTCCATCAGGCGCTTGAGGGCACTGCCGTCTTGTATACAAGAAGGAACAAAGTCAAACGAAGTCGTAGGGGCGAGGGCAGGCTCAGGGGGCGCAGCAAGAATGTAGCGCTGGATGTACGCGTATCGTTTATTGCATGGGAGACGTTGTTGATGCGGCGGCGGTCGAAATGAACCATAATAAAAAGTATAGACCGATTGCCACGGGGATAACTCGCATGTTAAAGGGATGCCTGCCCAAACGCAAACATCGAAGGCACCGGACGGCGCCGCTGCGGCACCCGCGTCCACTGCGTTTCGGCCTTCTTCACCGCTATCCACGCAACCGGGTGACAGAAGACATCTTCCCCACGCCCCTGGCGGACGCGTTATTCAAGTGAGAGGCGAGCTGTAGATTCTTGCACCTCACACGGTCACCCATCCGACCTGTTCTGCATGATATGCTGCGTGCGTGTGCCTGTTCAATGCCGAGGAACGTTTATAGAAGGAACGCCGTTCCCTCTGCCGTTCCTACGTAAACGTAACGAGTTACCGTTACAGTTCCACCGATCCAGTGTTGCACGGAACGGCGTTCCAAGGAACGACGTTCCAGGAACTAGTTCCTTTTTTAAGGAACGGAGGAACGCCACCGTTCCATTGAGGATCGGTGGAACTGTAACGGTAACTCGTTACGTTTACGTAGGAACGGCATAGGGAACGGCGTTCCGTCTGTAAACGTCCCACGGCATTGAACAGGCGCCCGCACACAGCGCATCATGCGGAACAGGGTGGATGGCCGACCGCGGATGAGCCAGTCTGACAGCAATCACGAGCCGTTCTGGACTGTAGACACACCTTGGGGAACTTTTACTTGACATTCGAGAATCACCGAACCCCATGGTAAGGCTTCCGCCAGGAAGGGACACGCAATTTTTTTTTACCTCTGTGACTTTTTTGTTCGGCTGACTCGAAAGCAGCTTTTTTTTTTTTTTGGGGGGGGGGGGGGGGGGGGGCTGCGTATTCGGGTGGTTCTACTGCGCGTCCCCGTGGCCTTGTCGGCATTGGGAAAAGTGGGGGAGCCGACTTGCCGTAGTCGAGGCGCCTTAGCGTGGTTCCGCGGAGTTTTCGAACGGCGCGAATCATCGTCGCGAATCTGGTGTTTGACGCGCATGAGACAGAGGGGCCAATCACAACTCCAAAGGCCACAGAAAATGAGTGAAGCACCGACGTGCTAACCACCGAAATCCCGCGCGGTGGCCTCCCACTGCGCAGGAATGGTCTTCGGCCCCAAAGTAACAGTGGCGAAGTTACACTTCGGTTCTACCCATTGCGGTGAGCGCATTGCCACGTGCAGCGTACTCTTCCGACGTTTTGTTTGTTTCATGTTCACGCGCTGCCGACTGCGAAGCATCGGCCCAGATCCTGGGAATGTTTCTCACGTCGCGTAGTCTTTAGCGGCTGGCTCAATCGTCCATTTACTACCTCGTGCATGCCGCGGGCAGCTATCTAGAAATCTGTCTTTTGACACTCGGTTGCGCGGATAGCGGAGAAGAAGACCGAAACGCAGTGGCGCCTGCGATGGTTCCGTTTTCGCAGGCATCCCTTCAACATGAAATTATCTCCGCGGCTATCGGTCTATAAGTTTTATTATAGTTCAGTTCTACAGCCGCCCCACCGATAGCGTCTACCATGCAATGAACGATACGCGTACATCCAGCGCTACATCCAGCGCCCGCTGAGCCTGCCCTCGCCCTTACGACCACGGTTGACTTGTCCCTATTTGTGTACAACACGGCAGTGCCCTCAAGCACATGATGGAACGGCTCTTCAACATTGCCGACGAAGTGCTGACGAGAAAACAGGTTCCTCAGTCGGATACCAACATCGAGATGCGACTCTTGCTGAGTGCGAGCAAGGGACTTTACTAAGTTGCGAATATGTATCCTGGACATTTTCTACTCACGCTGCGATATTGAATCAGCACTCATTAAACGCCTATGTATTGTTCTTTTCGATGTGGCTTCCAGTGCAAGAAACATATTTATATTGGTGCATGTGTGGGGATTTCTATTTGAATATATGAAGCGCAGTATTCTGACGGCGTATTTGAAGACTGACGGGGAAAGGGCCCCATGTGTTGCACTTGTAATAGACGAGCACGAAAGTTGAAGTTAGACATGTCTGTAACACGGCCGGTAGTCTCTGAGAAAATTCGTCTAGGAGCGCTTCTTTATATTCATTTTATCTACACTGCCGGCGATGTCAATTTCATCAAATACATGCAGCTCAATTCTAGCTTTAAATTTCTCAGTTTTGTGTCGCCTCAGAGTTATCCAGCACTATATATTTATTAAATATAAAATGTAACGTTAATGTAACGACACGTTCCAATTTTCGAAATGTAACTGGAACGAGTTCCTTTCGCATTGAAGGAACGTGTAACGGGAACTCGTTCCAAGATTGGGAAGGAACGAGTAACGAGCTTTCGTTCCTGTTTTAGAGGAACGTGTACAACACTGCACCGATCATCAATGGAACGGTGGCGTTCCTCCGTTCCACCAAAAAGGAACTAGTTCATGTAACGTCGTTCCTTGGAACGCCGTTCCGTACAACACTGCCTCGAAGCACGTCCGTTAGCGAACGGGTGGCTCGCGCGTACTACAAAGCAGCAGCAGCGTCTTTAGTAAGCGAGCAGAAAAGCTTTTTTTTTTTTAAACTTTTTTTTTTGCAGTTGAGAAAGAGCTCGTTCCTCAAATATAAGCCGTACCTCGTGACGCTGATAATAGCTGCCGCGGCTATTTCACGCGGAAGTCGTACGTGCGTGCGTTCTAGGCTAATATGGAAGATAGGTTATCTTTGAACACCTAAAAGACGCGTCTCGCATTTCGCGAATACAAAGGCGACCCTATATGCCTGACGCGATTGTGTGTGTAAGAGAGAGTAGGCCGGGCTCCTAGGGACGGGCGAGTGAAGGAAGGCGTATCTACGGTTCGCGCATGCGCAGTCGTACCGTAGCACGTGAATGCGCGCATGCATAATACAGGAGCGCGGCGGCTTCCTTTGCAAGGGAACGTGACTGCCCCGAGGCCCGTCGCGACTTCCTGTTCCGTTCGGAAGGAACGGCCGGAGAACCACTTCCGCTCCCATTACGACCTTCTCATTGCCGTCTTTGTTTTGGGCTCCTTTGCGTATGCCTGTAACGGTCAGTAAGAGCTTCCGGTGCGCGGAGAGTGGCACTTCGAAAAAATAAACGGCGCGGTAAGCATAACCACGTGAGCGTGAAGTGAGACGCGTGTGGCATGCGTGGGTACCAGTACGCGAAAGAAAGGGTGTCGTTTTAGCGAAGAAATGCGAAGCGAGATTGGAGACTGCACCGTAGCCGGACTCGCAGCAGTTATGTGGTGGTGTGTCACAGGGGGACAAGAGCCGGAGTGGTTTGCGTCACCACTTGGTGCGCACAGCCTCGGTTTGAGGCGACCTCCTTATACTATAGACGCTATCTGGTCACGCGAGCTGCCGGGAAGAGCAAAAGGAGAATCGGGCCAAGTCGCATTTTCGCGATCGCGTGCTGCCTAGCCAGTGTGCGTTTCTGCAGCGCGTGCATAAACTGAGGAGATCGCGAGATGTTACGCAATATGTAGCACTTGAAGAGGAATGCGAGTTGCATTCTGACACTGCAGTTTTGCATAAAACACCCGCTTTCTGAAAATCCGGTCGAGCCAACGTGCGACAATTCAGCCTTCCCACGGCTCTTGACTGAATTAAAAGAAGAGAGCTGCCTTCACAAGGCGTGCGTGCGTGCGTGCGTGCGTGCGTGCGCGCGCGCGTGTGTGTGTGTGTGCGCGCGCGCTTGGGGCCACTGTTTCAAAAGTACTGAGTTTTGCGTTGAGTATGTTGATTATTGCGTTGGGTATGCTACAAAATGGAAAGTATAGTCAAATTATGTTGATGCAAACAATCCCATGTCGTCTCACGATGCCCCGAATTTCTATAGATTCCCTATATCTTTGCCTCATTCTGTAGAGATAAACATAGCAAACATTTCCTCGTTTTCTCTTTTGAACCTTAGGGCACTTCAAATCTTACAGACTGTAAATTTGCACACCTGCGTAGATCGCAATGTACAAGAGATATATTTATATAAACTTTCTGTGGCAATCCTGGGCTAACTGGGCTGAATTGCGGGGGCGAAAAGCTGGACATTTGGAATAAAGGGTTGTTCCTTCTGAAGTTGTAATTGGTCCACTCGCGCGGTAGCGGCCATATATGAGCGCTTGTCGAGGCGTTGCTAATTGTTCTTGCATGGTACAAGCGGCCAACGACGCGGCTGCGTCCAGCAGCTTTTGCCATCATCGTGTATTGTATACGCGTGGTGCGGGGGATCGGCATCGTGTGCAGGCAGAAAAACCGTCAGCGAATTAAAGAGTGAAGGGCGAGGAAGAAAGAGGATATAAGGAGGAGAGCGGAGAAAAGAATATGGGACAGTCGAAACAAAAGCGAGTGGATGAATGAGTGAAGCGGGCGAGCAGCTTGGCGGGAAGCGGGTTCCACATTTGATTCGCAGTGTGGCCAGACAGTGTACGGCTCGGTACACGCCCTGGCCGGTCTGAAAACGAGAGATCGTTGTTTGCGTGCTCGCTTGTATTTTTTATTCCTCTGCCGCCAACTTGACGCGTATAAATTTCCGGGCGTGGCCCGCGCGAGCGGTGGGTGATGCGGAGCGAGGTCGTCTTCTCTAATCAGTTGACGCTGAATCCTGAACGCGTAGTCAGGCGGGCGACACCATGAATTATGCACGCGACTGCAGTGACAAAGGCGTGGCCACCATGGGCTAGCCCAGTTGCCATGCATGGATCTCTGATGGCTGAAGGAGATTGCTTGAGATTCTCACACCTGCAGAAAGAAAAACGTGTATTGGTGTATTTCGCCACATTGCTCACGCCATCTGCCCCATCATGTACACTGCCTGGAGGTGTTTTAAAGACGATAGTCTTTCTTGGGATACTTAAACGGAGAAATTTTGGTCTGTCTTTCCGTCTTTCTGTTTGTCGGCACGTCCCTCGATTCAGCCACTCGGCCAAAGTTGAACCACTTGCCCAAGGGCCAGCCGTCTTGAACTGGTACGGCTGTTCATATTTGTGAACGTTGTCGATCAAAAAGTAAATATCATGCATATCTGAGGTGCGACATCGCTAGGTAAATATTAGATGGCGTGTTCCTTTAATAGAAAATGCATACATACGTAATCTTAAGGACCCTAGTTTCTTAAGCTGCGCTGAAAATGCGACTGCGCTGAAATTTTCCTTCCTCCGTGCCCTCCGCACGAGCTCATTGTTGTGTTTCGGTTTCGGTTCTGTATTGCACTGTACGAATGCCATGGGTTGGTGTTGAAAAACTTTAGTTTTGAGAAGGCCAAGAAGGTGAAAAAAAAAATATTAAAAAAAATGTAAAAGCAGCGTTGTGGGCGGCCTTCAGGCTGCCGGTTGTGGGCGCCGCTCTGGCATTCCGGTTTTACCCAGGCGACGTGTAAATAAAAGAGTGTGTGGAGAGTACTCGTTGAGTGCGCACGTTTCTTCTGCTTCAACGCTTCTCGCCAAACCGCGTGTTCGGGCTGGCTGGCGTCCCCGCCGGTCGCGTTGGTCACCGCCGGTCTTCGCCTGCTGCTGCGCCGGGACTAACAGCACGCAACACAGCACTCATGTTTCCAGACGTATTGCCACATGGCGTCCATATCTCACACAGCGCCTCTTCTATCGTCTTTACACGACATTTGCAGCGAAGGACGCAGATACGCGGCCAATTTTTTCCCCGAAACAAGTACACTTTACGACCTTGCATTTGTTCAGAGCGCCATGCGGCATATAATTAAATCCGAAGGCGTTGTTGTGGACTTTGTGAATTAAGTTACTCCATGTTGTCGATTTAGTCAATCTTGTGAGCCCCGATTAGCGCACATGAATGCTATTGGCTCCTCCCATTGGCTGGCAGAGTAAACGTAAGTATGCAGAATATGTCGATTCCCACGTCAGTTAAGGCGGTCCTCGTAGTGCTACATATTAAAATATATATATATATATATATATATATATATATATATATATATATATATATATATATATATATATATATATATATATAGGAATGAAGAAAGAAACTACGACTTTCGTTGGTTTGGCACGGTATATTTTCACTAAGGTTTCGTCTGGTGGACCAGACTTTGTCAAAGTAACAAGTACATCGCGGTGGGTTTCCTTATAAACACGCTTAAAGTAGATAGATAGTTTCAAAGAACTTATCGATAGCAAGAATGACAACATAAGATAGCGGTCACGCGCAGTCGACATGGATTCATGCGCGCACAGCGCAACGCCTGCAGTGATCAGCATGGGACAGAGTCCACCTTTTCTCGAAACAAACGTCGTTATATCTGTACATCAGCGAGTCTATTATACTTGCGTATATGATATTATTATAGCGGCGATAGATTTAATGCAAACTGTCGTATAAATAAACACAAGATAGAATGCCTATTGGCCTCGAGGCCCACCACTGGAAACGCCGGCGCCACCGTCGGCGTGACGTGCTTGGCAGGATCACGTGGTCTCAGCGGCCGCGTCGGCTGCTTGTGGCGCACCGCCGCGTGCTTTGAAAACGAGTTTCAAGTCCCACATGCGCTGCGGTCTGTTCAAATTCGGAAGTTTTCTCTCATTTTCTACTCAATTGAAACCATTGTAATAGAGTGGCTGCCTCCGGAGGCGACGAACATGGGGCTCTACCGCTCGGTGCCGCAGTGCCGCGTTTACGCAACGGAGCCCAGTGTCAGCCTGCACCGTTAACCGCGGCACAAGAAACAGCGCGAAGCATGGGTTGTAAAGCTAAGAACCGGCAAGTAGCCATCTGCTACGAGTCTTGTGTGCAACAAGCACTTCCGCGACGAAAACTTTTGTTACTGCGTCGGGCCTGCAATGTTCGGTGAGTAGCAGACAGCGCGCACTGAGACGATGGCTCGCGCGCGCTTCCCGCCGGCAAATGATGCTTATCTGCCACAGGATGGTAAAAGCGCTACCTTTTACCACGTGCGATGCCATCTCAGAACCCTCCAATGCGACCTCTTGATCGTCGGCCCCGTGCTCAGCGTCCACAAAATCGGCTGCAGATGCGCAAGTCATTGTTTAGATACGTTAAATTAAAAACGCGCAGGGTCCCTTATGCATTCGTTAAAGATGACTAGAAAGCCATCTTCTTCTTGTCAGTCGATGTACTGATTCTCCCGCGCCCCCCTCCAAAACTGTTCTGCACCTAACGCGGTTTTGCATGGCCTCCATGACCGATCACGGAGGCAAGGCAAAGCGACCATGACGTGTGAATACGTCATCATGTGACGTCACATGATGTGACGTCATAATGACGCTACATATATTGGCGATCTGTGACGTCATGATGACGTCATATGGTGACACCATCACGTGACGATTATTTTTTGCATCACTCGTGTTGACGCCGCCGACGCGGGACGCCGACGGGCAACCTTCCCATTTGATCAGGCATGCATTTCTTCATAAGCTACATAAATTTTGCATTGCCTCCGTGATCGGCCCACCGGCCAATCCCATGTATTTTCTTGGAGCCTCATTTATTTACGTGGGAAAGATGCTACCCTGTTGGCGTTAGACACGACTCTGCTGCCAAAATTGCTCGGGTACACGCCAAATAATTACTATCCTGTTTTGCGTCTGCTGGTTGCTGCAATACCTTCTATTTTATTCACCGCTATTTCAAGTTCATGTGGGTCCTAGTTCACAGCCGACGTTTGCAGAACAAGTCCGGCAAACGTTACTGTATTTTCTTTCTTTTCCTAGGCGTCGCATGCTACTACATGCTCGGTCTCATAGAATGGTTCTTCTTCCACCAGCAATCTCGAAGTGGTGAAGCTTTGGTCTATGAATTTGTTGCTGACAGAGAGCGGCAAATTCACTGGAATGCGAACGGAACGATAATTAAGGAGCATTAAAAAAGGCGTCGCATTTGCTCACGTTTTGTGTGAGCACCAAACGAAACGAATGCGCTGAATAAACAAACAGAAGCAGCGGCATTTGCCCGCTGAGAAGACCGATCAATACGCAGTGCGAGACTTGTCAAATGACATTGAAACGTACCCGAATTTAGACTGAAAAAGAAAAAAAAACACTGAATCGTCGGGACAGCAGATCACGAAGTTGCCATGCGCACCGAAGCCGCAGTTGTAAGGAAATTGTTTTTGAACTGCTCTGATAGCGTCCGCGCAACAGTAGTTGTTTGTTTACTCACAAATTCTCATATTTTGCGGCCTAAAGTTCACAGCGCCGGTGCCAAAACGCGCTCGTAGCAAAAGCGAAAGTATCAGTACGAACATACATGCAGACGCTCATACATGCAGAGGCACCGTCCAGTCGTCGCGAACCCGTGCGATCGCTGGCTTGAGGCTTCTTTCTGTTATGCTCCGTTTGGTATACAGGCAGTCTACTCTAACGAGATATTTCACGTAGTTTGCACTCAGCGAGTGACTACCTTTCACGCAAGAAGCCGGTTCAGGGGTCTTCAACGCGGTGACAGAGTGACGCAGGTGCTCGCTTTTCTGCACAGAAGGACAAGCGACTGTAGACTATCTTGTGCTTTCAGTTCGTCGAAAATGATTATTTGACAGTAAGAAACACAGTTCATTTCGAAAGTACTTACATAGAAATGCCCTGAAGGGCTTCCGCGAGGTGTTTTTGTAGAGCGCCGACAGCAAAACCTATGGGGAGCGCGCCGGCGGTATCCTGCCTAGCACGCAATCGAGGCGCGTCCGACAGAGGGCGACTCCGTAACTCCTCGAGGCCAATAATTTTCTTCGGTCATAAAAAAAAAAAAAAAACGCGTCGTGTCGCCCTTGTCGCATGCAGATCTGCAGCCAACGGTAATCGTAACAGCGCGGCGGCCCCGTTGCGACCCGGAAGCGGGATCGCCGTGTCGTATGACACGCGGGCTGAGCTAACCAGGGCTGGTGACGGCACGCATAACACGGCACCGCGCCGGGATGCAAGCCGAGCGTAAAAACTGGGCGGCACTGCAGCCGGTTGTTGTTGCGTCTGGAGAAGACTCGTTTTTCTATAGCGACTCTATAGTTGCGTCTGGTCGGTCTCCTCGCAAGTTCAGGTGGAGAGATACGAACGACGTTGTCCCGAGAGGAAGTGACACTGCGTGCAGGAGACGTTTATCCGCGGACAGATGCTGCTTAGCAGGGGCGTAGCCAAGGGGGGGGGGGGGTTCAACCCCCCCCCCCCCCGAAATTTTTTCAGTTTTGCTTGCGTATATATACACGCACACATACAAACGCACGCACGAACATACATAAAGTATGGTTGAACCCCCCCCCCCCCCCCCGAAAAAAATTTCTGGCTACGCCCCTGCTGCTTAGCTTTATGTATGTCGCAGGAAGTCTCGATACCGCGCGAGTTTGTCCATCGTTTATACGTGTTAATTTGCCGATGTGACCGCTTGTTAAATTTAGCTATAGCGTTGCAAATTTACGAGGCCTGTACGTTTGCGGATCACGAAATTTTGTGTAGGCGGTACGGCACAGCGTATACTTTCAAAATATGCATTCTGTCCAGTCTTAAGCAGACGTATATATCCTCTCGTGGAAGATATATATTAAATGTACCGGTCGTAATTGTTCTGGCTGATGTTATTGCTAACGGTTGATGTCTTCCAATGTATATAAGTATATGTACAGCACCCGCCGTGGTGGTCTTGTGGTCATGCTTCTTTATTGCTTACTCGATGGTCGCGGGATCGAATTCCGGCCCGGCCGCGGTGGCCGCACTTTCGATGGAAGCGAAGAATGCTTGAGGCCCGTATGCTTAGATTTAGGTGCACGTTAAAGAACTCCAGATCGTCGAAATTTTCGGAGCCGTCCACTGCAGCGTCCCTCATAATTATATCGCGGTTTGGGACGTAAAACCCCAACAAATGTTACATGAATGCCTTCGAAAGTGCACGTGAGAGAGTATCGATCAAAAATGAGCGGGAAGTGGTGACGTTCGAGGGCAAACGGCTGACAAGGATGCCGCGCCTATAGAGATGTCAAGAACACTCGGCGGTCAATGCTGCGCGACAAGCGTTCTTTCATGTTTTGTGCGATACATCGGATATCAGACTGTGATGTAGTGCGTGTAAGTACGTGAAAAAATCACAGCATATCCACGGAGTGAATGATGATGTGTGGGCGAAGCTGCGGAGGTTCATCGGTAAACCGTGAATCTTCCGTGAATTCTGCCCAGTACATCATCACCGACGTGAGATCGGGCGCGTTTATACTACAGGTTCGATGAGTTATGACGACTTGCAGCTCACTTTAATTTTACATGTACGCTGTGAATTTTCATTGTTTAGAAAACCATTGCTTTAGAATACATCTGGCGTCTTTCGTTAAGCAGCTGGCGTCTTTTCGTTTTGCTTTAGAAACATCTGGCGTTTTTTCGTTTTGCTTCTACAAAACATCTGGCGTCTTTCGTTGGTTTATTTCATCAATCAACGGCGTTTTGAACAAAATTTTTATTGTTTAATCACGCACAGGAGAAATCTCACCAGGCACTACCTTGGAGGTAAACAATGGCTGCTAATGGGAATGAGAGACAGAAGAAGTCGGCTTTTAGCTAACGCTTACACTTCTACTTCTACTAACGTTTCCTACTGGAACATGCCAATGGCTGCTAATGGGGAATGAGAGACAGAAGAATTCGGCTTTTAGTTAACGCGCACGCTGCGAATATTTTATTGTTCAACAACGCACAGGAAAAATCTCCCACCGGCACCACCTTGGAGGTCAAAGCGTAAGTCTGGTTACGCACTACGACTACTACTACGAGGGACGAACGGGTGCCGCCTTAAGGAGCTTCGCCCCTAAAAAAAAAATTGATGGACGACAGCAACGAAATAAGAAGAAAGCTGCTGTGACGCCGGAGCATAAACCACGGGAAGAAAACGAAGAAGAGGAGCGACGCGAGAAACTCTCGTGTCGCGAGGATTGGAGAAAAGAAGAAAAAGAAGAGGCGCGTGAAAGAAAAACGAGAGGAACGGCGAAAGAACGGCGGAAGAAGCAGCCATGGGAAGGAGAAATCCTGCCGATGGTTTGAGTCTTCAAGCTTATTGCTGTAAACGGTTGGCGAAACGTCGTGGGCAGCCGAACAGCGCACCTAAACATCAATGATCCGGCGGAGTACCGACGGAACTCGTTCGCAACATACCGCCTGGCCATCTGACTCCGCGTGGAACTTCTAGCACCGAGCCGACGACTTCGGAGCGTCGCTTCTGGGACGCTGTGGTTTCCACAGCGAGGTGCTAACGGTGATGTGCGCACATCGACTTTTCTCTATTCTTTGTACTAACTTTGACGTGTTAGATAGGATCCCTGTACTTATTGTGTATGACGCGAGTGTTGTGTTGTATATCGTATATAAAGCGTGTGTTGTAAGAATTTATATTCTATGTATGTGTGCGTGTGTGTGTCAGAGAAAGTGTGCTTCGTCCTAATTACCTGTAATTAGGAACCTGCTACGGTGGATACCGTACACCGTGACTGTACACCGTGACACAGACATGCCACGTGCGGCGTCGGTATACACTGATAAGGCCGTAGGCTGACGTGAGTAAAGAATGCGGGATGTAGATGCTTTGCGGGGTGTCCTCGCTCGTATCTACGGTCCAGATAAGACGCCGTATCGGTGCTCAAAGCCCCTCCAGAAACCCTTTGTTTCTGCGTAGGGTACGACACGACATGGTTCACGTACTCAGATGTATCAGTTATGTTGCCTGTACGCCGGTGGCTATAGCGCGGTTCGTTAATTAATTAATTCAAATCAAGGTGACTTATTCTCTTTGGCCAGACAAAGAGAGGACAGAGGGGATAGCACAGTAGGTTATATTGAGGTTTACGCAATTTACAAGTAAAAAAAAATAAGTTCAATACTCGTGAAGCTGACAAACGTATCCTATAGAATTCGAAGTTCTGTTGCGTGGGAGCTTTTGCGACCTACACAATGGTTAGTTAACTGGGAGAAATTCGCCTTTGTAGCTGAACCCGTGTCCAGTGGACTGCTGTACATTTGCGAGCGCTCGCACGTGTGCGCGCGAACACACCACGGATGGATTATCTGAGGACGAAAACTCGTGATTCTATACCATGCAGCACCCACTATACCTCACGTCTAGTGTTCCCTTTCAAAGAGAGATACACTCCCGATAATAGGCTGCATTCGCGTGACGTAGGACACGCTTGCGTCGCGTGAAAGCTGCAGGGAACGGAGCCACGCAACAGGGTCGCCGCCGGCGAGCTGCCCTCTAAAATGCTATACGGGACAACACTGTCGTCACCTTTCGCTTCTTTCTCGACCGCGCGCGCCGTCGCACGCAACAAACGCGGGGTCGGGTCAACGTGTCGTGCAGACGGAGGGCCCGCGCCGCTTATCTGCCACTCTAACCGCGACGACTGTTTAACTATACGTTAAAGAATCAAGAAAACCGAGTCAAAGTGGCTAATCGAGGAGCAGTGCCGCTTAAACAGAGCTCGTTATCGCGTGCACGATCCTTAAGACCAGAGTCATGCATGAGTATGCGCGTTCAGAAGATGAGGGGGCAGGGAGAGCTGGAGAGTTATAATAGCACGCAAACGAGAACCACCGAAAGACAAGGTACGGGATGGGCACGGCACGGGACAAATGTTCGTTATTCGTGTCTTCTTCAGCGTGTCCGTTGATGGTTTCACTCCTTAGGCCTAGGCTCTCCTCCTCTCTACCGAATGTGTGAGGCGAGGGCTGGCTGGCGGCGTCGCCAGAGCCTTCCATCTCTCTCTCTCGCGTGAACCCTGCGTACCACCCGTGCGTTCCGAAAGCACGTGCCCGCGTGTGCGACGCCGTTTTCTCGAGGACCGACCGCGGCGAAGGTCGGCGACCCTGAGAGTCGACCGCCTCGTACGTTGCTGCCGTCGCCTGCGCCGCCGCGTGCGCGGTGCGCTGCTCGCTTCGTGCTCCTGCTTCGAGCCAACCTCTTCCCACTCTAGGCGGACCTCCTCCTCGTTCTCCTCTTCACCTGGTGCATGCACTGTATACTCACGTGAGCAATGTCGTCGCTGTCTCTATTCTTTTGTTCTCTCCAGAACAAAGGGATGCGGCAAGTTCCCTCGCTGGAGTTTCGAGATGCTCGTGTCTTGCGCGTTGCGCGCCCCCTGGCACAGTGTATACGTTCTCTTGTTGTTTCCTTTTGTCAGAGGAAGAGGGTGCCGGCAGGGCAGTGTTGGTCCCTAGCCTGCTCAAAAGACAAAGCTCGCTCAAAACAGCTGGATGGGTGTCCGTGACAAGGCGCTGGGTCGCCTGTGTGAAGTGGAGATGACTGATTGCTTTCAGTGACGTCGGTAAATAACCCCTCGCACAAGGGGAAGCCTCGACGGGATTGCGTTGTATTTCTTGCACACCTACCGCAGACCAGCATGGTCGCGAACTCTGTAGCTTTTGAAGCGACGCCCCCTGTTTAATTTGGGTACGGACTTCAATAGAACGGAAAATTCGACCAGTTGGTTTATACTACGCACGGCATGCAGTAAAACGCTTGTGACGTTTGGTCCGATCGATGGCGCAGGATTCTTTCTTCCGAGAGATTTCACGAGAGAGTTCGTTAATTCCGTATGACCTCCAGTGAGAGCTTGAGCATCGTGATAGCTTTTCGCATCCCTTTGTGTGCGTGGTGAGTGAATGTGCTTCTTGCACGTTCCACGAACGCTATACCTGCTCGCCCTTTCTCGCAGCGCGTGAATATAGCTGAGTTAACGAGCGCAGTAAACGGCACCGCGTCTCCAAAACATCGTTCTGCATCGCCTGCACTGTGCTGCAGAAGACGCATCGCCGTGAGCGCTGCAGCGTGCGTACAGTGTTGCGTGCGGGCTCGTACACTCGCAAGGTCGTAACCGCGCTCTGCAGGGCCACCTCGCGGCGCGATATGGGCCAGCAGCGATCGGCCGGCCAGCTACATGGCTGGTCAACCGCGCGTGCGATGTGTATTGGGGCCGTGCGTCCGCATGGCTGCCTACGCGCGGCAACCAACTTCGCTCGTACACTTGAAGTTGGTGAGCCCCGCTCGCGGGTGCCTGCCTGCCCGCGGCGGCGGTCGCGGGGCCCCGATGCAAGGAGCGTGGCCAGCCTAGCGCATCCAGGCGTGCAGAGCTGCCTCCTCCTCCTTCTCCTCCCTTTTATCCCACCCGCGCCGAGTGCATGTGTGCTGCAGTGACGAAGTCCTTCATTTTTCCGCCCTATCATACCGCCTTTATTCTCTCTCTCCAACGCCGTCGTTGAGGCTGTGGGGTCTTGTTTGTACACACAGCGAGCCCCACTACTTGGTGCCGCACTGTGTACGCGGCGACCTTTTGCACCCACAGCCGAGTAGCGGTACACCCTATAGCTGTATATACTGGGTAACGCGGATTCAACTCGGAACAGAGAAAGAACACTGATGCACAGGACAAGCTGTTTCTCTGTCCTGTGTTGAATCCGCGCTATCCAGTATTTAAGATTCTGAGCAAACTAACCCAGCAAAGAATCCCGTTAAAGCAAACACGACTTGTATACCACGGCGAGAAGACTGAAGTACTGAACTGCGGTTCGCTACTTCAGTCTCGCGCCGCACCCGTATATATATATATATATATATATATATACGGGTGTATATATATATATATATACGCACCGTGTATATATATATATATATATATATATATATATATATATATATATATATATATATATATATATAACTATATATATATATATATATATAGTTGCGGACAATGGACGCGTGCGTGGTTTACAAGGTGCGACAAGGCTCCCGTGCGGAAGTGGAAGCGTCTTGCTTTTATGTGACCGTGCGTGGTCGGTGTCTATTTTAATTGTCCTCAAGGCGTGACAGTTGAAGTGTCCGGGGGCGGAGCATCATTTCTCACCGCAGCACCTGGAAACCTCAAGATGAAGCTTTCAGTGACGTATTAGTAACTTGTGGTCCAGAAACGCGCTGGTTTGGCGGGAACGCTCAGGTTTGGCGCATGCAGGTTTGGTTGCCCGGACGGGTCGGGATCGCGGACGCACAGCCGAACGTGGAGTGTACGGGTGAGCTGCGGGTTTGCAACGGTCTCGGACGTGGCGTTATTCCTCGGCGTGGAACCATTCCCTAGGCGCGCTCGCGGGATTTGGTCCAACGTGAACACGCAGCTTTGAACATTAAAGGGCAAACATTCGACAGAGTTCTCTACGGTTGGGAAAAAAACAGCGGGGCCCGTATAGACCAGTTCTACGAATATATAAGCATAGCCTTTCTTTTGCAAGTGTAATCTGACGCGTTCCTTCCGAAAGGCGAGTAGGCTGTATACGTGTGTCTTATCCGGAGGAAGCGTCGCAGCTCATTCATCCTGTTTACCTTCTTTGTCGAGAGAGTCGTGCACTTTATTTTAGCAGCGTCGTTTCAGGAATTCGGGCATGCAGAAATAGCTCGCTCCCGTCGCTTTCCCACGAGCCCCCCCCCCCCCCCCTTTCGACGAAATGTTACACGTGGTCACCTTGCTTCCCCGCCCGTATCCTGGAAGTTCGCCGCGAGCCGGGCAATCGTGCCTCAACTAGACGCGTCCGCCAGTACTTGGCGGGGAGGATTCGTTAAAAGGCAGACCGAGTGAGAGTGGGATATAAGATCGAGCGGTAGATTGGCCCGGTAAGCGAAGGCGGCGGTGAAAGTGGCACGGCCGAGGAGGGTACAGTCGGTGGCGTGAACGTATTACGGGGCCATAAGTGCCGGCGATGCCGGCCGAGAGATTTTATACGCGCGGATGTTTCGACACGTATTCTGGCACGGGGAGCTAAGTGGTCGCGCGCTTCCTGTTTCGAAATGGCCGCCTATGTTTAACTCTGTTCGCGCCTGCTTTCGCCGTGGGCGACCTTAATCCGCCCGTGACGAGCCGGACGCCAACCCTCCGGGCACCCGCTCTGAGGCAGGAAGCTCTTTTCCGCTTCTGCATGCGCGGCAGTTTTACGGTGCCATCAAACGATGTAGTTATAGATCGAAGCATGCCGTGGCGCCGGAAGATTTGGAGCGAGGATACAGTGTATGCCTTGGTATGTGTGTAGACTTATAAAGCACGTTTCACGGTGGTGTTTGCGGGTGCCGAAACGATACACGGAATACATGAAAACGCCGTAGTTTGTACGGTATAATATGTATACACGCACGCGTACATACAAATGCACACACGGACCACCGTATAGTGAGCTCGAACCCCCCTTCCCCATGCTATAATATCGCTACCTACGCCCCTGGCACCTATTATTATCCATATATGCATCGAACAAAGTGTAGTCTGAAGCGACGGGACGAGTCATACAGCACATGCGCCATGACTTGTCTTATTTTGTCGCCTTCTGCAGCGGTGTCCGTCATGTTGAACGAGCACGCGCCAGCTAGCCCAGCTTATTACACATTGAAACAGCACCAAGAAGGGGGACACCGTGTAAGCTCTAAGCCTGGTGTGCATGTTGTCGCGTGCGCAACCACTTCTCGCATAGGCTCGCGTGTCCTCCGCACTTGTCACGAGACAGTGGCGTATAAGTGGTAGGCCTTCTTCCCTTCATCAACGCTCTCACGCATCAAATTGGGTTTCCTTGGCCGGCTGCAGTGAAAGCATCGGCAGCGCGGTGGTCAGAGAGCGCCTGTCTGACCCGGATATAAAACCGTGCTCTCGATTGTCGTCGGCGTCGTCAGCTGTGCTCGCGTGTGACCGGACGCTGCTGGCGATCGTAAACAAGGTGGGGGCGGGAGGAGTAAAGGAGGAGGGTCAGTTAGAAGGAGAGAAAGCCGGGAGAATGCACCCCTGTTGCCTGCGTATGCGGTGACGAAATCGTCGCGTCTCGCTCGCTGCGCTGGGAGCATTGTTCTTTCGGACAAAAGGCAGGCGTGCGGCGATGTTTCCCACGTTATACGATATGTGATGCAAGGCGCGCTTCGCTGTCTAGCGCTGCGGTGGCCCGAAAAGCGCATGTTACGGGGGCGGAATTCCGCGACGGCAGCGGTGCTTCGAATTCAGATCCCCGGTGGTCCTTTCTGGCGTTCCCGCCTCTAATGCGTAAGAAAACCCTTAAGAGGCAAGGGGGCCGCCTCCGCGCACCGTTATTCTAATGGTCAACGGTAATCGGCCGTTTATTACGTTTAGTCCAACCTCTCGCCTGGCTTAAAAAGAAGTTTGAGCAGACGGCCCATGCTTTATTGTCTGTCGCTGTTACGTTGTTCGGTTTTCCTCTGCGTTTCTTTGCTTCTTTTCAGAGTGCTAAAATGTTTGCGAAATATGCGGTGGTCCTTTTTAAAATATTTCTCATTTATATATGAAAACACGGGAAGGTGGAGTGCGTTACAGCCGGCTATACCAACATGACGATATCGATGTTAGAAAGAAAAACACAAAAATAGAAAAAGGAAGGAAGGATAAAAGAATAAGGAAAAACGTGATAATGAGAAGCAATTTATGGAATATAAAGAATGGACAGAGTGGTATATATAGGGGCAGATTTTGCCCCGCCACGGTGGTCTAGTGGTTATGGCGCTCGACTGCTGACCCGAAGGTCGCGGGATCGAATCCCGGCCGCGGCGGCTGCATTTTCAATGGAGGCGAAAATATTTGAGGCCTGTGTACTTAGATTTAGGTGCACGTTAAAGAACCCCAGGTGGTCGAAATTTCCGGAGCCCTCCACTACGGCGTCTCTCATAATCATATCGTGGTTTTGGGACGTTAAACCCCAGATATTATTATTATTATAGGGGCAGATTACCGCGGAAAGATCGTATGGATATTTTTCATGAACTTACATTTAAAATGACTGTGATATATGCCCATTAACATCTCCATATGATGAAGAGAGGCAACAATGTCATTTACATATAGTTCATTAAACTTGTATCAACCAAAAAATCGCGAAGAGCATCCACGGCGCGTCTTCGATTGTCAGGGTGTGGCTACGGTCCAAGAACGCGTTGCTCATTGTCAGAGGTCTTCCATCGAGTGTGTTCAACCGATCACTCAGTTGAACGCGCTGTTCTTCGCACTGCGGCCATTCTGTAACGACACGCTCCACTGACGCATCGGTATTAGCACGCTGGTTGCACTGCGGGGACCTTCTTCTTTCGATGCGGCGCAATAACTGAGCCGTGTGTGCCACATCTAAGCGTAGACGATGCAGAAGTGTGTCAAACGTGTGATCGGTCTTGTGATTAGGTGTAAACCGTATGTAAGAGTGAAGAGCTCGTATGGCCATCAAAGCAATCAATGAACTTTTTTTTGTGTGCGCTGCAGTGGCTAATTTGTCTGCAATCTCATTTCTTAACACTCCAACGTGGATCGGTAGCCCTTAAAAAAAAAAAATACACCGTGTCCCGCCAGAGGAAGCGATGGTCAATGTTTTCAGGATTTCATATATCGTGCAATCGTCTATATGGAAATAAAATTCCTTTATAATGTCCAGCGCTCCATTGGAGTCAGAATATATCATCCTGGGATGACTGTGCTCCCTTTGAGTAATAAATTTTGCGGCTTGTAATATTGCAAGAAGCTCTGCTACTGTAAGCGATCTCTATCGAGAAAGTCGGAAGCCTCTAGCTGTCTGCTTTGTAAGCAGGTATATGAAAAGCCGCAGTCGAGCTTCCATCAGGTGGTGTGTATCTTCTTCCATTGGTGGTTTAGACTGTGTTGCGTAATTAAGGCATATGGGCGCCGCCATCATGGGCGATTAAACGAATGTTTTCTTATTTCTGAATCCCGTGTCGCGAACTGATAAAGCCAGGAAACGCCGAATGCACCAACCCAACAGTTTTTATGAGTATACGCCCACCGTAACACTGTTCGCTTAGCTGTTCAAGGTAAAACACGGCAAGAAGAAATAGTAGAGAAGGAAAGGCAGGGAGGTTAACCAGTATAGGACAACCGGTTTGCTACCCTACACATGGGGACAGGGTGGGGGAGATTTAAAGATGGAGAGGAAAGAGAGAGAGATAGAAAGATAGCACATGACACAGCACACATAGAATCAGTCGGTCACTCTTGCGTGGTAGTTGGTCACTTCTGCGTGGTACGCGACATTTCTGTCACAGGCGCTTGGCCAAGTTCGTCGCTCTCAAAAACCTCAGCAGTGCCTTCGTCGCCTTCAGTTGTGATGTCTTCTGTTGACAACATGCAAGTATTGTTTGAACAGACATTGGTCTACTATCAAGGCGCGCTAGAACGGACGCCAATGACTGTCTCTGAGCATTATATACCGGACAGTCGCACAGGACGTGGTGTAGCGTCTCCTCGCAACGACAGGCATCGCAGAGAGCGTTGTCGGCCATTCCAATTCGAAAGGAATAGGATTTCGTAAATGCCACCCCTAGCCACAAGCGATAAAGCAGTGTGGCCTCTCTTCGGCGGAGTCCAGTTGGCATACAGATATGCATCAAAGAGGACAGGTGGCGTTGACGATTAGTCCGGTTGGTTTGGCTGCTTGGTGGGCACCATAGAGCGAGCGTGATCTCCTGTGCAAGGCCTCGAAGACTGCTGGCAAGGTTAACAGCCCAGCTATAGCCCAGCATGGCGGCACCGAAACCCGTCCGTAAAATAGCCTATAAAAGCCCGATGCAAATGGAAAATATCCTATGGCTGGTTAGCGTCGCGGGCCTGTACGCCGGCGACGATGAAAACAACAACGACAACAACAACAACAACAACAACAACAACATTATTTTGTCTCGCGTTCACCGCGCAAAAGGAAGCGCGCGCGCACTTTTGCGGGAAAGTCACGCGCGCGGTAGGTACTGTCGGACATGGAATTCCGCGCACACAATGCGTGGAGTGTACGCATGGATGCAAGACGAAAGAAGCAGGAACCGCTGCGTATAAATGAAAGGAGAGGTCAGCCGCACGGCGGCGGCGGCGGCAATGTCAAAAGGACGGTGCGAAGACGCGCACGAAGGCACATTCAAAATGAGACTGCGACGGACAGGGCGCCCCGGGGACTGCACTTCTAAGACGATCGCCACGACGGCACTTTTGAATCCCCCAAGTTTACCCGCTACGGTGGTCTAGTAGTTACGGTGCCCGACGGCTGACCCGAAGGGTCGCGGGATTGAATCCCGGCCGCTGCGGCCGTATTTCGATGGAGGCGAAATGCTAGAGGCCCGTGTGCTTATAGATTTAGGTGCACGTTAAATAACACATGGTGGTCGAAATTTCCGGAGCCCTCCACTACGGCGTCCCTCATAATCATATCGTCGTTTTGGGACGTAAAAATCCAGCAATTAAAATCCGTAAGTTTGAGTATTCTCTAAAATATGTTTCCACGGTGTATGTTCTGCACTTGTTGACCCACAAGGACTGACCTTTAGGACTTCTTCGTATAACGACAGTGCCACGATTAGGGCGCTCGTTCTGTGTCCTCCGTGATCGTTCCCTTTTTTCGAGCGAAGCTTCCTTTAACTCGCAGAATTCGGTGGCGCTTCGCGCGAGTAAACCCGGCGCCGGCGAGCGTACAGAAATGCGGCCCTCGAAGGTCACTTCCGTATTCGTATGCGCCGTTTTCCAGTAACTGATACTAACTCGATCATGAGCATGTCGGCAATCAGCTGTTTCTGATACGGCAGTACGATCTTTTATCGAGGCCACCTGTCACTTCACGTTGCCGCAATTCATTGTTACCTGGATATGAACGCGTGACCGTCGTTGTTGCTTGTAGCAAGTGAAGTGTTGCGCTGCTATGAGCACGTGGATTCCCGGCATTGAGGAAGGAAATCGTTTGTAGGGAGCATTAGCTCAATTAGAAGGAAAGAACGAAAGAGATGTAGTACTTCAGGCACGCACACGCCAAACTTCTCTTGTCCCCCTTTTTCCCGATAGGGCAAGAGCTCCTGATTCTTATTTTTAGATGCGAAGCAGCTAATGGCCGAGTTCAGTCCGGTGGTAGGATGGCTAGAATTCTAGCCACCTTACCGGTGGTGTGCGTCTGGACCATGGTGTTAGAAGTACAGGTGGAACGACGCAGCACCGGCGCCGTGCGCTCGCTGCGTCGAACTTCGGTTCCTCCGCGCCGTCACGCCGCGAGGTGGCAGGAGCAGTCAAGGGGCTCACAGCGGCGCGCGCCGGCCTCTCTTCCGACCAAGCCACGGTGACGAAGCAGTTGTCGCCACATTGCTTCCTCGTTTAATTCTTTTTGTGCGATGGCAGGTCATGCTATTCGAGTGAGAAAGCCATGAAATGGGCAAAAAGTGTTTTGTGCCGCGGTGCAACTCTGTGTACAAGACCTGCACTGAAAAGTCGATTTTTCTGCACCCTGAGATGCGGAACGCCTGAATGTTTGGCGCCATGCGATTCCGCGCAAGGACCGCGTGCTGCAGTCGACTGATTACGTGTGCGAGAAGCACTTCGAGCCGAGGTACATAACGAAGACGTGGGAAGCAGTGTACAATGGGCACGTTCTTGTGAGCACATCACGAAAGGCGGCTCTGGCTAATGACGCCGTGCCGACGAAGTATTGAGTTCGTTTTGAGTTCATCGTCTTGAGTTCATCCACGCCGTGAGTTGGCCCGTTTTTTTTTAACACCTACGTGCGTTTGCAGTCTTTCTCTCTCTGTGCGAAAGCTACGCTTGTTAACAATGAGAATATATGGGGTTTTACGTGCTGAAACCACGTTATGATTATGAGGGACGCCGTAGCAGAGCTCCACAAATTTCGGCAATGTGGTGTTATTTAACATGCACTGACATTGTAGAGTACACGGGTCTCTAGCACGCCGCCTCCATCAAAATGCGACCGCCGCGACTGGGATCGAACTAGGGAACTTCGGTCAGCAGCCGAGTACCGTAATCGGTGTACCATCGCGGTTGACAGGCTACGCTCGTAAAGACTCCGCACACCGCGATCGACGTGTTCCTTGAAAGACGAAGTAGTAACGCTGTCTTCGGGTGACTATGCGAGACATAAACAGTGAAATATATTCCTCAGTTGGCAACAGAGAAGAATCGGAAACATATATCCACCATTCATAATGTCTCCCCTTCTCGCAGTGCCAAACCAGGATGCTTTTCATATCCTTCGTCGGTGCCTCAAACTTAGCTGCTGGCATTCGCTAAAATTCAGTATTTATGCACGACCAGCTAAACAGTCGTATTCGTGACACATTTTTTTATCCGCGATCAACGACCGCAAATTACTTCGAATGTTCGCGACAGCAAAGACACTGTGCATTTTCTGTTGTAATACTACGGCTAATGCGGTATTTTTTCTAACTATCTAAACTATACTTCTACAAATAGAACTAATTTTTGTCATATTTCAGCGTGACGTCACTGTCATATCTTTAATTGTCCGAATGAGGAAAGCATATGTTGAATTTGCCACCGCCAACCTTCGCGGTGGCAAATTCAACATATTCAACAGGTAGCGGCTGTATCGTCCAAATTTCGATTTATTCGAAGCTATTATTTATTTATTTATTTTTGCGCTCGTTATAGCGCGAACGCACAGTTTTTTTATTCATTTCGAGGGGCGATCGCGGCTCCGAAGCGACCACGCCTGATACCGCTCTTGAGCCACCAGTAGTGTAGCGCCATCTAGGGCCCTGTGAACAAGACGCCACAAATCGCGGACAAAAGTTCGCCGCTTCCGGAGGCGCCGTCGGTCCACCTATAATACTTCTAACACCGTGGTGTGGACCACCCTTACTGCGCATGCGCAAACCCTCTCCACGCACCTCCTCTCCACTCCCCCTCTCCCCCCTTCCCCCCCCCCCTTTCCGCCCCCCCCCCCCCCTCTCGCGCGTCGACCGCGTTCGCAGCTCGCCCTGTGAGAATTAACGGCCAGGCTAGAGGGAAGACACGACGCGCGTAGCGTTCCTCTTCGCGTTCCACGACGCTTTGAATGAATGGATGCAGCTTACGGCGCGGGACTTCTAAACAAAGCTCCTAAAAAAGCTCCTTCGCCAGCTCCTAAAAAAAATTGCACCATCTCCCGCTCAAGCGAACCATTCCCCGCTGCTTCGCATCCACACACGGTTCCCTTTAGTGGGAGATGGTGTAAATTTTTTTATTTTTTGCAGGCTCACTGGTCTGCCTCTAAGCGATATATTAGTGTCCAAGTGAGAAACATGGGGGCTGCCGCGTGATGGTATATATTAACCGTGCTTTTCCATCTTCCTCAGTTTCGCTGACGCGCAGGTCTCAGACAGCAGACGTTAAAGCGGGCGTCCTCAATCCCGCACCTTCTCGGCTATTACGGATAACCAGTTCCTCGTCCGGTGCGGTAATAGCCGAGGCTGGGCCGCGCCATGATCGATATCCCGGCGCAGCAGCACGCATTCGGCGCGAAGGCTGCCGCCGCCACTAAGCTCTGCTGGTGCGTGTAATCGCGAGGTCGTAATATGCATATATATGCAGCGGCAACGCGGAAGAAAAGGTCCGCTGCGGCGTATATATAACGCGCCTGGAGTCACACGCGGACGCTGCGTGGCCTCGGCCACGTACGCTGCCGACCAACCAACAGGGAAGCCGCGCCAATCGACCGAACCAGTCTCTATAGGTTGGGCATGAGACTCGAGTAGACATCGCCGTCCCTACGGGAGACATTTCGTGGACGGGGTCCTTCAGGAGGCTGCGTTTGCTCAAAAGCTCCTGTACCGACACCGCGCGATATGTGCTGTCGCAAAGCCAGTTCGATCTTATCCGTTTGTGTAATACGTTAGGACAGAAATTTAGGGGCGTGCTGCAGGGGCGTAGCCAGAAATATTTTTCGCGGGAAAGAAAAGGGGGGGGGGGTTCAACTACCCTTTATGTAGGTTCGTGCGTGTATATATACCATAGGTCGGCAAAAAACGTAGAGCTCACTCAGACTCACTCACGAAACCTATCTTACCCTTAGGGCTCACTCGGACTCAAAGTAACCAAACTTTTCCTCATCCGGACTCACTCGGACTCAGACTCACTATAATTTTTCTCAACCGGACTCACTCGGACTCAGACTCACCAAAATATATTTCACCCGGACTCACTCAGACTCAAACTCACGGCTCGATATGAGTCTGAGTGAGTCGACTCATGAGTCCGCTAGCCTATAATTAGCCTTTTTCGACCATAATGTCAATGCTCTTTAACGCCAATATCTCGCATAATCGGTGCGCTACTTAGCGCATTTTGATCTCGTACCTTCAAAGACGAGTTATCTGAGTTTGCAGTTCAATAAGGATCTTTTTGTTGAAAGAGATGACTCACACGTGATATTTTGATCAGTAACTTGCCGTGAAGAAGTTTGCGGGGGTACGTCAAGGCACCTCCTCCCCTTCTCCCTCCTCAACTCATGCGTCTGATCAATAAATATTGAACTGACGTATGAACGGTAGCGCGTTAAATTATGTGGGAGTATACGTGAGTATAAACGTGAGCCGACATAAGGCTGATAGTTATGCTGAACTTGAGTAGATAAGACCATAGGTCGGCAAAAAAATGTGGAGCTCACTCAGACTCACTCATGCAATATATTTTGCCCTTAGGGCTCACTCGGACTCACACTCACCAAACTTTTCCTCAAGCGGACTCACCCGGACTCAGACTCACCAAAATTTTTCCCAACCGAACTCACTCGGACTCAGACTCACAAAAACTTTACTCACCCGGACTCACTCAGACTCAGACTCACGTCTCGATATGAGTCTGAGTGAGTCGACTCATGAGTGAGTTCGCCGACCTATGATATATACACATGCAAAAGTGATAACTTTCGGGTGGAGGTGGCGGATGGAATCCCCCCCCCCCCCCCCCTCCCAGTGGCTACGCCAATGGCACGCTGGTTTTGCACCTCCAGGCCGAAGGCGTGAAAATGGCGACGACACACACGGACAGACAGACCCCACACGCGCTCTGTTCCACTTTGCTTTGTCTATGTGTGTCCAGGGGAAAAAGGCACGTCGTGTGTCGTTTTCGTTTCATGGGTTTCGCCCCAAACATATTTATCTGTTCGCTTCCCGTACGATCCTCGTCTCTTTGTGTTCCCAGTTGATCGAGGAACGGTGACGGGTCAGTGCCTGTTGTATGTGGGTGTATACATGCTTGTGCTGCGCAAGCTTCGTGTTAGGTTAATTCCTTCAGCAAGCACTGCTCACACGAGATCGTATATATGTACACGCTATAGTGCCCGTGCGAATCACCGCTCTAGCACGGTGCAAACGTTAAGCGTTAGTTGATTTCTTGCTTTGTTGTCGTAACTGCACGCGCTTGCATACGCAGCAACCCACTCTTTGGGGTTGCTTACCGCAGGTTCCGCCAAGCAGCTACACAAATCTGCGAGAGCGCCGTGTTTTCAGCAAATAACTTTTTATTTTGACGGTGGCATGAATGCATGTTTTCATTTTGTCTAAAAATTTTCGGCGAGTGAGCAACTGTGTCGACTGTTACATCGAAATATGTGGACAATTAAGTGCGAGCTCTTTGCGAAATTTGAACCGTGACACAACAGCGGTAAGCACGAAATGTTTTTTTTTATTTGTTAACAAAACGTTCAGCGAAAATTAAAGATGCCTTTAATGGATGTAGCACAGCTTGGGCGATTTTGTTTTGGCTTCCTCATCAGAGGACCGGTCCTGTGTGTGCAGTTCGCTATCGTAAAGCATTCTTTGTCTCACGACTATCTTTTTTTTGTTAAGCTTGTTCCTCTGTTTAGAGACCTGGCTTCGCGCTCCGGCATTTCGTGGCATCGCCTTTTCGCGGCGCTATCTGAACACGTCGGCAGCGTATCGAACCTGAGCGTATCGCGTGCTGTTAAAGAACGCTCACGTGCACCGGTCGAAGAACGTACCGAGCCAGCTACAACTACAAAAGTGGCGACGTTAAGCGTGACGTGGGTGTCTACATCGTGGTCACTTTGGCTGTACAGACGTCGACTGAAGGCTCAGCATTATTTTCACGTCGCTAACCGTATCGAATCTCGACGCGCCCCCCACTTGCGTAGTACCATCAGTGGAATGTGCTTCCCTGGCATGCATAGTGTAACACACACCTGCCCCACTGGGCTCTTATAGGTCCGCCGCCGTCTCGGGAAGCGCGTATCGGATGCACATATGTGCATAGGTACGCGCATCGTTCGGCAGGTCGGCTATCAAGCGTGCGGGGGGCGTTAGCCGGATGCTCGCGGGGAAGGATACGCATACCTATATAGACGGCAAATAGGATCGAGGATACTGCGCGTAGTATACGAACCGATACAGGTAGTACGACGCCGCGCGGCAGCGAGCCGATGAAATGCGGTCGCGCCGCCGTGTCACGCTGCCCCGCACCCCCCACGGTCGATCGCGTCGCGCGCGCGGTCTCAGCTTCCGCGTTGAAGCCACACACGAGGCACGTTGAAGGAGAAGCTGCGCGCCGCGTGGCGTCGCTGAGTTCCGAAGGAGCGCCCTATTCTTATTGTTACCATCCTTTCCCGACTATGGCATGCACGTATCGCGGAACTGTCCTTGAGGTGGTGGCCCCTGCCGCATAGAGCACGCGAGACATTCCGGCTGCGCTGTTGTTTTAACGCCAGCAGCGGTGCAGCTGTGACCAGATTTAGGTCTTCGTTGTCCCGCTTTGCAGCTCCTTTGTTCCTTGTGTACTGTATAGCACTCGCTGTGTACGGCAGTAACGCGCACGCCAGCGATTCCTGTTGTCCTTGGGTTGCTCTACGACCCCGTCGCCTCTCGAGCAGCTCACGCACTGCCTCTTAATAAATCGATGAAGAACCAACGGGGTATCTCGTCTCTAAACTAGTGACAACCAACCTCGAACTCGCTAAACGTGTAGGCTCACCTTCGAAGGAGCGGCGGTATGCTTGTGCAGCGGCGCGCTGGTGCTCTTGGCGGACGTAACCATTGCAGGCGGGCACCGCTAAATCGGTGGAAGATATTAAAACACATTTGCTGGCAGATGGTATGTGTAGACGGTGTAGGCGGTGGTTTAATTCAGTTGTGTAAAGATGCACGTGATGTTTTGAACTTTATTTCAACCTTATGTAATCCCTTTGCCCGCGGGCCAAGGTACTGTGGCCCGCGGGCCAAGGTCTTCGCTCTACGAGTCACCAACACCAAATCCGCAGAAATAAACAGAAAAGACCTTCACATGTTGCGCCTGAACGACTGATAACATTGCGTGTTGGAAGGGCTGGCGTCGCAAGCAACCGTCGAATTGACTGGAGGGGACACATATCGGGAAGGGGTGCCAGTAACCAGTTTCCTTTCCTCACGGTGCCAGTGCCGCTGCCTTTCGTGGCACAGTCTTCGAGATCAGCCTAGTTCGCTATAGCATTGCCTCAGAGATCGGCTTTGATTACTAGGCGAGGAACGTCGGGCAGCCACTCGAAATCCAAGGGAAGTAGGCAAAGGAAGACAAGACTGTCAGCGCCGGAGCTGTAGGGCTATCAACGTCAACATTTTTTTTTTTTCATGCGGCAATCATCGCCTCGGCGTCGTGTCCAAACCATGCTGAGTTTTCTGTCACTCGCCATTTGAAAGAGAGAGAGAGAGAGGAGGTTCATAAGGCAAAGGCAGGGAACTGAAGCAGGCTGAGCCCGGTTTTCTACATTGCAACGGGAAAGGGGAGGTGAAGGTGAGGATGTCGGTTCGCACTTTACACGGATCCACAAAGGCGTGCAAATAAGCGCCCGGTTGTGCACGAGTGGTCTTATGAAGCCGTTGAACGCCATACGAAGATTACAATTATGTCCTGCATTGCCTTATATCCGTAGACTTGTGTCCACATTCCGCTGTTGGCTCCCTCGGGGCTGCGATCTCCGCCGCGTACCGTGCCATTCCAGAAGGATTTGTGTCTCGTACACCGAGGCTTCCATATTGGACTCAGGATCGCACTGCGCGCACGTTTCGCAGAACGTCGACCTTCGAAGGCTATAAACGGTTTTATATGTGCTCGCCGGCGCCATCAATCACGCGCTCTTACACGTGCACAACAAGGGACAGAACAAAAAAAAAATAAATAAATAAAGCGGTGGAGTTTGGCTGCTCGTTCTGCTCCGTCGCATCCATTCAGCCGCGGCACGTTGAAGCGGAGGCCGCATGGCGAGATCAGTGCAATGCGGACTTCTGTCTACGGTCCTTTTTGTTTTCTTGCGAAACGCACGGTTCTGCAAGACAGCCAAGCGAGGTCATGTGGGTCAGAGATCGTCTTGCAGCTGACCGGAGGAGAGGGCCAACTCGGATCGCATCCTTGTTTCTCTATCTGACCTTCCTCGCCCCAAAAAAACAATGGGAGTTTAAGCGATATACCTTCTGTTTGGTGTTTCTTGGCGCATCTATCCGAAGTGCGTGCGCGCGTATAGTGTTAGCAGTGTTCGCAATCTTGTTCGTTCGTCAGTGTTCGCGTATGTGCAACCGTTACATAGTTGAGTGCACAGCCTCCTTCGATCGCATTGAGCTTCTGTGCTTTTCTTTTGAAGTTTGTGTACGTCGGAACGTTCGAACTTCTTGTTGCGGCAGAGTGCACACACGACATTTCTTACAACTCTGCTTGGCACGCTGCCACCTCGCATTTTGTTGTCCAAGCACAGGGAGCGTTGCGTTTGCTGGCAATCGCGCCGTTGGCTTCGTCCGCGTATAGTGCGGGCTGCGAGAAAGATTACGCCACGTACAGCTGCCAGTCTTTTTTTCCTTCCTTTCTTTTTAACACTTCGCACAATTTCCTTCGCCCGAGCGAACGAAATTGCACGCTAGTTGATGTTAGATGGCGTATATGAGGGCTACAAATCTGAACAGTAATGCATTTTCGGCGCTTCGTAAAAAAGAAAACAGAGAGAGTAATGAGAGAGAGAGAGAAAAGGCAGAGAGGACGTCTGCTTTCCCTGTTTTTATATATATATATATATATATATATATATATATATATATATATATATATATATATATATATATATATATATAAACAGGGAGAGCAGACGTCCTCTCTGTCTTTTCTCTCTCTCTCTCATTACTCTCTCTGTTTTTCTTTACGAAGCGCCGAAAATGCATCACCGGTCAGATTTGTAGCCCTCATATTTATTTATTATTTATTTATTTATTGATACTGCAATCCCCTGGAGGGATTTTAGCAGGTGGGTACAAAAGACGTAAATATCGGCATATAACACCAGGCAAACAGATGGAACAGCTTATCATATTTCACATAGTAGGCAGCCATATAACACAAAGGAAACAAATAACTATCACTTGCATTTTACAACGTAAACAAACGTAACAAAATATTACCGATGGCACATCACTCTCATTTGAACAAAAGAAAAACAAAACTATCACACAAGTAAAATTATTTTCTCTGTTTTTCCAGACTAGCGGCAAAGGATGTGAAAGACTGTGTTGTGACTTGAAGATTATTTAAACTATTCCAATCCTGCACAGTTCTGGGGAAAAAAGAATATTTAAAGCAGTTATTGCGGGTACGGAAGGGAGTTATTGTACGATCATGGCGTTGTCTAGTGGCGTAACCTGAAGAAAATGAAATACTTTTTCCAATATCTATCTTGTAATGCCCATTAATTATTTGATATAAATATTTTAATCGGGATATGCGGTTTCTTTCTGAAAGTGGAGGTAAGTTAGCTCTGACTAACAGTTCATTTACCGAGGTTCGTCCGTAACTGTTATATATGAAGCGAACGGCTCTTCTTTGTATTTTTTCGACTTTATGAATGTTGATTTGAGTAAATGGATCCCAGATCATCGCAGCATAATCAAGTATGGGGAGGACTATCGATTTGTAAGCAAGAACCCGGACAGATGGAGGGGAGAGTTTCAAAGCCCTTCTTAAAAAGAACAGTTTCTGATTAGCCTTGGAAGTTACTTTGTCAATGTGTTTTGTCCCGTTAAGATCGTTTGTTATCCATAACCCTAGATACTTGTAGGATTGAACCTCTGAAAGAATGGCATTGTTTGCAAAGTATTGAAAATTTAATTTGTTTTTCTTATGAGAAATGGACATGTACACTGTTTTTTCAAAATTGATTGACATTTGCCCAGCCTCGCACCACGAAACAACCTTGTTAAACGACTCGTTTGACAAAACTTGGTCCTTTGAGGATTCTATTTCAGAATAAATAACGCAATCGTCCGCGTAGAGCCTAATATTTACAGGGATACCATTTACTATGTCGTTAATATATAAAATAAATAGAAGGGGACCCAAAACTGACCCTTGGGGGACGCCAGAGTCAACGGAAACCCTGTGAGAGGAATGATTGTTAAAAACTACAAATTGTTCTCTGTTTTTTAAGTAGGCCGATATCCATTTAATAAGTTGATCATTCCCGAGAATTTTTTCTAATTTGTATACTAATTTATTGTGCGAAACCTTGTCAAAAGCTTTGGCAAAATCCATAAAAATTGCATCTGTTTGTTTTCTATTATTAATTGAAGTAGCGAAGTCGTGTATTGTTGACACCAATTGTGTCGTTGTTGAAAATCCCTTCCTGAATCCATGCTGATGTTGGTTTAAGATATTATGTTCGTCCAGAAAATATGAAATACTATTGTGGATAATGTGTTCCAGAAGCTTACAAACGGTTGAAGTTAACGATACGGGGCGATAATTTTTGACACTCTGCTTGTTGCCTGATTTATGGATAGGCTTGACTCTAGCTGTTTTCCAATCGTCTGGAACCTGGCCCTCACGCAGCGATTTTGTAAAAAGAACATGGAGGTATTTCGACATCCATTCAGCGTATCTCTTTAAGAACGCATTAGGGATATTGTCCGGTCCAGAGGACTTTCTGATATTAAGGTTCACAAGCATGTTCAATATGCCCTGTTCACTAACAACAATATCGGGCATTCGCGGTGAAACAGTTTCAAAGATCGGTAATACAGAGTTGTCACAAGAAAAAACCGATTTGAAGTGATCGTTGAAAGCATTTGCAATTCGAGCATTATTGTGCGTGAGAATACCACCAACATTAAAGACGTCACACTCTTTCGACGCGGGCGAAATGCTCCTCCAAAATTTCTCGGGACACGAGGTCAAGTAATTCGGCAAGGATTCCCCAAAATAACGCTGCTTATCTGTTTGAATTTGATTTTTCAGTTTTACTGAAAGCTTGGCAATTTGTTCTGAATACGCTACGTTTAGACTTCGTTTTTTCTTTAGATGCTTTATTTGCCTTCTTAACCTCAGTGTTATCCGAGAAATCCACGGATTTTTTCGCTTCGATTTTTTAATTACCAGAGGCACAAATGATTCAATGCATTCATTGACAATGTCCTTAAAACAGTTCCATAAATTATGTATATCAGTTTCATTATTCGCAAAGTTATCAAAGTTGAATGAAAGGAGATCTATAATAGCAGTATCATCTGCACGATCGAAATTAGGGAAAGATAAACAGGATAATGTCTCATCTAAGGCTGTGTCACTTAGAGTAAATAGCACTCCAACACCATCTAACATCAACTAGCGTGCAATTTCGTTCGCTCGGGCGAAGGAAATTGTGCGAATATATATATATATATATATATATATATATATATATATATATATATATATATATATATATATATATATATATATATATATATATATATATATATATATATATATATTATTCCCCCGAGGCGCTGGGCATGCACTTTTCATCAAGCCTAGTTTTATGTCATACTGCTAAAAACAACTATAATAAAAATAACAATAATGCAAATATACAATAAGCAGTACGCCTCTTATATGCGGGATGATCGCCAACGTTGTAAGAAGTATCAGCAGCTGCACTTTAACTCATTCTAAATATAACTACGGAACAGACCTTGACATGTAAAAACAGAGGATAATAATGTTCTCAGACCATTGTCGTTCTGCGTTTGAGGGCGGGAGAATTTTTCGTATAGCGAATGCAACAAACGTTCGCCCCGCATTTCTATACGTCGTCTTCGTCTCCGCCGCATCTGACTAAACCCGAAGGCAAATCTTGGCCCACACTCACAAAAAGCACTTACGCTAGAATTGATGAAAAAATCGTGAACGCGGGGGGTCGCTGCAGATACGACGTTTCGGACTTTTCTTATTAGCGGAAGAAGACAAGTCCGCTTGTCGAAACGTCGGCATGAGCGACACCACGTGTTCAAGAATATTTCATCTCTTAAAGCTTCTATCCTCACTTGAAATCCTGTCTTTTTTTTTTTTTGATTTACACTAGAATTGTGTTGTAACTCTGGAAGTGGCAACAGATCTCAAACTTCGTGCGACGTCATATCTGTTATACATATGTAGCTTGGCTGCTGGCGCTTTAGGTGTATGAATAACTATGTCGTTAAGATCTGCGGTAAACATTATCGTAGGCCCTGCATAACTTCAGGCCTCGCATTAGCATCGTTAACGTGGAATTTCGATGTAAACGATGCTAATGCAGTTAATGCAGAATGTGATTGTTTCACAGATCATAAATATAAAGTTGAAATACACGCCTGATCTATGTTTCCGTTTTTAGAGAACACTGTCGCTGATAGCAAAGCCTATAGCAGTGCATGTGACACGTAATCGACGACGTAAGCGCATGGAGTGCTCCAGGGAAAAGAAGAAAGAAAGAAAAAACACGTCGACCTAAATTGATCGTCACGATTTACGAAGCTCTTGTAGTTAACATGCAGAACACTTTCATGAGAGTCTTTATTTGTTGAGGTTGTTACACAAAGAAAGAAAGGATCTTGCTGTGGTTTTGATAAATTGAGTGGCTTCTGCTGATGTGTTCAAGCACAAAGCCGCGCCAGCCACCAGCGCGGCAGTGACGCGGTTCTGTACTGAAGAACGAAGAGGTCTTTCTGCGTGTGCCATTAACTCATCCTCTTCAGGAGGCGGGACGCTGCAGCTGTTCAAGAGGCGGCACAGTGCAAAGACCAACCACTCTTTATAACGCGTGTGTAGCGGGGCGCGAACTGTTCTGCGGATGACGGAGTCCATTGCGCCGCCTTTGTTGTCTTTGAGCGCTGCTGCCGTCATTTGCGGTGAAAGGCGGCGGCGGATAGGCCTGTCTCTTAAAGAACTCTGCCGCGTTCTTTGCGCTTTCTTGCAGCATGTTTCATGGCTGTGCGCCGTGTACGGTTTGCCAAAGGACCACGCCGCACCGCGCGCGGTATGAACTACAGCGCTCAGTATTCTTTCGATGAGAGTTCGTCTGTAGTGAACGATGCCATTTTGGCGGCTGCTTTTGTTCCTATTGATCGGCCGTCTTTCGAAGTTCCTAGCTACTTGTTATTAGTTAATTAATTAGTTCATATCAGAAGTGATCGGGGAGCAACTATATTAGATACAGGATGGGTCTAACTTGCCCACTCCAAGCGCTCTAGAAGCAGCGACATTGGATAGCTTTACGGTGTAGGAAAGAACCGGCCCGGGAGTCGAATTCCCAAAACTTGTCTTTCGTAAGTGCGTTTTCCCATTGGTCAACTGCCTTCACTAATGATATGTCCCGCATCGTGATTGGCTTGAATATTCTCTTAACAAATTTTTAGCGTGAGTTGTTCTTGCGCACACGGGCCCGGGTGAATAACTTTAATATGGATTTGCGTTATCGACATCGAAGCCGCGTGGGCAGTTAAGTTTATTAGGTGCCCTTCTTATAGACGACCTTTCAATAGACGTCGCAGCTATAAGGCTCTAAATACGGCGAGCCGAATTTTACCGTAGTTGCCCTGCCTCGTTCACACAGAAACCTTGATCCTGTGACGTGGACAGCGTCCGTATATAACGCGCAACTGACAAATGTCGTTGGCTTCGATAGAGAAATCGACGGCGTCGGGGTGAAACGTGCCCAGGCAGCTATGCCATGTAATCTAATGTGGCAGCGCGGCCTGGGAACGTTTGGCCACTCCTGTACATGAATAACTGCAGGGGCAGGGTACGCAGCTGTATACACCGACATCGATCCCATCGTTTCCGGGGCCCCGGGCCTCGCGATCCGAGCACGGGTGTGCTTGGCACATCGTGCGCGTGTATTATGTATGGCGAAGTGAGTGGGGCTGGCGAGGAGCGCTGCCCAAGGAACCGGATCACCTTGGCTTGACGCCAGCCGGATAGCAGCAGCAGCAGCAAGCTATAGAGCAGCACGGCAGCCGCTGGGTTCTTCCATCTCGCTGCCTTGACGCGCCCAGCTGGCTGCTCGGGGCGTGTGCCTCGCCGCACTCGGCCTCGGGAATTGGTGCAGAGCGCCGGCGGCGGCGGCGTCGCTGTTTCTGCGCTCTCCGGTCGAGCTGGCCGTGGCTTGTTTATACTGAACGCTACACGCTTATAGGCACAAAAGCCGCCGCTACTGTTTGCTTTTGTTTATAGACAGGGGAGTGCAGCAGTCGTTGACCCTGACATTCTCGCGCGGGAGGGTTGCGACCCCTGGCCCTGTATCGATGATCGGGAGTTTGTTTGATGAGCAGCTGTCAACATATAAGGGAACGGGCTAGCTGGCCACGAATGTTTGCGGGACGCGGCATCTGCAAAGAAATAACAAAACAAAAGAAGATGAATTCCAGAGGAGCCCCCGCGAGCACGCGGCGTCGAACACCAAGTTTCACCACGTATATAGCGGCTGCTTTTTATGCACGCCATGAAAGGCTGCGGCGAAAGATAGCCTTTGTCCTGCGCATCTCCTGTAATCGGACCTGTTTCAATCACTATGTCTTAGTGGCCTGAACTGCAATGAGAGGCTGAACAGGCAAACGTTCAGTGTGATTTAACTTATGCTGTATTCATGTCAGCAAGTCACTGATGTATATCGGGAGGGGACGGGGTACTGGACAATTAACGAAACGATCGTGATTGCGTTAGCAGTACTTGTTTCAAAATACATTGAATGATGTTAGGTTAGGTGAAAAACTGGCTTCAAAGTGGTTCACACTAAGAAAGGCAGGAACGTGCAACGACTTAAACGGTGCAACGAAAAATGTCACTTTACGCTGTATACACGTGTGTATGGCGAAAGCTATTGGGTCCGCCGAGTAGGGAACGCGGTTGAAAAAAACAAACAAACAAAGAACGTGCACTTACCAACGTAAAAAAAGGAATGAAGCAATAGATACAAAGTCTTCTGTTCCTCAGCCGTCACATTATAATGAGCCTACCCAGGGGGTCTCCATCGCAGGAGGAATAGGACAGAGAGGGAAAGAACCCATCAGGCCTAATTTTGCCTATAAGCTTTTGTGTTGTAACGGGAACTATTGTGTTATTGATCATGACGACAAGGCTGAGGGACAATGCATGTCCTCCGTGATGAGCGCTGTACAGTCGCCGCCTTTCTTCTCGAAGTGGAAGAGTATGTAGCAAAACGGGTGGTAATATAGAGGGGGTCCACTTATTGCGGAAGGAAACAATGGGGGGGGGGGGGTCCTTATACAGAGTTGGTCTTGGCCCTAATACGCTCATTTTGACGCCCCCCTCGTAATCGCCTCATTCTGCGCCACGTCGCATACGCGAAGCTTCAATCGCGGTGAAACGACCGCGGCCGTGGGTGTCCCACTGCCGCTGTTCGCATTTGCTTTTAGTTTCCTTTGTTTGGGGTGCCTCCTAATCGAGCCACGGGGCTGTTCAGGCAGGAAAATATTGAGACGCAATTTCGACTCGTGCGCTTGAATCGAGGTCCAAGCGACTCCGACGAGCGCACCGTCGAATTGTTCTTTCGGTTTGGCTCTCGCTTTAAAAAGAAAGAAAAATAAATCAGACGAGTGATTAAACAAATTTAAAGGCCGACATGTTTAATCTCAGATCGAAGTTCTCTGTAGTCTCGTTCTGGGAAGCCGACCGTTCGATGTTTACACAAGTCGTCCAATAATAAATAAAACATTAGAACTTGCACTTGCTCTGATGACAGCAGCGTATCGTTGCGCAGTGGTCAGGGTCGGCTCTGTTGTAAGTTTTCGCTTAAATGTGACGGTACTGAAAAAGCGATCGCGCTCCGAAGTGGGCGTTGGCTTCTCCACAGTTCCTTTCTTTCTTTTTTTTTTTCCTTTGTGAGTGCGCCTTCTGTACTCGGTAGCTCGCACGGTGGTGAATTGTAAGTTGAAGATTAGGGGTTATATTATCGCCAGCCGGAATGATACTTACATCCTCCATTCTTTTATACCGATATTTTTTTTATTATTCTTCATGTATCGACCACGATAGTTCACTTACAGTTGGACGCAGTTGAAGCTCGAAGGTGAAATTAGACAGTGGAGCAACTTTCGCCAAGTGATAACTCGCGATCACAATTAAGTCTCGTACGGGTAATTACATGCTTGTCGCGGATAAGATGATGCCTCAAAATAGGCCTTAAAACAAAAACAAAAGAAAAAAATGTGGTTGATCCCTCTGATATAGGAATCGGTATAGAACACGAAAGTGAAACAGTTGGCACATAAGCGGAAGTCTTGGAAAGACTCGCAACCGGGATACATTGTCCAGAGACACTGCATTGCACGCGCCGGAGCATCGCGCAAATCACACATGAACCACAGGCGTTCGCAAACCGTGCAGGCTAAACCGAACGCGGTGTCACTGAATCGTTTGGTGAACTCGCGGTCCGCTGCAGCGAAGGGTGCATGATTTGCGGGTCGTGGACCATCGTGTGGGTGTGCTGGGCATCCTGCGTCGTATTGTCGAGCGGCGTCCCGCTGGCGGGTCGCTTCGGCGAAGGTACCATCATTTCGGTCTTGGTTCGGTGTGTGAATGGCAGCCAGTTGGGTCGCGATGCGGTCAACTTCTGGAAAGCGAGAGGCAGAGTTCTCAGCTTGAGCCGTGAACGCGCGAAGGCCTCCCGCTCCCCCTGGCGTGTCCATCGCTGCACCAAACTCACTTGCGCGACGTTATCTCGCCGACGTCGTTCGCAGTTCTCGTAATCGGTGCCATCACACTCGTATCAGAAGACAGCGGAGAAACACCGTTAGTGCATATGGAAGCTGCACTACGCTGCACACGCTAGCACAACGCGAAAGCCGATGCACGTAACCGACACACTAAAACAACGCGAAAGACAAAGCACGTAACTGAATCGTCACCGAGTCAAATCAGCGCGTATAGCGCGTCGCAATTGCAGCCTCCGCGATCAACTTCACAAACATTTTCAGAGCTAATTGCGGAGGCCACGCTCCGCTGTGCTGAGTAGGGCGAAAGCCACTTAGGTGGCGTTTGTAGTGCGTCTTGATGCCAGCGTCCCTTCGAATGCTGGCATCGAGGCGTCATAGTGCTGAGTTTAGTGCTGAGACCACCGAAGCGTTCACTGTCGGTGTGCGTTAGTGTCATAATACAGTACTTCTCTTTTCTGCTCGTAGGCGGCGGCACCGCCCCGAGCAAGAGCGCAGGTACACGGAGGAGTGTTAGATATATAAGGCGCGTCTGTGTAGCTCTCTGCAAATGCGTTTGTGGCGCAATGGGTTAAACGCTCGGCGATTTATCGTCGCGGACCGAGAGGTCGTGGGTTCGATTCCCAAGTTTACCATGTTTGTGGAACTTTTTCTTTGGTTTTTTTCTTTGTATTATGTTCGTGTACATTTTAAGAACGTCATATCCGTGACGGAAATACGTCAGTGAAGTCTTGTTGGACCCCGGCGTAAAACACTTTCGTGTTAAAAAACATAATTATGCTGATTTTATGCGTACTGGCGAATGCATAAACGAAAGAGCACGTTTTATAATAGTTAACCCCGAATTGTTCGTATTTCAATTGCCCGTGACAGTCTACGCGTCAGGCCGTGCATGCGTTGGACTCGCGAAGCGGTAACTTGATGCGAGGCTGTGGTGCGCCGCCTGTAGACACTCTGTTGGCCAACGACAGTAGAGGGCTGTAGAACCATTTGCGAATTATACAGCTACAGCAAGTATGAAGCCTGAGAGCGTGGTGCACAGTCGTTAATATAGTCGTTTATTGAGCTGCATGCCGGCGCGATTCAGGCCGGATGTCATTCCGCGCCTTTGATGTCAGTGGCATTGAAGACTAGAAGGCAGTAAGCGGTCACCGAAAGACAAGCTCTAACTACGTGGATCGTATTTCTTCGCCGCCGAGACGCGACTGGAGCACTCGGGTTTCCCAAGCTCGACGTCGTCCGCGCGTCATCATTTCGAAGTTGCGTCGGGCGGAAAGGCAGAGTTGCTTTGCATGGAACACCGCCAGGCCTCTCCGCCGCGATCCCATCGCTGCAGTCGCGCACGCACACGCTAGATCCATAACGGCGGTGTCTTGTGGCAGCTATGTGGCAGCGGCACACGCATACGTTGCAGCAGATCGTCGTCCACGGTCGTCCTTCGGCGACTGTTTTATCGCGCGCCGACGCGCATGCCAACGCGAAGACAGCGGCGGCCAGACGCGCGATGCGGGCGATGTGGCAGCCTCCGCGTCGTGCACATATATATGCAACGGCCAAGGGCGTTGGCCGCCTCTGCAGGCGCCGAAGCGTTCCTGGACTGGCCGGGACTGGTCCGCCGCCCGGTGCCGCAGAAGGCATCCAACAAAGAACTTTCGCCGCTTAGCACTTGTAATGGGAAAGCCTCGGCTTCGCATGTCCTCCAAGTCGGCCTCGCTGTATTGTTGTTTCGAAAGCGGTGGCAACTGCGCGCGACAGGACGTGGCCAGCGCTGGTTAAAATTATTTAAACAAATTCTGGGGTTTTTTGTGCCACAAGCGCGGCGAGGCACGCCTTAGTAGGTGCATAGGTTGGCAGAAAAATTCGAGCTCACTTAGACCAACTCAAGAAATATATTTTGTGCTCAGGGCTCACACTCAGACTCACTAAAATTTTCTTAAACCGGACTCACTCGCACTCAGACTCTCTGAAGTATTTCCGAACCGGACTTGCTCAGACCCAGTCTCACCAACCTTTTCCTCAACCGGAATCACTCGGACTCAGACTCACTAAAATTTTTCTCAACGCCACTCACTCGGACTCAACGTCACCAAATATTACTTCACCCCGGACTCACTCAGACTCACAGCCCGATCTGAGTGTGAGTGAGCCAACTCATGAGTGAGTTTGCCGACCATTGAGTGGTCGGACTCCGGATTCGTTTTGCCTATTTGTGGGTTTTTTTAACGTGCACTTATATCTGAGTATGTACACGGGTGCATGCCCTTGCATTTCGCCTCCATTGTGGTGCGGCCGCCGTGAACGAGAATCGAACCCGCGTCCTCGAGCTTCAGCAGCGCAACACCTTTAGCCGATAAGTTACCACGGCAGGTGTAAACTTTCTTTCAAGAGGGCTGCACCTGTATATCTAAAACTTTCTCTATGGCAATGTGCTCTTATGGGAGAGCGTTAGCAGAACCTGGAACCTACAAACGTACCTTAAGTCCGTTCTGAAGGCGTGCAGTGGAGCATTGCACACGTAAACAAGCCGCCCTGTTTTCTCAGGCTGAGATAATATGAATTTGCAATCAAAATATTTCCTCTGTCTGGTGACGCGCTCAACAAAAAGAAAATTTACGCCATTTGGGACACCGAGCGCGTCTTCTAACATGCCTAGTAAATAAACCTAAAGTACGTAAACATGAATTTCACTTTCCCCCGTCGTCACACGAATCGACGCAACCGAGGCGCGGAAGAAGCCCATTATCGGGGATTCGGACCCTTCCAAATAACGCTTTTAATACGAGTGTCGCATGGGTGCAGTTTCGATCGCGGTTGGCGTTTTTACTAAAAATGCTGAAGGGAGCCAATCACGGTAAAGAATTTCGATCCCGATTTATGTTCTAAAGTGTCCGTGTGACGCCCGTGTTGGCTAAGAGTTTTCAGCTAACATGTACTACATACTACACTATATTTTCCAAAAAGCGATAATTCAGCCAGGCAGCTAGGCTCTTTTTTGTTGTTTGTTGTTTAACCGATATATGCACGTTTTAACAATACGTGGTTTGTATGTCTGAGGATTCATGTCGCAGAAGGTTTGCAGAATAGTGGTGTCATCGCCAAGAGGCTAGCAGCGTATAGAGACGTGAAACACATCTTGTAACCTTCCGGTCGTCTGAAACTTGAATTAGAAACGTCGGTGCGCCAGGAAGTTCTCAGTAACGAATTGTTAATGAAGTTCGCGGCCTTCAGCTCACATGACGTTTCGGCTGTGGCTTTTCGCTCGCTGTGCTCACCTTGACGTGGGAATGTTGATCTAGTTGTTATACTTTCACACAGCGCGCATTGACCGAAGCTACGTATTCGATTGAACGTGGCATGAATAATGCGCAATTAATTCCACCGCGTTCCGTGCACAACTGAGCTCTCGTATGAGCTTATGGACAAGGCTGCAGAGTTGGCGTGAACACGTTCCGTTGTACTTTCTGCTTATATGGGTATATCAGCCATAACACAGCAAAGTATACAGACATAGAAGTGAACCAGCCAGGCTGCTATGCGCATACACATCGACTAAGCAATGCATGCAAACTTGGAACCATATAAAATACGGACGATTCAGTTCTTCTTGAATTGAGAGATCGAGCCAATGAAGCGAGTTCCTGATTAATTTTCAGCAGCTGCGGTTGTTGCACTAACTCTGGCGTGAAATGAGAGCAGCCACTTTCCACAGTCTTTTGATGTTTTGTTGCCTCATCCCGACACAGTAAGGTTTTGCCGTGCCGCTCGCAATGCAATGGCACGCCTCCGCGGCTTGCTTTACGTAGAGCAGCTAAATTTCGCCGCCTTGTCGGTTGGGCGCTTGACCGTACGTATTCCGCGTGCGCTTACTTTTGCCGAACGCGTCTGGTTTGCCTCTCTTCCTCTGCGGGAAAGCATAAGTGTATTTGGGATGTGGGGGATTCCCATAGGGTCAGTGAAAAACGGGCACGTAAATCACAAAGCATGTCCGTTGCTTGGAAGCTGCTGCCTGTAATGATGCTCAAGGACACGTGTTCCATTGGCGGTCACAGCGGCAGAATTTAGTAATAATTATTGAGGTTTTACGTCCCAAAACCACGATATGATTACGAGGGACGCCGTAGTGGAGGGCTCCGGAAAATTTGACCGTGTGGTGTTCTTGAACGTGCACTGACATCGCACAATACACGGTCCTCTAACATTTTGCCGCCATAGAAATGCGACCGCCGCGGCCGGGATCGAACCCGCGACCTTCGGGTCACTAGCCGAGGGGCAGTATTTCGAATGGGGCGCAGTGCAAGACCACTCATGTACTTGAATTGTGGTCCACGTTGAAGAACCCCACAAGTGGTCAGTGTTAATATCCGATTCTTCAGCTCAATAAACTATGCATTATAACGAGATCTTGGCTTAATTTGGCACGTAATACCCCGGAGTTTCACTTTTGACACTCACCCACATAGTTCTATTCAATATAGAAAATACGTTTTGGGCTGGCACATTTAGTCGATGCGATTTGTTACAATTCACGAGGTTGTCAAGCCCAGCACGCAGCATGCAACCAGATGGAGGGTCGCGAGTACAAAGAGAGAGAGAGAGAATAGAAGGACGCAAACTTCTTGAAATCTTCATTAAGAATACCCGCACGCGTTGATAGTTGCATTTTACGCGCAACACCGCGTCCATATAGGCGACGTGCGTCTCGCTGTAATTGACTTCAGCTCATAGCCGCATTCTACGCGCGACCGTGACGTCCGGCCGTCGGGGCGCCTTAGCAGCCTTAGCGCAAGAGCCCTCCCGCTCCGGAAAAACAATCTTAGTTATTTTCCTTCGACTAAACGAAGGACGTCGAGTGTGCTTGCCTGCGCGCCGCCATAATAACGGCGTGCCTTAGCAGAGCGAGTGGAACGAATGGCGGCTCCGTTGAGTGACGCGCACGCATCTGGTTTAGCGAGTGCCCCCGCGAAGACGAACGTAGGCTCGCCGGCTGTTCTGCAACGGGCACCGCGTGCGTCAAGGCTTCACAATGAACCAAGGCCATCTTCATTCCAGCTGACTTGTATGCGAGTATGTAGTAGACAGCTGCGAATGCTTGTATTAGTTGGGGCAATCATTGCTTCGCGCCTTGGTGTGCTGCGTGCGCACTGGAATGACCGTCTTACTAACGAGTCCTTGACAGTATGTGTATAGTCTCTGCGGTTGGTGATCCTCCCCGGTTTACTTTCCCATATTTCCTCAATTTAACATGCACGTAGCCGTAATGGATCTAGTGATAAGGGCATAGGGGACTTCCGCCGTACGCCGCAGCCTGCGCGCATGGCAATCGATTTTGCATTTCTCTTAATGTGAGCGTCACTGATCGCTTCCATATGGAACCGCTGCGCGTTGACTCAGTGGGGCGTTTAGTGCAATATGTACATGGTGGTGTTCCGCTTCCCGACCACGCAGACCACAGTGATGTGACTTGAAAGAAATACTATAGAATAAAACAAACAAACAAACAAACAAACAAACAAACAAACAAACAAACAAACGCAGCCATTATGATGTGCCATAGAATTCCTTGTGGTGAAAACTAATCTCGAGGTCCCTACAGCAAATCCTTCGACGGCCTCCCTGTTGTTCTGAGCCATGTAAAATCAATTAATCAACCAATTAACAATTTGTCCTTCACTTTGACGAGTCGTTTCTACTAGTCGTCGCTTGCCTCTCTGCGGAGTGCCTCTTCACGGTCGAGCGTCTTGATACTCGTTTTGTCTGTAACCCGATCCTTCAACAACGTCTCGGTGTTGGCGTGTTCGTCTCGATGTCTTGCTGCCTCTATACTCTGGGGCGCGTTGCGCCTTGGAACCGTCGGCGATTTGCGGTGCCTTCATGCCGTATGCAGCGGCCATGCATCATAACAACGAATTGTCTTCTTCCAAAATATGGGACACACTCTCGCTTCTCGTGCGCAAGGTATGTGTAGACAGGCCGTATCTCACCCATGGCTAACTTCTCGGTCGTATCGCACGTCTCCTTCTCCCCCTTCAAGACGCGTAACTCATACACGCTGCTGCTGGCTCATTCATTTATTTCGTTTGCGTCCTACAGCAGCAGTGGGTTAACACATGAAACTATAAACAGCGAAATAGGAAAGAAACAACACATACAGTTGCTATATATGTGTCGTTGGCGGGACTTCCATATGCGTGCCGAGCCACTTCGTCCTTTAAGGATCTCACGTCTTTGTCTCTCTTGTGTGAGATATCGGCCGTGCGCGTGTGAAGAAAGGCTGCTTGTTATACCCCTGTCACACAGGGCAACTTAAGTGCACTTTGAGCGAGTGCACTTCGCCGGTAGTGTCATTTGCACGCTGTCACACAGGAACGCTTAGTGACACTCGCTGCAAAGTACACTTGCCGGCAAGTGCGTTCGCCAAACTCACTTCGCTGCGACGGAGTGTCTATCCTCGGCAGCAGTGGCTTGCAAATAAATACGCTAATGCAAAACGCGACGATCATGGTATTTTTAAACCATCGTTCTCGTTATCAGGAATACTGCCATGTATTCAAACAAATGATACTAAAACAAAAAACCGCGCTACTCTCGCCCTCGGGCAGTTTGTGGTCACGTCCGCTAGGGGTATGCGGGAGCACATGCCGTGCAATGGCCGCGTCCGTCACGTTGTTTACTTCCTTGCACATGTGCAGGTCAGTCATTTTTTGGTCATTTGCAATGGCGTGTGCCACGGGTGCCCCTTCCGCGAAGACAACGTGGTCCGACGCAGAGATGCGGGCGCGCATACGCCTTTGGGAGGAGCAAATGATTGCTGCCAAAACACGCTCCAAACGCCCGCCACCACTACGCGTCCCTTCTGCACCGGAGTCCGCCATTTTTGTTTTCGATTCGTCGTGGATATGATAATGTCTTGTCTCGGATCGCGATGACCAATGACGTTGTGCGGTTGCAATATTTACTTCATTTACGCGCAAAGTTCATTGTAAATTATGTTCATGCCTATAATAAGCAATTAAACTGCGGGCATTGCCAAAAATAACAAATATATGTTGCGCTACTGAACCACCAATTGCCACTGCCATCATTTCCAAAGCACACTTCTCTTTCTCGTGTAGCAGCGCGCCGCCAAAGTGACACTCTGCGAGCGTAAGTGCAGTCGCTCAAAATGACACTAAATTTGCCAGTTTGACCGGGGTATTACACGCGCACGGCTGCCAAAGAGGTTGGAGCCTATCTTTGCTGCACCTGGCAGTGTCCCCCCCGCCAGGGCGCAGCTGTTTCCGCCTCCGAAGGGTTTGCTTGAGCCTCTTTTTTCTTCTTATTTACTCCGTCCCATACATTCTTGTTATCTTTCTTCACTCTGGCTGCCCGTGACCGTGTTCTTCTCCCTTCGCTGCACCGGCCCAATGTCGGGAGCGCGGTCGTGCATGGCCTCCGAGATAAAAGTGCTCGGGCCGTCACGAGGGCCGTGGCTCGGCCAGTATGCTGCCCCGGGAAGCTCCGGCTTTTTGCCCCGAGTTGCGTGGGAACCATTACGGCGGCGAATATTCACGAAGCCACGCCGAGCAGATGCAATGCGTGCCACCAATGGCGTAGCCAGAAATAATTTTCGTGGGTTCTTATGCACCGCCCATAAACAGAGAAACAGGAAAGAGAGCCTCCGTCCGAACACTATATTCTGCTTTAAATAAAGGCGAATGGTTTGTTCGCAGTCCCTCCATTTGTTCAAGTTAGCGCAACGGGATGGCGTCAGGAGGAAGAGGAATAAACGTTTATTGTGCGAAACGGTGTCGCGGTGCTAGTCCCGCGTCTACCCTAGGTGGGAGGTCTCATTCCGGGAACCCTGTGGCCTTCGCTGCCTCCTTGGCTCTGGCGACGAGACGTCGTTGTTGGTCCAGGTCCTCTGAGGCGAGCTTGGCCTCCCAAGTCTCGCGTCACTTACCGTCGCTAATTACTGGGGAAACCAATATTCACCTCGGATGAACAAAAGCAACGATCTCCAAAACAAAACTTTCATACACGCAGCTGCAGCGTTTTCAACATGTGAGTATCAATTGCCGCTTCTCGTTACGTATACAAACCTAAACCAGCACACTAACCGGCTGACAAGCAGAAGCGAACAACTTCGCAAAGTCCCGGAATATGTGACGCACCTCCGTAACTTGCTTAACTGCGCAAGTTTCGTTCCTTGCAGCTTCTATCCTCTTTCTAAATATGGCGCGTCCACATTCTCAATTTGCATTCCTCGTTCTTTCTTTTTTTCCTTACAACGCTTGTTTGGCGCCAGGCGCTCTCTTTCTGTTCAGCTGATCGTTGTCTATACCTGCATTTCGCGCGCCACTTGGCTGGCGTTCGAAGATGAGTCGATAGCCTCAATCGAGTGTCTCAAACTGCTGCTATCTTCGGTTTCCATATATATTGCTACTAGACTTTCGAGGCACTTTGTTCGCTTCTTCCTCAATATTGAAACGTGCTTGTTTGCTTCCTTCCTTGCTTGGTTCTTTGTTTGTTTGCACCGAAACGCCTTGGCCGCATCTCCGGATGCGGTCACTGAGGAGTGTCGAGGAGAAACGCCGATCACTCGACAGATCGGAGATTGCTCCGATTCTCGCTTTCGCCCGCTCCACTCGCTTCGACACGAATGATCTCATCGGCACGAATAATCGCTTCGACGGGCGACCCAGTCTTCTCGGAGTGTATCGAAACTTCCGGTGTGTTCGGAGAACGACAACTCATATACTTGGCGTGACCACGTCCGTGGAAAGAAGAGGCACGACAGCCGCAGGCGAACACCAAGCCGTTTGCATGTGATCGCTCAAGTGCGTGGATACCCGTTACCACAACTTGCTTTCCCATTGCGTATGTTGTCTCACCGCGATATCGTTTCGGCCGCGGTCGCACGAAGGGTCTTGCGTCTGGCGGATTCCCTTCCGACCTAATTGCTCCCGTTTTACTCGGCTTGCGTAAGTATACACTGACGCAACCGGACGAGCCTGCCGTGCTGCTGATTAAGAAATCAGGTTACGCAAGCCACTTGCGTTATTACTACTGTGTGCATAAGCGCCGGCCTACTGACCCGTCTTTGACACTGCGTAAGCTGAAACGAGGTGGCGATGTTGGCGGGTTGGTATAACGATCAACTAGCCGGCGCATCTAGGAAATAAGGACGAAGGATTGATAATGCCAGCTCGCTTAGCGGCCAAGGTGTTTCGCTGAGCTCGAGGGCGCGGGTTCGACTCCTATAGCCGCGCGGCCGCGGCACTTCGGCTTGGTGGGGCGAAACGACGCGAAGTTTGTGAAGCGCCCAAGTAACAGCATTGTTAAAGAAGACAGGAAAGAGGCCCATCTTTCCTGTGTTCTTATTTTCACGACGTTGTTACTTGGCGCTACAACCTGAATTTGCCATGACCTCCCAACATAGCCCGCACTGACACCCTTGTTCAGTAAAAACACATGCGCGGAAGTTAGATTTAGGAGCACGTTAAAGGACTTTACCCGAGTGGTCGGAAATTAAACCGGCGTCCCCCACACTGCGGCGTGCTCCGTAATCATATCGAGGGTTCGGAACGTAAGACCGCATAATTTAATTAAACTTTAATGTGGATAATGGCAACGCCGCACGTGTTGTTTTTTTCCCTCTCTGTCGTTGTTTTGTTGGCACTGTTCTGGAAGTTTTATAAGCGAACCTTGCAGTGAAATTATACCCACGCACACACACTTCTCCAAAATATAGAAAGAAAAGAAAAACCGCAGATAGGCTGCGTTGCTGGCTCTTCTTCTTGGGCTTATATTTCCTACCAGTTGTGCTGCCGCTCGCTTGCAGTACTTTTGTGGAACTAATCTTAATTAAAAGCTTCGATGTCTGACGTTAAAAGAATTCCAAGTGGTCGAAATTGATCCGCAGTCCTCTACACCATACCGCCTTATCATACCGTGGTTTTGGCACGTAACACCGCAGTAATTAGTTAAATTAAGCTTCGATGTCATACAGGACTGCGCTGAATTGCCTAAAAAAGGAAAAAAAAAACATGACGATGACAACAGAAGACAAAACACGGCACTGAACGATCGAGTTTTATTGCGTTTAGACGCCGATGTCACGCACGAGGTACAATCAGTGCAATGTAACAAATATAAGTGAGAGATATCACCGTAAACAGGGCTGTGTCACGGCACTGGATAGGTACACAATTTCGTACAGCGGCGTAACGATAGCATTGGCACGCGGACACTATTTTCAGCCGAATTTATGGACGATAAATACCGCAATTACAAAGCCTTTGTGACATGGCGTACAAGGTCATATATATCGTGTCCAGTGTTTGTTTGTACCATAGCAGCTGTTTGTACTTCCATCGTTATATCGACGTCTAAACGCAATAAAACTTTTGTTTGGTTAGTCAGCACCGTGTTTGTTTCGTCTCGTCGTCGTCCTATTTTTTGAGTGCGTGTAAGTTTGCGGAAGAACATTTGGATGATCCGAATATATTTGCGAGAATCCGTCCTAAAAAGTACTTTTAAGAGAAAAAAATTCTGAAATCAGTGACGTTACCTTGATTCGCTTGTGCCACGGATAACGTTCGGAATGTCATTTAAAAAAAAAAGGGGGGGGGGGGATTTCAGACCTTCTTACTTGTTTTGCTAGTAATCAGCCGTTTTTCGCCGAATTAACAGAAAAAGTTTTCAAACCTAATGATATAACTCTTTGACGAATGGCTACACCACTACGACTACAATGAAACGCTGAGTTCCGACGAATAATAAAAAGAAAGCCAATAAGGATATTTTAGCTTCGGCTGCACATTTACGAAAAACAAACAAACCGCCGCGCGTATAAAACATGGCCGAAGCTTTTCCAGCCGCCAGATTCGTGCATGCGTTGCGGGAATAAACGAGCGGTGAAAAACAGGAAAACATCCGCGTGCTCTTTTGTAGGGCGGAAGGGATGAGGGGTGCGTCGGAGAAGAAAGAAAGAAGCTACCGAAACTGCATGCAAACTCGGTCGCAGTTGAGTAGCTCGATCACTGCCGCTCGCTCACTTCATCGTGTTCTTCCCATCGCGCAGTGGCCCCTGGACGGGGTCCGAAATGAAAGAAATGTCTGTCTCTATATCTCTCTCGTTTGTGCAGCGTGCAACAAACAACGCGTGGCCGGAAAATTGCGCCTCTGCATGGAAGCGACGTGATGGGGAGAAAGAGCTGTCTTCGAATTGCGGCAAAGCAAAACCGTGCGAGCGGGCACGATCTCTACTCATAATTGAACGAAAAAAAAAGAAAAAGAAAATCAGAAGTACCGCGAAAATATGGAAAAGCCCAGACATCGCGGCGGGAAACGATTAAGGAAAATCTCACCTCGTGCGCACGCGAACATGGTCGCCGCGTGCGATGAACTGTTTCGGAGAGGAATTTTGTGTACCTGCTTTATTTCTTGTATTGCCACTCGAACGGCTGAGATAAGAAAGAAAGAAAGAAAGAAAGAAAGAAAGAAAGAAAGAAAGAAAGCCGTCCGCTGATGAGGTGGTTCTCGCAAACATGAATACAGCGGGAAAGCCAGGTCTCCGTTGGCGTTCGTTTCACAATCAGAAAGAAGCCTGAGGTAATGCGCACCTATTTATGACGTTTTACGCTGGTCCGCTTGACAGGCATGTCCATGAGAGAGCGAAATCATTTCGAAGGTTGTGTCGACTCTGGTCGCTCGATCGTAATTCATTCGTTTCCACTTAAAGTGTCCGTAGGCATTGCATGAAGGGGAAAAAGCCGACGAAAAGGGGGGGGGGGGGAGGTGATACGCAGGTAGTGCAGAGACGAGCTGTGCTCCGATTAAACTACAACCCTTCTTAAAGAAAATGATGTCATTGATTCGAGCGGAGAGCGCACTGTAACCAGTGCTAGCGCTGCCAAACCATGGTGCTACCTCACGCTATTGTACCATTGATTGTGTTGAGTTTGCCAACGGCTTGTTTTGAGGACCCGTTTGCTGCTGTATTATCGCTGCGAATATTACGCCCCCGCTGTGGCTACCCCGATAGTAAGAGTTGTAGTTAAGTTATTGCTTGGCCGTTCATATATATATATATATATATATATACGACTACGCACCGGTATGCGTTGCTGTTACTGTGCACTCACTAGCCACGCGTAAAGACGCAGGGAAGAAAGAGAACTCGCATAATTCTTCGTCGTCTTCTCGGAAGTAAGTTGCGTTAAGGACGAGGCGTCGGCGAGGCCTGTAAAACCGCTTAAAAAGATAAAGGGGTCGGGCTTCCGGGTGTTATACGTCTTCACCAACAACGAAAATATAGATAAATAGTTAAATATGCAAAAGAATGGGACACGCTGAGACGGAAAAGCTAATTCGTGCGGAGCGCCCGCTGTCCGTCCACGGCTGTACTAAATGCGTTTCGGTCATGTGACCACTGGGCAATATATACTGATCTCGACATACAATATATATATATATATATATATATATATTGTATGTCGAGATCAGTATATATTGCCCAGTGGTCACATGACCGAAACGCATTTAGTACAGCCGTGGACGGACAGCGGGCGCTCCGCACGAATTAGCTTTTCCGTCTCAGCGTGTCCCATTCTTTTGCATATTTAACTATTTATCTATATTTTCGTTGTTGGTGAAGACGTATAACACCCGGAAGCCCGACCCCTTTATCTTTTTGAGCGGTTTTACAGGCCTCGCCGACGCCTCGTCCTTAACGCAACTTACTTCCGAGAAGACGACGAAGAATTATGCGAGTTCTCTTTCTTCCCTGCGTCTTTACGCGTGGCTAGTGAGTGCACAGTAACAGCAACGCATACCGGTGCGTAGTCGTTTTTTTCTTTTTCTCCTAGAGGTTTGCTGTTGCTTCTTTGCGGCATCGAGGCCCTCGCTGATAAGCGGTATACGCGCAGTACCGTCATAAACCACGTGCGCCGAGGAGCGCGACTCGCGGTCTCGCGAGCAATCTCACCGGAAGCGACTGGGCGCATTACCCGCTCGTTTATGCGCGAGCCGTATACCCTCGCTATTGTGCGTGCTTGCGTGCCGAGCCGAAAGAAAAATGTGGATTTGCCTTGTCCATGTGGAAGACGCCCCACTTTGAGAGCCTCTTATCGGAGAGAGATTCACTTCGCAAAAGTGGTGCTGGGCGTTGGCGTCCCACTGTGATACAGTGCGTCTCTGTTTTCTTTCTTTCTTTCTCATTATCTGCATGTATAACACAAAAATAAAGTGAGCAAGAGATAAGGACGGGGACGTAAGGGGATGCTTTATTTTTACTGAAACTAGGCTTCGACCCAGATGGCTGGGATACAATGTGCGGAAGCAACACTGAAATATGTATACAACGAAGGGCTTGTCGCCATTTTTTGAGATCGGCACGGAATGGGCTCGGAAAGAGGAGAACGGTGTTGCAGGTGTACTCCGCTTGAGCACAGTGCGTTGTTCGAGTTAATATGTTAATCAGCCCCGCCGAATGCGCCGAGACGTTTTGCTTACACGTAACAACCGCTCTGAATTGGAACGTGTCAATTGAACGTGCCTTGCGAGCGGATGAGTAGGACGTTCTTTTTAACTGTAGCGGACCGTGAAGAGAAAGAAATGTGTTCCGGCCTGCTACCTTTGTTGTTGCGGCTCCGCTTGTTGGCGTGTAGTGTAGGATAGTCTACGTTAACCTCTTGTTTGAATATCTCCTCGTAGCAACTTGATGGAGGTGCTCGTCTGATGCGACTAAATTACTGCGAGAGCTTTTAGTTAGCCTGGTTTTCGTTTGGTTTGTCATGATAGTCATAGATAGCTTGGCCGGTAAAGATGTTGGCGTGATTTTTATGCTAGGATACTTCCGCTATATCTCGCTGATACTCGCATGCGATCTCTGACAGCTCTGTGCGAAAGAGGGCGCCTGAAAGGTTTGCCCAATTCGAAAAAGAAAAAAGAAACTGTCTGGTTCCGCGTAAGTCGATAACTCGATTTTTATTCACTTCCACATAGCGTTGAGCGCATTCTTAGACCAGTGTCTTTTGAAGTCTCGTTTCCTTTTTTAAAATTTGTTTATACTTTATTTTCTTTCGTCTTTCCCGGCCTACCGTGCGGTGCGCGCCTTATATTGTACGGTGTGGAGAATCGCCTCCCATTGGCGTCACCGCCGCTTTTGAAGTGTTCCGACCTCTGCACACTGAGAGAAGAGTCCCTCGTGGAATTCGCGCGGTTTCCTGAAGCACGCAGGCGTGATCTATACCCTGCTGCGGTTGCGCGTTGAACAAGACACAACATTCAGGAAGCGAACGCGATTTTTTAAAGAGGAATCTTTTCAGAGCTCCGGGCCTAAGTGTCTCTGCGTCTGTGTGTGGTGGGGGGGGGATGTGTGATGGGGGAGAGGGGTGCACACAGCCCGTGGGCCCCTTTCCTGATGGCACACATACTCAGAGCTGCGTCGTCGACTGTTCCTTGTCCTGCGGCGCGTTCTTTTTTTATCCGTTCGCGGATTCTTCCCGAAGATGCAAAGCGGCATTGGCGCAGCGGGCGCGTCCTTTTTTTCCAAACCGCGGAGAGCTGATCGGCCAGGCGTGTCCGACGAAAACGCGCGCACCACACTGCAGGGGCCGCGCGCGCTTTCGGCTTGTGAATGCATATACTAGATGTACACGCTGCTGGTCAGCTTGGCGAGCAATCTGACAGGGTCTGCGCATTCTCGTGGCACTTGTGCGCGCAGTCGACCAAAGACGAGCCGAGCCGTCTTTTTCTTTGTTGCCCGTGACCGCGGTGCTTGCCTCTGCCGCCCGCTAGCGTGACGATACGGCGCGCTCTGCGTATACTTGCTCCGACGCTGTAGCTGCTAAAGAAGTCCTGCATAAACACACGCTCACCGCGAAGCAGCCGCAGCCGCGGAGGTGAGTGTGCCGGCTCGTGCAATACAGAAGCCTAAAAATAAAGCGTCGAGGACTCGGTGGCGCCTTTTGTTCCGAGCAAATTTCGGTGGCGTCGCTTCGGGACACGCCGCGTACCTTCCCGTACTTCGCTATTTATTTTTTTTCCCCTTCCCATTGTTTTTAACTCCTTCGCGGTCTTGCGGCCACGGGACGCACGGAGATTCACTGGCGCGTGAAAAGCTAGTCGTTCAGTATAGTTCCTGGTTCGTCAGCGTTTAAAAGTGGCCTTAGTTTCGAGTTTGATTTTGCAGTTACCATACGAAGCGAAGGTTTACAGTATGCTGCTCACGTTAGAATATAGATTGTCTTGGGGTCTGGAATGACCCCTTTGCGCTGTGCATTTAGACTACGCGTGTCGACCAGTGATTATACGTGTCGACCATGCGGGTAACACAGGTGCCTACTATACACTCCGGCTTTAGGTTCCTATAGGTTTGAGGACCATGAGACTTCAGACCGTGAAGTACACCTGGAGTCCCTCGGCCTCCGCAAGCGAAGCAAAGAGACATACGCTTTGTCGGGGCTATGTGAGCAATTGTAGAATGCCCCATTGTTTCGGAGGCGAGAATGCGACAGCAAGTGAAATGCTTGTACCATTTCGAGTGTCGTAGCGTGCAGGTCACATGTAATATAGAAATGTATTATATATAGATACATTTCTATATTAGCGTAAATTAGCGAGAAGTGAACGACAGTTGGGAAGTGGGATTTCCTTTAGTTATTTCTGCACTCATTTCCTTTGCGCTGTGGGCGTCGTTTTGTTGCAGTACCTTGGAGTATTGACCAATGAAAGAGTTTGCTGATCACATTGAGATGTGATAGTTCATGTTCTCTGCAGTGAGCGCATCACGGCCATTAAGTACAGTCCTCGCAACGAAGGTCGACATACCAAAGCTCGATGGGCTCTCGTGTTCTCTCTTTGTCGTCCTCACCGGTCGAGGTGGCTTTCAGGAGTTTCTCAATTGTCTTCGCAGTATTTTGATACTCATCATGACCTTTATTTCCATGGGGGTGAATTGCAAAAAACACCCCGTGCACTAATTTAGCTAAACGTCAATAACCGCAGGGGCTCGAAATTATTCTGGAGCCCCTCACTACGGCTTGCCTCATAATCATATCGTGGTTTTGGCACGCGATACGCCGTATTAATTAGATAAATAATTAGATAAAAATTAGAAAATAAGATAAAAAAAAAGAGAACGTGTTATTCCAAAAGGCTCATTATTTAGAATCTTATAAGTGATATTCCACTGTAGTCTCTGTTGTTCTCGGAGATGACAATGTCCGTTTCTCTTTTTCTCTTGCTGACGCAGGCGTGACTGTTGGACAGCAGGCGTCGTCGTCGGCCCTGGCGTTGAACGGCGCGTCCCGGTCTCGCCTTTTCTCGCGCGACCGGCTCAACACGACCGACTACATGCACACCCTGGCGACGCTGGACCGGCGGCTGGCCATGGACGAGATCCTGGAGAAGCGGCGACGCGCCGTCTTCCTGCAGCAGATCCGCTGCCACGCGCCGGGAGACGAGGACGACGTCTTCCTCGAGGAAGGACTCTTCTGCCCCGAACCTGCGACCTCGACCAGCAGCAGCAGGCACACGCCTAACAACGTGGACGACACGGCGTCCACCAGTCGCATGCAGCACGGCGCCACCTCCCTCCTCTAGGGGGCGGGGCCGCTGCGACACAACTCCGCGCGCCGACGTTCCATGTTTCGTTTCTTTCGAACCATTTTTAAAAATCCTTTTGTAAGAAACCGTTGTCAACGTTACAGAAGCGCATGAGCTGTGCAGTGAATGTACATTGGAAACCATATGTTGGTTATCCATCGCAACATTTAAGCGCACTAAAGACGTTTTACGCAGTCCTTTGCAAGGACCAAAAGGAACGACACAGAAACACGGCGCTGTTCCCGTGTCGCTTCTTCCTGTGCGTCTTTTGTGCGCTAACCGTTGCTGTGGATGTACGATTAATCACGTCCTCACCCTTAACGCGAACGAGGCTGTCAGGCTTTGCGAAGCGAGCCGTCCCTCCAAGACCCACGTGGGGCCTGTCGTTTTCTGCGATCTACGTGGCCGACGGTCCCACGGAGTTCTGTAGGCACCGTTCGTCGCAGCACGGAAAGTAGAGATATGTGCCCGCGAAAGACGCCTCGTTCGGGTCAAGGGTCAGGTCGACTGTCGCATGGGTCCAGAGCACAACTTACGCTGAATATTTCGACCGAAAGGCACTTGGAATGGCGTGTTGATGGAGTGTTTTGTCAAACTAAACTAAACGTAACACTCTCGTCTTCGTCATCGCTTCAGAATTGTTTCGTCGGTAATAATCCAGCCTCATAGCGACGCGACTACGTTGTCCTTGCGGCCTTTTGTTGACTGCGTGGCGGGATCTGTTCTCCACGCCTTTCACCAGCCTAGAGCGGCACCGTCTGCGGGGTGACACTGCGGTCACAACTGAACACTGTAAACGATTCCATACTAGATCTAATGCTTAACTGTGGCTATGTTACCTGCCGCAAACTTGTCAGTGGAAGTGTCAACACGCTTGCATTCACTTGACTAGCGTAGTGGTTGTGTTCTGGATCAGCGTAGTTTGTTACAGAAGCACAAAAACAGCCCGAGGTCGGTCTCTTCGATTTTGGCGGATGGCGTGAGCTGTGTAAGCTCCCTCAAGGGGAGAGTGCGCAGTGTGTTTAGCCAGGAACTGTGTAAAGATGCGTGTTTGTGACTTTGTCTTGTTATCGAGCGCTGGTGAAGGGATTGTGCGAAGACGTAAGGAGGTCGTAACGCTCGTTCCATGAAGCGCTCGGCATTAAGCGGTCAGCAGCCGCAGTGTGTCACGACGTCGTATGCTAACGCTACAAACTGCGATGACCGATACACACGATGACCGCGGAGTCGAAGGGACCGGTAAGCGCTGTAGATTACCAAGCAGAGGCATTGGAAGACGCATTGTGAGTACATAGGTCAGCTCGGAACGATCACGTGGCCAACTATGGCGAGTCTGTTGGAGGCGTGCAGAGCGTTCCGAGCCGATCGCTGTACTTGAATAAACGCCTTATTCCATGTCCTCCTGCGCATTTTTTTTTTCTTTCACATCGACGTTTACAAAGGACAGAATTGTACAAAACTTGGTATAAGTACGGTGAAGTCGCCGAATCTCCGCGTAATGCTGCGAACCCGTTCTTCGCACCACATTTTTTTTCTTTTGTCAGCGTACACACGTTGTTGAACAATTAGAGTGCTATCATCAATCTTTAATGCGAGATGCTACGGATAATCGGGCGCCACTGCATCTACCGCGAGCCATCGATCGCTTTCCAAGCTCACCGTTGCTTTCCGCAAAAGACATCTACAGCTAACGATGTTAACGTTACGATCGCGGTACAAGAAACGAAACCCTAGTGAAAACCGTAATACCGACAATGCGAAAGGTTTGCTTGCACACTGTCCATGCTTCGACCGACAACCTTTTTTTTTTTTTTCGCCCTTGTGAAATGATAGGCAATGCGGATGTATCCTGGATGAATACCGGCCGACAGGGTAGAAACGGTTCTTGATGTACGTAAGCCAACGCGAGAACTCAAAATTTTAGTGCTTATTTTTACGGGATGAAAGTGGGGAGTTGTAAAATTGTAAAATTTCTGTCTGGCGTGCCGAACGGCAGTGCTGTCTTCCCACGCACCTTGTAACCCCCCCCCCCCCTCGCACACACACACACACACACATGATATACCGACGTACCAACGTTTCCTTGCGGGCGCTTTAATAGCCAAATGAACGCTCATACCCTTGCGTATTGTTCGATGTACGTCATGTTTAGCGCCGAACCAGTAAGTTAAGTCTTCTTCAGCCACGCACCAATCCTTCAAAGAGCGCGCCGCTCACGGACCGACTCGTCAGGTCGCGCCATCTGGTGAAGGAGAGTCGAGTAACCGCCGCCTTTCCACAAATTTGAATTTGTTTCTTGCAATCAGAAGAGATGAGATAACTCTGACGCTGCTTGTCGCGTTAAAGCTACTGTTGTTTAGTTTATTACCTGGGACGTGCACCTGTCGTCTTTAGCGTCGTTGCTTAGCTTTGTGTTTCGTCACTGAAGATAGCGGTAGCCTTGAAGAGGCATCTATCTATCTATGCGAGGTTCCACACCACAGATGGCTTTTCTTTTCTTCGCTCGCTAGGCATTTACCTTTGACCCGTGCACAATGACTGCACCTGAATTCAGACCAGTCTTGTTCCGTGATCTTGACATACGTGCAGTACACTGATTTACTGCCTATGCCGTCCGAATGTTTTGCAGATCGGATAGGACTCTTCCACGTAGAGCGCCTTGCACAGTGAACCTTTTTTTGGTCTCGCTGTCTTAGCGTAGGCATGCGACTGGCTTCCTTCCCATAGTCACACACACACATACATCGTATAATGTATGTCGGTTTTACAAGTTAAACCGGATACTGATATGCTCATTCGGGCCATGTGCCAAAATTGTCAACGGCGTGACAGTAACCAATAAACACCGGCCTGCTTGCGTGGTTCTAAGTAGGTTGGGGGGTTAGACTACTCGAAAGTGCCTGATCGTTGTCACGGTGCTTTCAGGAAGGAGTGAAAGCTGAAATGGGTCGTGTGTTCATGATTGATATTCACCCGTGAGGTCAACATTTTCGCCGGCCTTGCTGCGCGGGCAGTCGGCATCTCTTCTTAGTTTGTAAAGTACGAATAGTGCATTTTTTTTCTGTTTTTGCATCCGCAAAGAGACCTAAAACGTAAATTGTACAATGTGAAGCCTTATAGAGTTATGTTATCTGGAAGTGTTGTAGGAGTTTTGTTAGGCGTGAACACATCAGATTCTGTGGCAACGTTAAACAGCTATTTTGGACATGTCATGAATTTAGTTTGAAGCATACATCCGTAGACGCGTCGACCTTTTATGCCTGAAGTGTTACTACAAATTGGCGATGCATGCCGTTCTGTCGGGTATTGACGCACCAATTTGTTGTAACGCTGATCATGTGTACTATGGACCATAAACAAAATGTTCACAATTGACTCGGAAGACGGCTGTTTCTTTTTGACGGCAGCTACAGAGAACTCAGTTTCCTCCATCGCTTATTGTTGTTATTATTTTTACTACTTTCTATTAGGATTCTGTACTTGACCGCCTCCGGTGTTTCTGCAGTTGCCAAGTTTGTGATTGGCACGTTTAGTAAAGGTGTACATTTTTTCGATCTTTCTTGAATGCGCAGTAAAACACACTTGTCACGCATGAAAACGTGAAAGGAAGGAAATGTAGCGAAAACGGCTCTACTTATTGACCGTCGATGTAAATTTGCAAATGTGTTTGCGTGTGTCTCGCTCATGAGCGTCTGGCCAATTTTTTTCTACACTGCAATCATTGACTGAGAGACACCGCAGCAACGCCAATGCGAAGAAATGCTTTAAAAAACTTAAGTCGTTGTTGCCACACTGTCGTGGCCCAAACATGAAATGTGTGGAAGACTCTGACGAGTGCTGTGTGCGACGAAATCGCGCTGCGCTCAGCATTGTCTATGCGCGGTCTGCCAATCAGATGGAATCTATTTTTGGTAAATAAAACGTGAGAAAACAGCTTCAAGAAAATTGAATGGCTCCTGTCTTTCTTTCTCATCCTTTATAAGTTGGCTGTTGACTTCAGGATTTCCATAGTGACTCTTGTATCTGCTGCGAATGCCGCATGTTGTAGAGCAATACCGCTGTTTCGGTAACTTGAACGCCAACTGCAAAGAAGGATGTCACTGGCTAAAGTTCGTTCTTAGAAGCGGTATGGTAGCGTTATTGTTAGCAAGCCTTCAAACAGCAGCGAAGCAGAGCACACGGTGGTTCTTTATGACGTGGATCCAGGCACTCCTCCTCCGAAATCTGTAAGCATTAATTATAATGATTAATGCATTAAATCATTAAAATTAAATAATTCAAAGCTAAGAGCACCCTTCGAATTTATGCTGAGGAATCGTGCATCCTAAGCTGTTTTTGATTACGGCACGTGCCGGTACTTTGTGTACTGTTGCACAAAAACGCTCCACGAAGAATTTCAGCACGCAGCGCTCGGGCCTGCCACGCACGAACAGCCTGGTAAACGTCTGCTTGCGACATTTTACTGCGTGCGAACCGCACAATACGCGCTAAGTTTACGCCGGGACTACAGATCCGAGCAGAAGCGAACCACCGCGGAGAGCACGCCGCGGGGCGTCTGCTGTTTTGTTTGCCCCATACCGGTTTGTTTGACCCATAAATCTAACGTCACTTCCGCCACACTTTTCGCAATGCATTGGGATACGATAGAGCCTCTCTTTAGTTTTTCCTTCCTCCATGCTCCCGACCAGCGGTAGTGGCTCGTATTTTAGTTTCGGTATCGGAATTACTGTTTTTACGAGGTTTTTCTTTGTTTGTTTTTTCTGTTATACGTTCGTGTTTTAATCGTCTGATTTGGCACTGTGGCTCCTGTGTTTCTACACTGTCTGGGAATGTGCATTTATTTGTTCTAAAATTGAGTTGCTGTTGGCTTTCAAAAGAACGCGTTTTTTTTTCATAAGTAACTTAAATGAGAAGGTTGATTGTAATGACAACACAAGTTCGGAAAGGGAGAAAAATGTGTACGACGCGCAAACGCGCGAGGACACCAGGGAACGGAACAAATAAAAGGAACAACAAGGACCCACTTCCAGGGGAGCAAGGGCTTACTTGCAGACGAATAAAGCATCCTGCTCCCTTGCATTGCCGTAATGAAGTAATCGTCTGCTTCTCTATGAGTTCATCCAGAAAACTTTGTTTCTGTCCCTTCGAGAGACGTCGCGGAGTGGCAGGTAAGCCAACATGACTTTTTTTTCTATTCAAGGAACACTCCGTCTGTCGTGGACTGTCTTTCGTGAATCGCGCACGTTTAAATAAGTGGTCGTGAGCTCTAGGCAGCCTCTACTCAGCGCATGGGTGCCACAGGCTTGGTAAAGAAAGACGGTTGCAGTTTCCCTTCGGACGCTATCTCTCGAGCTGATAAAGAAGTAAGCTGTAGCAGTCGGACATGGAATTTGAGCGATGTTATTCACTGTGTAAAACTTGTTAGGAGGATAGCACTAGCTGACGGGACAAAAAAAAAAAAAAACGCACACACACACACACACATACATGACCTGCTGTCTAACAGCCGCATTCTACTTGAAAGAACATAACATATTAAAAAATAAAACCAGTTCCGCACGTGTGAAATCCGAGTAAACAGCGGAGCCGGCAAGCGAGCACCACCCCCTGGCAAGCGCAAATTTAGTTCTTTTTTCATCAACTTTCTTTCTGTATCTCTTTCTGCACATTCTTTCTTCATCTCTTTCTATATTAGCCTCTCTCCTCCTTTCCCTCCTCCTCACCCTCACTTCCCTTTCCCATCCCCTTGCTAAACTATACTATGCATGGCTACGCTATGCTAGGGGTTGCTTGGCATGAATCCCCTGTATGTGGCGCATAAACAATACTATACAAAGCTATACCATGCTTTACCCTCTGCCCTCCTCCTTTCCTTCCTCTTCACCCTCACATTACCCCTTACGCTCACTTTCCTTCCCCACCCCCTTGCTATAACTATAGTATGCACGGCTATGCTGTGCTAGCAGCTGCTTGGCACATACCCAGTTTCTGTGGTGCATACCCACCGAGCTTTCTGTTTACGTCACCGGCCTTAGTCCGAGCTTAAACTGTGAAAATGTGATGCGCACATAGTTAAAATCCACTCACTGTGACGCCGAGTGAATCGAGCAACTCGATCCTAAGTACCCAGCAGTCACTCGATCACGTGATCAAACTGCGCAGCTCTTTGCCGAATAAACCACAGTGTGGTGCAACTTTAGAAGGCAGTGGCATTTCCTCAAAGGCGGATGAATATGAGCCTGCACCAATGGGCGCGCGCTCTGGAGCGACGTCATATAAGCTATAGACCAGAACACAGCGAATTCCATGCGCATCGCCATATTTTCATCGCGTGTGGCGCCATCTATCGCACACGCGACGAAACAACACACGCGGGCTGCCACGCCAGCAGACGCTACACAGAGCAAACGTGAAACTTCCGAAACTCAGCCCGTCGGAGAGCGTGTTTCGCGTCTTTTCTAGCCTGGACATTTTCGCTGATTTTATTGGAACATCAAGAACATCTTCCTCATGCAAGTCCACAATGTATACAGTACGTGCTGAGTGGGCTGCGGAAGCAACCTCGCCAGATACGTACGCTGTTACATTTGTAAAAAAAACGCCAGGCCTGCGCTGAAACCGCAGCACAGTCACATCGAAAGCTGGAAGAGCAGCGTTTCTACAGCCCGTTGAGCTCTCTTGAGGCTACAAAACAAGTACACTAGAAAGGTACCCACTACGCCATAAATCACAATTTTTGTGAAGTTGGGAAGCACCTACTAAGCCATTATTCGTCATTCTGCGGAGAAGCGAGGCACCAGCTACACGTCAGTAAGGCATCATGTGCACTTTGTTGACGCGACGACTGATGACGATGAAGAATTATGGCTCAGCCCTTTGTAATGGGTTGGAATCTTTAAACGGCCCACCAGTTATGTAATTTGCATTGGGTGACGCCCGGTCACTATTTCCCTCTCCCGTCATGCTGTATAACATACGTTGACGTGGGAGAGAGACGGGGGGGGGGGGCGAAAAACTTTACTGAGACCCCGAGGAAATGGATCATGCGCTTATGGGCTTCCTTGGCAACCAATACAAGTGCACTTGCGAGGAACCCACTACGCTATAAATCAGTGTAATTTTACTGAGACCCCGAGGAAGTGGATCATGCGCTTATGGGCTTCCTTGGCAACCAATACAAATGCACTTGTGAGAAACCCACTACGCTATAAATCAATGTAATTTTTGAGAAGTAGGGCAGCAGGCATTGTGCCATTTTTCGTCATTCTACGGAGAGCGTTGGTACCTGCTATACGCATGTAAGGCATTATGCGCACTTTGTTGATGCTGTGCCTGATGACGATGAAGAATTATGGCAGAGTCCTTTGTAATGGGTTGGAAGCATTCAACAACCTACTCGTTGCGCAATTCGCATTGTGTGACGCCTGGTTACAGAATTCGCGTTGTGCGACGCTTGGTGCTTATTTTACTCTTCTACCACGCTATATTGCATATGCTAATGTGGTTCCTTTCCGACATGAAGCCTGTATAGGACCTTTTTGCAAAGCAGTTTCAAGCACCGGCATGGCTCAGAGGTTGAATACTGGGCTCCCACGCAGAGGGCCCGGGTTCGAACCTCGTTCCATCCTGGAGTTTTTTTCTTATTACGTTATTTTTCTTATTTCGAGCGATACTGGTTACGGACACCGGCGGCGGCGGCGGCGGACAACTACGGCGCCAAAAACGGCCGGTGAAATGATCTCATAACAGCTTTCGCTGTAAAACGTTCTCGCTGTAGTACGCGTGAATAGTAATTGCAGTGCAGCTCGCGAAAGAGTGAAACGATGTTTTGTTGCCCCATATTACAAGTTGTGCACAAAGTTTTGTGAAAGCTCATGATTTCAGCATGCATCGGGTAATAATTAGAGTACGCTTTACGGGTAGTTTCGCGGAACGCAATTTTTGTTTCACGGACGCTCTTACAATAATGCGTCTTGCTCACAAAAGCGTGCTATCAGAGAGTATAACCTGAAGTATCGTTCAGCGATCCCTTTTGGAAGCTACCTGCGATATTTTATTCTTGTAACGATGGTGCTTTACAAGCGAAACTGTGCTACTCTTAGTTGAGCCGGTTAGCTACGCCTGCGACGTAAACGACACTGGCGCGAGTACTGTTTACTTACGTGCCAATATATGTATTATGTGCAGCTGGATGCCTCGTGTCCATATAAATTTGGCGACATCAAACACTTAAATGAAAGCACGAAATTCTGGCCAGCTGTTGAGGAGCACCGTGCCATTTATTAACTTTTGAAGGCGAAATCTCTAAGGCGTGGATGCTATGAAAAGCACTAAAGCTTAATACTACGTTGAAAGTGGCAAAGCATGCTAATTGCTTGTGCTTGAAAGCACAACCTTGCACTAGATTTTCGTCAAAGGAAACGCTCAAAGGTATGAAGTGCACCCCCACACAAAGCTCGCGCCTGCCTTCAACCCAGCTGCGTGTCACGCAAATTAGGTTCGCAATATGAAATAGGTGGGCATCACACTGCAGAATACACGCTGTTAGTGTACTTACTCGCGCATTTTCACTCGGCTCCTAGTTTTTTTGCTTGAATCACAGTTATCCACTCGCGGCGAAGCTGAAAACACCGCACCGGCACTATTTCCGTGGCGCGTCGTAATCGTCGCAGACAACGCTAATATCCTCTTGTTGCGCAGCTTGTTTTGGCATCCAAAGACGACGCAGTAGTGCCCAGATGAGCTCTTATACGCTGAAGTGGCGTGAACGGGTACTTTTTCGCACTTTAAAGCCTCAGAACTTCAGCCTGCCCTGTTTACTTGGTGCAGCCCGCGCGCGCCTCGGCAGCCCCGGTCAGCCCGGCGTCTGGGTGCGAGAGTATCCGCTCGGCTCGCCAGCGGCCTGGGTGCGAGACAGGCGTGCTCTTCCGGCTGATGAGCGGGGTATACTTTATTTTTTATATATATCTTGGCGGTGCCTCTGCTGCCTTATTAAGTTGTATCCCACCATAAGTGATCGCGCGTTTAAGAAAGCGGGGCTAAAGTGACCAAGGGGAGCCCTTCCTATGTGCTGCATACAGTTTTCCAGTTTCACGCGTTCTTTTGTTTTTGTTTCACGTCAGGCATGTGTTGAATGAACGCACACAAGGGAAGCGGGACACGGGCGAAGTCGCGAGGGTGCCAGTGTTCCCACGATGGTGCCACTGGACGGCGAGGATATATACGCGGAACGGCGCTCTTTGTCTTGGACCTGGGAGCGCATCGCGCGCGGTCGGCCGCGAATCAGTAACAAAAAAATTTCCTTTTTGTTTGGATCATTACGTTGTATCAGATAGAACTCAGTTGCCGCACTCAGCACGTTACTTAGATAGCTGGATGAAAAGGAACTGAACAATAATTAGACACATGATGTTTACGAAAACAATCAATGTATCTATCAAAGTTTCTAAAGGTGCATAGAGTGGTGTCTCAAACAGTCCGTGCGATATAATTTGGCTCCTGTGAAGGAGCGGTATGGTTCCGGTTTTATATCGCTTTCAAGTAAGCCTCTTCCCTCCATTTCTTCTTTCCTTTGTCGTTAGGGAGAGCTGTGTACAGCTCTACCATAGTACAGTGCTTATTAATTAGTTCCAATTTTTTCTAAACACGCCACCTACGGTAATCAGGGAAATGCCTCCTCTGCCAGAGCATGGCGCGGCTAGGATCGCACAACTCGAGCGTGAAAACGCTTTGCTAAGGAAAGCCTTTCAGCGTCTCAAAGCAGATTAGGATGATGATGAAAACATTCCTTTTTTTATTAACGTGCAAGGAAAACGGGGAGGGTCCCTATTCCGGGACTCCTATGACAACCTCTGCGATAGCCCGGGCCCGCCGGACGAGCGCCCGAGAGACCTCGGGGGCGCCGTCGCGAAGGATGCCTTCCCACTGACGAACTAAAGAGAGAGAGAGAATAAGAATAAAAGAAAGGCGGGGAGGTTAACCAGGGCTGAGCCCGGTAGGCTACCCTGCACTGGGGGAGGGGGAAGGGGGAAGGAAAGATAGAGAGGAGGAGAGAAAAGTCACTGACGAACTAAAATTGGCAGCCGAGTTGTCGCCTTCGCAGTAGCCTCCCCCGTCGGGAATGGTAGACATTCACATTGAGGCGCCGTCTGAGGCGCCTGCAGACGGACGCCTCGCAGAGAAAAGAGCCAAGCCTCTACGAGATGAAGGACTGGATGAGCTCAAATCTGAGATTAACGAATTTAAGAACGACATGAAAGAGTTTCAGGCCGCATTGAGGAATGCGCTCAAATCCCTTAGTGAAGCGTTCTCCACTCTGTGCACGAGGGTCGCAACGCTCGAATCCACCGTCGGTAGTGGGTCGCCGTGTTCGACGGTTACAGATTCGTCATCTTCATCGGGCAACTCCAAAGCCAGAGCCCCTCAAAAGGCTTGAAGGCAGGCCCCTATGCGTAGTGTGCTGCACGGAAGATCCATCTAAATTTATAATCATGGCGGGTCGAACTAGTCACATCGTAGTTTGGCAGTGGAACTGTTGTGGATCCCTGCGTAAGATGGCAGTCCTTCAGCAATTCATTAGATTTCATCCTAACAAGCCGCAGATTATCCTACTCCAAGAAACGCTGACGGGCTCATTCACCCTATCGGACTACAGGTCTCCCTTTCTTTTCCGGCAGGATAAAAGGGGCCTGTGTAGCCTTGTCTCAACGATGTTCACCGCCATAGTTCACGATCTTTCATGAATCATAGTAAGACTGAAAACTTATTGAGAGAGGTCATACCAAGCAGGCAACGTAGGAACAGTCTCTTCATCCTTAACATTTACAGTACGCCTAGGGACATGAGACAGCGCTTCACGTCGCTGATATCCAAGGCAGCCAGAAAGGCGGTGGGGCCACACTCATAATTGCTGGCGACTTTAATTCTCCGCATCAGGAGTGGGGATATCACCACTCTAACGCAAAAGGTAGAGACCTATTGCAGGCGGCTGCGGACTACCACCTCATTCTGATCACTGATCCTTCGTTCTCTACCAGAATTGACAATTCATGCTCCAGAGACACTCCCGGACCTAACTTTTGTGGCGAACTCAGGGCCGGTAACCTGGCACCATCTTAATGAAAGTATCGGTAGTGATTACTACATTCTCGCCACCTCGATGGAAGTGCAGAGCAGGCCCGCAAGGGAATTTTTCATGAATTGGGACCTTTCCGCAAAATCAGGGTGAAGGGCGATGAGGACCAGCAGTCACCGGAGTCTTTCGACCACTGGGTGGCATAGCTCAAAGAGGATGTACACGTGGCTGCGGCCACCAAGTCCATAGTTATTGATCTTAAGGTCGACAGGATGAATAGCCGTATAGCGCATTTGCTCGAAGCTAAAAATGCCCTTTTCGTTAGATGAAATGGACAGAAGCTCAACCGCAGGCTGCGGAAAAAGATCGCTGAGCTGAATTGCGAGATCGAGGAACACTGTCAGACGCCGTCTAAGCAACAGTGGAATGAGGTTTGTAACTCGGTCGATGGCCAGATGCGGACGGGGGGCAAGTGGAACTTGCTGAAGCACCTGCTCAATGAATCAAACTCGAAATCCAACCAGAGGGGTGCAATAGAAAAAATTCTCCATGTGGCCAAACAGGAAGACTGAACGAAAAATACTCAAAATTCTACCGGAAAGATATCTGCCGGTTGATCTCTCGTTCGACGCCGACTATCCTCCTTACGAGGGTTCGCAAGTCGAGACCCTAGACGAACCTTTCAGCACGGCTGACGTGAGGAAGGCTCTCATGAGATTGAATGGGCGATCGGCCCCAGGCCCGGGCGGGATCTCTAATCGACTCCTTTGTAATCTGGACGATGCTTCCATACAAATGCTCAGGGACGAGATTAACAAGGTGTGGGAACAGGGCACCGTCCTGGAATCGTGGAAACTGACGTCTGTGGTCTTTATACGAAAGCCGGGACGCCCTTGGATCTCTTTAATCTAATGCCCATATCGCTTACATCCGCCATAGTCAAGGTGGCCGAGCACGTCATTAACAACAAAACGGAAAGTCGGGCTAGTTGGTCTTGATTCATAACGTAAGGAATTGCACAGCGCGGAATACGTACAGGACGAAACACTTGAAGAAGCGCACACGGACAGCGCTGTCCATGTGTGCTTCTTCAAGTGTCTCACCCTGCATTCGGCGATGTGCAATTACGTTATGAACGTCATTAACAACCGCATTACTCAACATATCCGCGATGCGCAGCGCCTATAGGGGCGCCACTGAAAGCCGCGTAGCGGCGGCTGTTGGAACCGTTGGTGGGTCGCGTAGCAGACGCTTCAATTGCGCGCGTGCGATTTGCCGCTTGTGCGCGTCCCAAATAATTACTTTTGCGGCGATAGTGTGCGCAAAGGAGCCGCACTTTATAATAGTGGACATGTGTCTGATGTCAAAGCTGTGTGGGACAACAATGCACGTCACCATACGCGCCAAGTGTTTGCCACAGACAAGCGTCAACAAGCTTCCCTAGGAAGTGGAGCTCATCGTAAGTACACCGCCTTCGTTATAACGTCGCGATCTATAATGCCTGCATGCGTTGACGCGTGAACCAACGTTTTTTCTCGACACAGTAGCTTCGTTTACGTGCCATGTGTTTATATAGTAGATTTGAGGAAGCGCTGTCGCACCGGTGTATAGATTTCACAGGTGCGGCCACGCGAAGGGTCAGCGTTGGTAAAACTTTGAAACTAGCACGATAAACTTGTGAAAAAATAAACGATACACTTGTCATCATCGGTGCATAAGCGCGCAGCGAACATTCTGCACCGATGATCGCATTCCAGTGCCATCAATAGGTAGAATGCAGTCGATTTCGTCCAGCACACGTGTGATTCCACGGCGCTTTTGTAAAGGAGCCGTCACCTTCCCCACATTTTCTGGCATTGCGCTTCGCGCCATTCGTTTTTCAAGAGAGCCTCGGCATCGCGTCTTATCACTAATAACAACCTCATGTGCATTCTAGCGTCTACAATGCAGGCGAGGCGACCAAGTGTAAACGTAGTAGCGTTCGCTGAATACGTAGCGACATAAATGGAGAAATAAAAACATGGTAATCGTTCTAACGTTTGCGTAAACAAAGCGCGATTGCTTACTTTCTACGTCGTACAGCCGCAATCCACCGCCGTCGCTCTCGCTCATGAAATAGCACCGGAAACCTGTAGAAGTGCGTTCCTGCGATTTTTGTGCGTGTTTGAGCAGCCGAAAACGCAGCAGTTATTTTGCGACATCGCTGAGGCCCGACAGAGCCGTTAAATCACGACGAAAACACATCCATCCGTGCACTCGCGTAGACGCTCGCGGGAACACTGCTCGCCGGGACTCGTCAGCGCTTCCGAGCCGTGGCGGCAGATGGCGTCTTCGGCGCTTTGCGCATCGCCTATTGAAGAGCACTGCCTCTTTCCGTGTAACATGAATGGCTTCCGACCGGCATTATCGACCCAGGATGCCATGAAGTTGATCAAACAGCAGATTATCGACGTTCAAACGAGAGCTGTCAGAGCATTCCTAGGCCTAGACCTGGAGAAAGCCTTTGACAATCTTTCGCACACGCATATTCTCAACTTCATCTCACGCATTCATTATTCCACGCATTCATTAGCTCCTTGCTCAAATGCACAAGTGCCTTGATTAACATAGGAGATCTCAAATCAGAACCTCTAAAGGCTCTAAAGTTCTTCGCTCTAAAGGTAGGCCACAAGGTTCAGCGGTCTCACCACTTTTATTCAGTATTGCTTTCTGTGGGCTTTCCAAGAGGCTCTCGTAACTAGAGGGCGTAGGTCATACCCTTTACGTCGAGGACATCACCGTCGGGTGTTCGGATGGCAGCGAGGTCAGAGTAGAGGAAGCACTCCAACAGGCTGTAGATTACGCCGAGGCTTTCCTTAGTGGCACCGGGCTCCGACTCCCTCCTTTCAAATCGGAAATTTTACTACACAGACCCAACAGAGTTCTGTGTCAAACCTAAGGGCTGGGTTTCCCTTTCGGACATCAACATAAAGCTTCGCACCAGCTCTGGTCATCTCATCCCTAGGGTAAAGGTCATCAGAGTTTTTGCTTGCTTATAGAGGCTAACGACACTAATGGGTAGACCATGAACAAGGTCACAGCAAAAACGCCATGCATGGTTCGGGTTATCATTAGGGTCTCCAACTCTCGAGGAGGCCTCCGGGAGGACAATTTACTAAGACCGTTCCACGCTTTTTTAATGAGCCACATTACTTACGTTGCTGCCATGTAGAGCTGGCAGGGTCATCAAAAGACTAAGCTCAATCTCATGATACGCAAGAGTATCGAAAGAGTGCTAGGGGTCCCTTCGAGTACTAGCACGGAACGCCTCATGCAGCTGGGTATTCACAACACGCTGGAAGAGATCATCGAGGCGCAGCATACGACTCAGATGGCGATCGACGCGGCACAGTACGGGCGATCGGCCAACTTCTTGGCCGTCACAGTTGATCACGCAGCTTCTGTTATCCACTCCGCTCCCATCAGCCATAGCCCTCGCTCCCCTTGACGATTATAGGCAGCACATAAACACAAACTCACGAGCGGTGGTCACAGCCTTTGCTTGCGGATCAGTATCAGCGGAGGTAATTAGCATTTTAGGTCATAGGGATATTTCTCCTCACGCCATCATTTGGTTTCCGGCTCACCTTTAGAGCACTGCACGGGCCGATTTTTCCGGCCCGGGCCCGGCCCGGCCCGAAAACGCCATGCTCCGGCCCGACCGAGCCCGGCCCGGTGTTCTTAAATGAGGCCCGTACCCGGCCCGGGCCCGAAAGGTTTGGGCCCGGCCCGGCCCGATCCGGCCCGTTTCAGCTAGTTATGCCTTGAACATAAAGGAGGCACTGTCCAACCTTCAGTTGTTGTGAAGATACCTGCCGCACGCCAGATATGTTCTAGATATTGTTTTAGGAACTTCTTTCAGTGTCGCTACCTTCACTGGTACTGTGTATACTTTCGGTTAATTACGCCCGTAACACTCTTGCGAAATAATTGCAAGGCAAAATAATATATAATTGGAGTCATATTTGGCTGTTTCATGTACGCACGCAGTGCTAACCACGCAATCTTATTTTTGCATTTCAATGAAAGACTACAAAATACCTCCATAAAGTGAAAAAAAACAAAAAAACATGGCAGACATTTTTAGTTTGAGTCTGCATCAACTGCATACGAGCCAGGGCTGTTGAGTAAAAGTAGCAAGTCTCCTGCAAACTGCAACCATTGCACAATGCAATGAAGAAAAAAACGTGCTCTAGCTGCTTCTGGGAGGAATACACCATGCTGGGCAGCGTTACATAAATAAAGCTGTCGTGTTGACTCCTCGGCAGGCAACTACACCCAACCTACCGTACGCTTTCATGTTCAAAACAAGAAGGTTTGTCCCATCCTTCTTCCCCAAGTCACCGCCACCGCAATGCGAGGCGCACCCTGTTAGCGAGCGAGCCACCGTCCTCGCTGTTCCCTGAAGATGGCTGTCTCGTCGTCTTCGTGTGACCGCCTTCGATCTTTGAAAATGTTACACCTTAAAGCAAGACCGGACCAAGGGCTTCCAAAACAACTGTCTATTAGAGCGCTGAAGTGAACAAATCTTATATACACTAATCTAGGCACTTTACCGTTTTCTTACACGGTACCGAAGAACGCCTTTCACTCACTATGATGGAGGAAACTTATATTAGGCGTTTCTTGAAATTACGTGTAGCATACCGATGGAGCAAAATTATAGACGTCTTGTACTGTGCAAATTATGTGCACGCCAATGCGCTCCAGGTGGTTTAAATTACCCGGAGCCCTCAACGACGGCGTCTCATGTAGCCTGGGTCACTTCGGAGTGTTAAACCCCACAAAACAACAAAAACAAAGCCAAACAACGTACACACGCAGTTATACAGATACGTATGAGACCCGGACCTAATACGGGCCTGGCTCAGGCCCGAGCCCGACCCGAGCCCGAAGATCATGGGCCCGAGCCCGATCCAACAATTCCTTACCCGGCCCGGCCCGGCCCGCGGGCTGGGTCGGGCCCGGGCTTTCGTGCCGGCCCGGGCCCGTGCAGTGCTCTACCTCGGATCACATCTGGCCTCCATGGTCAACCTAAACATGATTGCCCACGCCCGAGCGCGCGAACTTACTGACCGCGCTGGGCAGCCTGGCGGATCTTCGCACCCCAACCAAGTGGTCTTTAGGGACGTTCTCCTAACTTTCAACAAGGTCACAAAACATTACCAGTTGGGCAGGAAGGCCTTCCCCCTTATTCTTGTGAAACTATGTAGAGCACAAGCCAGGGCCGTAGCCAGGAATTTTTTCGGGGGCGGGGGGGGGGAGCACTTGCTGAAAGCCTTGACTATTTGAGAAAAACGCCTATTTTCCTTATTTTCCTTATAAAACACCATGTGTCATCAAAATTTCGGAGGGGAAGGGGGCAGGCCCTTCCCCCCTGGCTACGGGCCTGGCACAAGCATCTACCCTCCGCATGGTTCGAACCACATCATACTCCAGTTAGTCCTTATTCTCACAGTGATTTCATCGAAGGCCTTGATCCAACATGCCCAGATTGTGGCGCCGCTTGTACATTAGGTCACATGCTCAGGCAGTGCCCCTCAATACAAGGTTCTCATCGCATGACCGAAGAAGAATGGAGCTCTGCGCTCAGGAGCTCAGAACTCCTACAACAACTCAGGACTGTCCAGAGAGCCCGCGACGCGGCGGTGAGGCTCGGCCTACCCGTCCCGACGTGGCAGCGGCCCGCTGCTCTACCGCCTTGAGCGGTAGCGTTCCTCAGGACCGAATTAAAGTTCTTTGTCTGTCTGACCGCTGTTTCTTCTTTCAAAGAGTTCATTGAAAGAGAAGGCTGTGCATGTGCCATCAAGATGGCACCAGAGAACAGTCTTCTTTCACTCATCAGTTGACTCATTTCTCTACACTAGTGCACATGCTCTGTAGAGGGTAAGGGAAGGGCTGACGCCACTCCGCAGTGTGTGCCGTGTATCTCTGTCGCCCAGTAGCGCTCGCGTTGCGCGAGCGCACCCGGTGCTCTCGCTCTGTCGCGCGTTCTCCGTGGTGACGTGACAGCGAAAGAGAAAGAGAGATTTGGGAAAAGGAAAATAAAATAAAAGGACGCTACTTTCTGCCTCCCATCGTGGGGCACGGCTGAGCGCCTTTTGGGATGGGGAATGGGGAAGTAAAGATGATTGAAGGAGGCTGAGTACCGCGTACACGAAACACTTTTTACATAAATTTCACGAGCAGAGAGTCCGGAATGCGCATGCGGACACATAGACGAAGATATACAGCATATTTTATTAGAATGCCCACGATATCAGGACGAAAGACAGCTAGTACGAGATTTAATGGCACTGGATCGTAGGCCTTTGAGCATACGAAAAATCCTAGGTCCATGGCCAAAACATACCTCGCAAAAATGTGCACTATTAGCAGTCAAGAAGTTCCTAGAAAGGAATGGCATGCTTGGAAATTACTGAGACAAGCTTTGAAAAGCAGAGTTCATGCATATTTTTCGACCTCACTGTGTCGCATGTGTAGCTTCATGTGCGAAAATTTTTCGTATTCCATGGCTGGAATTTGCGAATTTCAGTACTGTTATGTGACTCGTCGTTTTGTCTTATTTGCAGCATATGCAGTGTTCGTGTGATTACCTTTTTTATGAACTATAGTGTTATGTGACGAGACTGTATCTTGTGTGTGCGTGTGTTTTCCCCCCTTTTATTGCGATAGCTATTATATGGGCAGTCTCGGCTGGAAAATGCCCGTCCCCGTCGCCGCCGCCATTCACCGTATATGTATGTATATATATAGAAAAGCCACAAAGATTCCGACGCGCGGAATCGAACGGGCGACCTCTCGCTTTGCAGCCCGCCGCGTTAGACGTTAGGCCACGACAGCACCGTCTTTCAGCCTGTTAACGGCGAGCTATTTATATACACCATGTACTTCAGCATGCTTTCTTAGTGGCCACATAGATGGCGCGATGTGCGCGCGTGTGGCGCGCTTTTAAGATCGTCGTCCCGCTCCTGCGAACGCCGTTGCTTTTCGCCCTACAGGGCGTGGTCGCTTTCGTGCGCTTATCTTGAGGAAAGAAGGGGCGGCCGGTGGGGTGCTTCGCTTCGCTCGCTGCAGCGGCCGCGTTTGCAAAAGGAGCGCGCTGTTCAAACAGAAATAAGTAACAACTGTGTCAATTAGTTCGCGCTCGTCTTGTGTGTACGTGTTCGTTCGTTTCGTGAGTCCTGCTTTATGTTTGAGCAGTGCGCTTCAAGTGTCGAGCTGTGACGCATTAGTTCCCGCTCGTCCTGTGGTCGTACTTTTCGTGTGTCCTTTAGGCTCGAGCGACGCGCTGGCGATTTCGAGCTGCTTTCGGTTCTTCGCGTTACATTCCAATTTATTGCTATCGCATTCATTGCTTCGCCGTTGCGGCGAAACTGCGAAACTTTGGCGAAAAGTGCCAAAGTCTCCTTAACACTATATAATTAAAAAAAGGAGAGAAGATAGCGAGAAGGAGAGAGTAGATGACTAGATGACAAGATAGTATCTTGTCAGTGCAGGTGGAAACAGGATAATAATAATAACATCTGGTGTTTAACGTCCCAAAACCACGACAAGAATATGAGGGACGCCGTAGTGGAGGGCTCGGGAAATTTCGACCACATGGGGTTTTTTAACGTGCACCTAAATCTAAGTACACGGGCTTCAGACATTTTCGCCTCAATCAAAAATGCAGCCGCCGCGGCCGGGTTTCGATCTCGCGACCTTCGGGTCAGCAGACGGCAGCTACAAGAGGCGCACCGCTTCGCAAAGCCGAACATTGTTCTCTAGTAATGTGAGCTTCTGATCTGAGATAGGCGTTCAAGAAAAGTGCTCATTTCCGAGAAGGTTTGAGGGTCAAGCTTCTAAGATAACCTTGCACTGCAATACATCTCCATTGTATTTCCCGCTGCGATTATAAACGCATATCATTAACACGCGTCAAATATCGAAACCACGTTTTCTCCGCGTGACCTGTGCAACGCTGTGCTGCTTTCCTTGGCTCATTTCTTTAGCCACAGGCATCTGAAGGCAAAGGCAATTGGCAAAGGCAATTCGAAAAGGACAGATGTTCGGGGGAAGGTGTAAGCTTGAAGGGATGATAAATTCAAGGCTGCCACTGCAGTTTGAACCTTGAAGAAGGCAAGTCCGTGTGTCAAAACGTCGGCTTCAGCGACACCCCGTATATTGTCCTAGTTTTCTTGAACGCTATGCGCCTCGTGCGTTGGTATGGTGGCGCCACCGCTCGGCTCAGGCTCCGGCGGTTGCACCCTCTCCCAACACCCCATAGGATCCCATGCATTTTGAATGAAGTTTGCGATTCCGTTGCGCAAAAACAAACTAGCGCCATCTCTCGACAATACGCCACACCGACGATGCAACACCTCTTCTTGCTTCCACCGATATGGCATGCTCCAAGGTGACCCCTCTCTCCACTTTCTTTTATTTCTTTCGGTGGCCGTGAGAGCGCGCGCTGTGCACTGTGCCGTCGACAGCGCACCCGACAAGGCCAGCTGGGCTCGTCGCTGTCGTCGCGTCTTCCTTGGACGTTGCAACGTTAATATTGTGTAAGGCGGTGGCCACACGTCGGACGATGAGCCCTGATTTCGTTCAGCTGCCATCTCATCAACGGCAATGTTTCAGACGCCTCAGTTGTTTACTTTTGTCCGTTGGTTGCCGGACAAGATGGCCTCCTGCAAGACCGCGTTTTTCCAAGTCAGCGGTGTGTGCAGTTCTCGGCGTCGCAGCAGTTTGATGACGCGAGGAGGTCAACTGGTGCTACATCGTTGGAACCGCTGAAGTGACTGCACGCTTGACGACATTGTGCCAGAATATTCTAGCGCACTGTACGCGCACGATTGTGCTACACATAAAATACTACGCTTGACCTCGCGCGTCAACCTGATACGCCTATGTGCAACAAGTGTTTGTTATCGTTGTTGCGTCGGTTAATATTGAATTGCAATTGGAATACCGTTTTTGCAAAGGTAGGTGAAGCTGTAAGTAGTTGCCCTTCTATATGCTCGTTACTCCACGAAGATTACTTCTAGAATCGCATTTTATGTTGAGTTGCACGTACCAAAGGAGAATCTAGCATACGAGATACATTACACGCGTCCGCATTTCCTCTATAAATCTGAGTAATGCCACGCGTGCGCATTTCCTATATAAGTCTGAGTAATGCCATGCTCAATTTAAAGCGCACGTGTTAGAGGATTGTGGCTTCAATGGTGAACGTGATTAGATATTCTGAAGTATGTGATTGCAATGCAGTTAGAACTTTCTCATATGTTAACAGGGTCTGTAAACAAAGAAAAAAAAAACGTTGTGTGAATGTTTGTTGGTCATTTGCTAAAGTACTTTCACGCATTATTATGAAGCTGTGTGACGGCTGTTAAAACGTTCAGCAAGTTAGATTTCGGTTTTCTTGGCCTAGTTGAGTGCTACGAGTGTTCGGCGAAGATAAAAACGCGTGTCTTTTGTGCGTTTCTTAAGCAGGCATACAGCCGTAATATGCATTGTTGTTGTACTGTTTGGGGTGTTCAATAAAACAAGAATGCTGTTTTGTATTGCAAGAGCTTTTATTTCATCTGTGTTAACAGATCACGCAAACAACTTGGACACATGCACGTAAGAAACGTACGCAGTGCATCGCGCGCACGCACAAAAAAAAAAAAAAAACGGGCCTGTCATTTTAAAACAAATAATATAGAACAATCGACGTAACAAACAGCATGGTTGTCTAGTGGAGCAGCGTCGGCAGTACAAATATCAAACCAAAATGAAAAATTAATAGAAAAAGTTGGCCGCATATCTGCGTGCTTCGCTGCAGATGTCGTCTAAAGACGATAGAAGAGGCGCTGCGTGAGATATGGACGCCATCTGGCAATACGCCGGGAAACATGAGTGCTGTGTTGCGGGCTGGTAGTCCCGGCGCAGCGGCAGGCGAAGACCGGCGGTGACTAACGCGACCGGTGGGGACGCCGGCCAGCCCGAACACGCTGTTTGGCGCGATGCGCGCAAGGAGAAGAAACGTCCGCACTCAACGAGTACTCTCCACAAACTCTCTTACTTACACGTCGCCTGGGTAAAACAGGAATGCCAGAGTGGCGCCCCCTGTCATTCGTACAATGTAATACTGAACCGAAACCGAAACACAACATGAGCTTATGCAGAGGGCACGGAGGAAGACAAGTTTCAGCGCAGTCGCATTTTCAGCGCACCTTAAGAAACTAGGGTTGTAACATTGTAGGGCGAGTAGGGCCAGAATGACCGTCGCGACGAAAACCTGCCTCCTCAGTCGTATTCGCCTGGAACGTTGGTGTGGCTTCGCGTTCCCTCCTCCGCTCCTGGCCTTTCCACAAAGCTACTGCATAAGTACGAAGGCCCTTACCGAGTCCTACGTCAAGCATCCCCAGTTAACTATATGATTGAGCCTGTTCAATCATCTACGGACCGCCGTCGTCGCGGCCGCGAGACTGTTCACTTCGATCGACTGAAGCCGCATTATGACCCACCAGTTGTACCTGTTCGTTAGGTCGCCAGGATGGCTCCTTTTCCGCGGGGGAGTGATTTGTAACATGGTAGGGCGCAGACAAGAACGCCTGCGAAAGAAGAAGACGAAGACGGTTGTTGTTGGCGCTCGCGCTCGCTCGGCTTGGACCGCTGATCGCTTCAGCTGTGGCAATCTTTTAATAAACGCGTTACTGTCTCAACGTTAAACGAATACCATCAAGGTCCTTAAAATTGCTATCTATGTATTTTCTATTAAAGGAACACACGACCTAATACTTACCTAATGATGTTACGCCTCAGATATGCGTAATATTTACTTTTTGATCGACAACGTTCACAAGAATGAACAGCCGTACCAGTTCAAGATGGGTGGGCGGTAAGCAAGTGGTTCAACTTTGGCCGGTTAGCTGTATCGAGTGACGTGCCGACAAACAGAAAGACAGATGAAATAAACTTTTTCTAAACAAAATTTCTGCGTTTAAGTTCCCCAAGAAAGACTATCGTCTTTAAAACGGCGAGTAACGGGCGCTTTGCCCACGGCTTCTATGAGCTGCGCGTATCCACCTTTCACCACCGTTCGCCGTTGGTGGTACAGCTCAAAGCAGCAGCGCACGAGGTGGATATGTGTGCGTTCCTTGACATATCTTTTTACAATAGCGCACGGCTGCGTTGCATTACCATGCGCTATTGCGAGCAGCATACGAGGCCCTGCGATCAGCGGAAAGATGAGTGCGATGATTTACCGAAAAGACAAATGAATCTACTGTATGGGCTCCTTAGGTACATAGATCCAACGTGTTCGTAGCGCATGCTGACTGAAGAAAGCAAAAGAAAAATAAAAGGGGAAAGATAAGGGGTTGTAAAGGGAAGGGCAGACGCGGCACGAGGACCATGTACTTCGGCGCACGTTGCCTTGCGAAGCTTGCATAGAGATGCCTGTTGGGGCTTTTGCGCCGATCGAGTCTCGTGATTTTGTAGCGTTAGCTACACTGGCCTAGCCGAGCCAGTTTCGCGTGGCTCCTCAAGAGCCGTGCTGCGCGTGCGCAAGGATCACTGATGTCACACAGCTGGCGCATCGGAGCCAGCACCTCCCGCGCACTCCGCCGCTGCCGCGCGCGACCCGCTGCCGCCGCTCTGCGCTTTCTAGAGGAGTGACGTCGTAGCCGAGGTAGAGGTCGACGCGTACTGGCGCCGACGCGCGCGCAGCTATTCGCCTTCGCTGTGCAGTCGCCGTCTGACACTGCGCTGGAGCCGCTTGATAGCGCCTCTGACTGGCGTTTGCCAGTGTGGTTTAGCCATGGAAAAGGAGAGCGCAAATGCTGCTCAACGGCGCAAAAGAGCGGATAAGCTTAACTCATCGGATCCCGAAGTAGTTGCCTGGCAAAATATATATACATGTGCCACATAACATGTATACCATGTGTGTGTCATTGGATCAGCAGTAAGCATGACATTCAAGCTAATCCTAGACAATCAGGAAAGCTAAGAACAATCAGCTGAACCTTTGCTAACGCTACGTTATCCTGGCATAGCCGAGCTAAGCCACTGCAACATTTTTGAATGCATGTGCTTCTCAGTCTGTGCCATCGACGGGCCTTTACACACGTTTATGTACGTAAATCATCACTTTCGTCGATCTGCAGTACCGGCAAGCCATTGTTGATCGATTGTGCTCTCTCGCGCGTGTGCGACATCCGTGTGTTTAAAATGCGCGTATCGAATTTTTTTTCCGCAAGTCTAGCTATACTTCAGGCAACAAAATTTGCACGGGGGAATAAGAGTTGAGGTTGAACAGCGCTTTTGCGCGTGCCTGTCATTTCCGAACCAAAGCGCAGTGCCGATCTCAACGAAACAAGTTCACGTCGGTACTTCCTTTTCTTCTTCGTTCGGGAAACAAATACATTCGATTACAATCAGTGTTACGTTGTGCCCGGCATTGCCACGACTCCCTCGTTGCTTGAACAGCACACGACGCACTGGAAAGTCGTTGCTGAACGAAGACAAAAAAAAAAAAAATACCAGCAGCTAGCACCTGGGAGGCTGCGATTTGCGACTGGTTTCGTTTTCGCGCCCTGCGAAAAATGGCGGATCGAGCTTACGGGCTTGTCAACAGATGGCTCTGTACATTTTGGCGCCACACTACCGGAGGCACTCGGCTTTGTGAAAGACTGTGGCGCACCGGATGGAGGCTGCAGCCGCGATACCAACGTGCACCCCCTGGCAGCGACAGCAATAACAAAAGCAAGGCTTCTACAGTGGTGGTCAGGGAGACAGTGAACAATTATGATGTTCATGGACCTGGTGTGATTTTTCTTTCTCTTTTTTTAAATTTATTTGTTTTTCGTTCCGGTCAGGACACTAAAAGGTGCCCCCCCCCCCGGTATAAAGGGGAAGACCACAGACATCATCATCATCATCATCATCCTGTGTGACAGTTGCCTGTTTCCTGTGTGACAGTTGTTTCTGTTTCCTGTGTGACAGTTGCCTGGTTTTTTTTTTATTTGTTTGTTCGGACACCACGTGGCTGAAAGGTACACACGTGCTTTGCAGTGTAGCATACTTGCGGAGTTTAGCGATATCATTTGGCTTTAATTGTATCTAATCCGCCGTGTGAACGATCTAGCCATGGTCAAAAAGACCGTAAAGTGTTCAGGGTGCGGAATGGGATGGAAAATAGAGGTTTGTACGGATGAGAAGACAGAGGGAGCTGACGCCAAGTGTAAGCAATGCGAGTTAGAGGCGAAAATGGAAATAATGATGGCTGCCCAGAATGAGCTCATGGTAAGAATCGCCGAGCTGGAGAATGCGTTGGCGACAGAGCGGGAAAAAACGATGGCTATGGGGGAAAGGCTTAAGTCAGCCGAGGAGGGGTTAGCAAAGGTAGTCATGGCGAACAAGGAAGCAAGCGACAGCGGGAACAGAGGAGCATCGACCCCCACAGTGGTGGCTGCCCAGAATGAGCTCATGGTAAGAATCGCCGAGCTGGAGAATGCGTTGGCGACAGAGCGGGAAAAAACGATGGCTATGGGGGAAAGGCTTAAGTCAGCCGAGGAGGGGTTAGCAAAGGTAGTCATGGCGAACAAGGAAGCAAGCGACAGCGGGAACAGAGGAGCTGGAGAATGCGTTGGCGACAGAGCGGGAAAAAACGATGGCTATGGGGGAAAGCCTTAAGTCAGCCGAGGAGGGGTTAGCAAAGGTAGTCATGGCGAACAAGGAAGCAAGCGACAGCGGGAACAGAGGAGCTGGAGAATGCGTTGGCGACAGAGCGGGAAAAAACGATGGCTATGGGGGAAAGGCTTAAGTCAGCCGAGGAGGGGTTAGCAAAGGTAGTCATGGCGAACAAGGAAGCAAGCGACAGCGGGAACAGAGGAGCATCGACCCCCACAGTGGTGGCTGCCCAGAATGAGCTCATGGTAAGAATCGCCGAGCTGGAGAATGCGTTGGCGACAGAGCGGGAAAAAACGATGGCAATGGGGGAAAGGCTTAAGTCAGCCGAGGAGGGGTTAGCAAAGGTAGTCATGGCGAACAAGGAAGCAAGCGACAGCGGGAACAGAGGAGCTGGAGAATGCATTGGCGACAGAGCGGGAAAAAACGATGGCTATGGGGGAAAGGCTTAAGTCAGCCGAGGAGGGGTTAGCAAAGGTAGTCATGGCGAACAAGGAAGCAAGCGACAGCGGGAACAGAGGAGCATCGACCCCCACAGTGGTAGACGCGAAGTCGGAGCACGTGATAATCGCCGGGGACTCGAATTTAGTTAGATGCGCAGAAGCAGTCAAGGAAAGGGTGAGAGGCGACAAACGGGTTTTAATAGGGAAGTTCCCGGGACATGGGCTGGGATCAGTGATGAGACAAGCTAGCGCAAAACTCGCAACTAAGGCTAATGGACGTAACATCGTGATAATAGCGGTAGGTCTAAACGACGTCTTGAATGAAGAATCAGCCGAACAAGCGACCACATTGGCAAAAGGGGTAGATGACATGCGCGCCATTTCCCCTCAGGTGCAGATAGTGGTATGCACAATACCGGAGGTACCGGTGCGTGACGGCAACCTTGAAAGAGTGGTTGTCGACGCAAACAAAGAGATATGGCAGATGAGTCGAGAGAAAGGCATCGAGGTAGTGGAAATAAACAGAGAGGTGCACAGGTGGGGGTGGTTTTCGAAGGGACGGAATACACTTCGATAGGAGGCTTGGTCATGAGGTGGGTTGGCGACTTGCGGGACGCGCAGTAGCTTTTTTGGGGGGCACGCGGGCCCTTCGGTGCCCAGGGTAGCTTGTAATGAGGAAAACAACCAGGGGGACTCTTTGACAGGCAGTATAGCGAAAAACCGGAGAAAAGGTAAAAGAAGGGAGAAGGCGCGTGTTGCAATTAGTTACATTAACATGCAGGGTGGCAGAAAAAAAGGCAGAATGGTTAGAGATTGAGGGACTGTTAAACAAGGAACAGATAGGTGTTTATGCGCTTACAGAAACACACCTTAGAGACTTGGAAGAGCCACCACATATTGACAATTATATTTGGGAAGGATGTAACAGGATCACATCAGAAAGGAGAGGTGGGGGTGTTGGAATGCTAATTCATAGCAGAACAAAATGGGATAGAGTGAAACAGACGTGTTCAGAGCACCTCTGGGTTTCGGGCACAGTAGGTGGAAAGAAAACGTGGCTAGGTGTAGCTTACTTGCGGACGGGGAATAACTGCAGAGAAAAGAATCTGGAGATAGTGAAATGCATAAGCACCGATATTAAAGAATTTGGTCATGATGCCGAAATAATCCTTCTAGGGGACATGAACGCTCACATTCATGACCTTGACGGATATTCAGACACCAATGGCAAGTTATTGCTAGATCTCTGCGAGCAACATAGTCTTGAGATAGTTAACGTGGGGCCTAAGTGTGAGGGGCAGATCACGTGGGAAGTCGGAAACAGGCAATCGAGCATTGATTATTGTCTCATGACAGAAGGAATATATAACAAACTTAGAGAGATGAGAATAGACGAGGAAGGCATTAACAGCTTGGGTAGTGATCATAAACGCACAATATTACAAATGGGACATAAAACTGAAAATAAGAACATAGAATCAAAGTTTGGCAGCTTGTATCCAAATGACAAACAAATAACAAATGTAGCCGCAAGAGTCGAGGAAAAAGTAGACGAACTACCAGGTAAGGACTGGAAGTATAGTGAGCTGCTACATGTAATCACGAAAGAAATGGAAAAAGAGAACAAAACTATTTGTTGGAAAGGAAAGAGAAAGCCAAAAAGTTGGTGGAACAAAGAAATCCGGGAGGCGATCGAGAAGCGACGTGAGGCATCACGGGAGCACAGACAGGCAAAAAAGGAGAAGCGGCCACAGGACGAAGTCAACCAAATATGGGAAATATATTTAGAGCAAAAATCCATTGTGCATTTAGTCGAGGCAAAAACTAAAGGTGAAAGTGAACGCTGGATGACGGAGATTCGCGAAAAGAAGAAGTCCGCGCCTAGGATATTTTGGAGCCACCTAAAAGCGCTAGGTAGGAAGTCTGTCACAATGCAACAACGTTTGGTAGATGAAGGAGGAAATCAATTGGAAGGGCATGAAGCGCTAGGTTACATCCGAAAGATAACAGCCGATTCGTTTAAAAAGGTCACCCAGGGGATTCCCCCGGTAAGTAAAAGTACGCAAAGGAGTGCAACTGACGAAGATGTAGTACTAGAGAATTTCAATTGGAAGAAGGCCGAAGGAAAAAATCCTAAGCGCACTACTCCGGGCTTAGATGGGGTTCCCGTCAGCCTCATTAACGAACTCGGACATAACACTAAAGAAGCACTGCTGAAAGCCGTAGAAAAGTGCTTACAGGAGAGGAAAATTCCAGACAGTTGGCGAAAAAGTAGAATGAACTTAATCTATAAAGGTAGGGGAGAAAAGGATAACATTCGCTCGTATAGACCGCTAACCATTACATCGGTGCTATACAGGTTGGCGATGCAGGCAGTAAAATTAAAAATAGAAGCGTGGGTAGAACAAAATGATATTTTGGGAGAACTTCAGAATGGATTTCGAATCGACAGGCGGTTAGACGATAATCTGTTTGTTCTTACCCAGTGTATAGAAATATCGAAAATAGAAAACAGGCCCTTATACGTAGCTTATCTAGATATCACCGGGGCGTATGACAACGTTAATCAGGAAATTTTGTGGGATATATTGAAAGAAGTGGGCATAGGGGACGACTGTATACAGCTTTTGAGTGAAATATACCGAGTAAATACAGGTTGTATAGAATGAGAAGGAATAAGTAGCAAGGACAGCGTTGAAATTAGCAAGGGGCTGAGACAGGGATGCCCTTTGTCCCCGCTGTTATTCATGTTGTACATGGTGAGGATGGAAAAAGCGCTAGAAGGTAGCAAAATTGGATTTAATTTGTCGCACAAACAGGTCGGCACGATGGTTGAGCAGAAGCTTCCAGGTCTATTGTATGCTGACGATATTGTCTTATTTGCAGACAGTCAAGATGATATACAGCGACTGGCAGATATATGCGGAAGGGAACGTGAGGCTCTAGGACTAGGATTTAGTCCAACAAAATGTGGATTGATGGTATTCAATGATCACGAAGACCAGGCGGTCTTCATACAGGGCCAAAAAATACCGAGGTTAAGCGAGTACAAGTACCTCTGAGTATGGGTAAATGAGGGGGATAGATATATGGAGGTACAAGAGAAAGCATCGGTAGCAAAGGGAAAGAGGAATGCTGCAATTATGAAGCACAGAGCTTTATGGGGATACAATAGGTACGAGGTGCTTCGAGGGCTGTGGAAGGGTGTGATGGTGCCGGGGCTTACATTTTGGAACTCAGTGGTGTGCATGAAGTCAGAGGTACAATCAGGAATGGATGTAAATCAAAGGACGGTGGGCCGCCTCGCGTTGGGCGCTCACGGGAAGACGACAAATGAGGCTGTAAAGGGAGATATGGGATGGACAGGCTTTGAAGTGAGGGAAGCTCAAAGCAAAATGAGATTCGAAGAGAGGCTGAGGAAAATGAAGAAGAGTAGATGGGCAGGGAAGGTTTTCAGGTATTTGTATAGAAAAAGCGTTGACACGCAGTGGAGAAAAAGAACTAGGAGGCTCACCAGTAAATATACGGCTAGCAGTGCGGGCGATACGGCAACAAGGAGCATTAAGCGGAAGGTCAGAGAGGCGGAGAGGACTTATTGGATGGCAGCGATGGAAAAGAAGCCGGCTCTGAGTAACTACCGAAAGGGAAAAACGAAATAAGGAGGGAAAGGTTTTATGATAATTCAAGGGGAAGCGATTTACTGTTTGAAGCAAGGTCGGGCTGCCTTAGAACGCGTAGTTATAAAGCGAGATTCAGTAACGAAGAAGAACAATGTACATGCTGCGGGGGAACTAAGGAAACGATGGAACATGTACTGATTGAATGTGGCGATATTCACCCAGGTATACGTGTGGGCATGAGTCTACAGGAAGCCTTGGGTTTTAGGGACAACAATGGAAAGCTGAACACGTCCGCGATAGAAATAAGTAAGAGACGGTTAGAGTATTGGTGGCAGAAAGGTAGAGATAAAGTACAAAAATAAATAATGGGGAAAAATAAGGTCATTCTGCCTTAAGAGGCAGAGAGATGGACCGTGAATTTATACATTTTGTATAATAACATAGATTTAAGCAATGTATTAGGCAACAAAAAACAAGGAAGGTTTTTTTTTTCGAGCCTGGTGGCAGACATGTCACCGCCCCGTTATAAAGGGGACGCTCATAGCATCCATCCATCCATCCATCCATCCCCTACCGCTATCGAAACAAACGTTCAGCACTTAAACTTTAGTACCTCTTTTCCTCGATTACTAAGGGCATTTCATACTTACCAGCCTTCAGATTTGCCTTTATATTAAACATTTCGTCTTACTTGATTTTAGTACAGGTGGTGTTCATAACATATCATTATGATTACGTTTTAGTAATTACTCTAAGTTGGAATTTCCTGTCGAAACTGTAAGTGTACATGGAGTTAATCTACGTCTGTTATAAAAAATATGGGCAGCTGTGCGCTAGAAGTGCGGAGAGTAAGGAAACAGTGGAGCCTGCCCTCCTTAGCGTCACGTACCTTTCCCGCCCCTTGCTGTAGTACGCAAGAGCACACTATGCTTTACCCTCTCCACTCTTCTTTTTCATCCTCCTCACCATCACATCAATCCTCCTCACTCTCTCATCCCTTTCCCACAACCTTGCTATACTATATAACACATGGCTATGCTATGATTTACCCTCTCCCCTCCTCCTCACCGTCACTTCCCTTTCCCACCACTTGCTACACTATATTATACATGGCTGTGCTATGCCCTCTTTCTCTCTCTTCCTCTTTCGTTGTATCTATTTCTTTCTGTCTCTATCTGTTTCTTTCATCTCTCCGTTTGTATTCCTTTCTCTCTTTCTCTCGATATTTTTCTCGTTCTCTTGTCCATAGCAACGCAATCATATGATTCCCATAAATGCTTGTTCGGCTAGCAGGCCTGGATAGCCGACGAAAGTACAATCACATAGCGACAATAAGCGCTCAAGCGTTACTAAGGACACACTCGATGGCTAACACAACGTGCAGTAGAACAGTGAAAGTTCTTCACATCGTGTTATACTGGCAAGGTGGTGAGGCCGAGCACCTCATCAAGAGCGGGTACCAGTCCGGTCTAAATTCCAGGTCGTCATAGAGTCCTTGAGGTGAATAGCCATTCGATTGAAGTGTATGCTTGAAGAAATGGTGGGTTCTGCGTTACGGTCCTGCATACGTGTCTTCCATAAACTGTGCATACCCATGAGGAGAAACGTATCATATGGCACTTCTTTTGTGCTCCTTATTGTGCATTCTAATAGTCAGTGTAATAAATACCATGAAAGAAAAAAAATGCCTGGATAGCCGAGTGGTTACGATGCTCCCCTTCAGATTTGGGTACGCGGGTTCGAATGCCGCCTCGCCAAGAAATTTTTTTTCGCCAAGAATTTCTCTGTCTTCCTTTTTGTCTATCTTACTTTCTCTCTTTCTTCCTTTCTTTCTCCCTCTCTGTACTCGTTCGCTCGCCCATCAGAGTTATCGCGTCCCACGCCGAACAAATAGGCACACGTGTTTTGGGAGCCAAGCAGAAGAGGAAGCAAAGTTTGAGATTGGGCTAGTTGGTTATTCCATCTTCAACAACCAGCGCAGAACGGACAAGGGACAAGAAAGGGAACATAGACGAGCGCTGTTTTCCAACTGGGGGTTTATTGAAAAAACCATCAGTCCGTTTATTGTCCGTTCTGCGCTGGTTGTTGAAGAGGAGGAAGAACAGAGCGCGCGCCGGTTCATGATGATGGTGCTTTTTTTCGCGACTAACAGCGTTTCTACGAGCTTAAATAGCTTCGCTGATAATAATTAATGAGGAGGAAATCGTGAGAATGGCCAGTGAATCAACGGTGGCTAAACAGGATGAAGATGATAATTTCTGTTCGCGACTAGCGGAGCTTCTCGGAGCTTGGAACAGCTCCGCGGTTAAAAGGTCACGTGTGAAAAAGGTCTGAGACTCACATATTAAACGAACGACGCGCTTTTGCAACGGTGCCAGCTTGTTAATATTTTCTTTCCTGGTTGTTGGTCAAACGAGCCATACAAAATTTAGTATCGTAAAACTAGTGCGCTGTAAGGGGGTAGGGTGTTGCAAGACGTAAGAACAACGTAAGAAATTCGGCGTATGATACACCAATCGTTTTAGAGAGTTTACAACTCTCACTGGCGACGTGTTCATCTCATGTCATGTGTTCTGCGAGCTCAATTTCTCGTCTTTTGATTAATGGTGCTAGCCAGGCCCGTAGCCAGGAATTTTTATCGGGAGGGGCCCACTGCCTGAAAACCATGACTTTTAGATGCGAAGTATCTTAAGGCGGAGCTCAATCCGGTGGTGGTGGTGGTGGTGTGCGGCGTGACCAACCTTACTGCGCATGCGCATACCCTCCCCACACACCTCCTCTCCACTCCCCTCACCATTCCCCCTCTCCCCTTTCCTCTCTCCATTCACCCTCTCCCCTTCTCCTCTCCACTCCCCTCTTCCCTCCCCCTTTCCACTCTTCCTCTGAAACGCGGGCTAGACATGCCGAAATTCTCTCCTGCGCAACGCCGCGATGAGCTCATGCGCATGCGCGTCCCCTCCCCTTCTCTCTCCTCTCCAACCCTGCCCCCCTCTCGCCCGCCTGTCGACCGCGTTCCCCGCTCGACCTGTGAGAACTAACGGCCAGGCTAGATGGAAGATACGACGCGCGTAGCGTCTCTCTTCGCATTCCACGACGCGAGGTCGTAGCATGCCCAACGAACGCCAACGGAACGCGATCGTGCAAGTGCTCCGGCTTCGCATCGGCTCATGGTCCCCTTCAGCGGGAGATGGTGTAATTTTTTTGAGAAAAACACATATTTTTATTACTTATTTTTGGTAAAAACACATACTTCACCAAAATTTCGGGAGGAGCCCGAGCCCCTAGCGCCCCCCCCCCCCCCCCTGGATACGGGCCTGGTGCTAGCTCTTTGACGTCATTTTGCTTAACGGGTTCAAAAATGTTTCTTAATAGTGGATAAATACACACTTTGTTGTAATAAGTTGTATTTGTTAAGATTGTTTTTCGATTTTTAACCTAATATTCTAATTATCAACGCTGTAAAATAACATTTACCTTGTACATATATTATTCGAACGAACAACTTATATGGACAGGTTTTGGAAACTATATATACTGTAACGAAGAGGAAGTACTCTGGCGCAGAGGCAGCATCATCGAGTGTGCAGCAGACTCTTGGCCGATCCCCCTGAGTGGGTAGGTGCCATCATCCAAGGAGCATCATCATCATCATCATCATCATAATCAGCAGAGGCTCGAGCTAGCGAACTGCTCTCGGTGCATTGCGCGACCAGAGACCAGCTACACACTCAATAAATCGCCTTTATAATACATTTTTCTTTCTCGCATCACATCGTGCTGGCTCCATGTTGGAGATCGGCTAGTAGTTTGTGTGGCTACAGTGGTGTTGTGCCTTGACGAAGTTGCATGGGACATGCCGAAAGAACAGCCATCCTTAAACGAGGCTTTGAACCATTAAGATACTTTTGGAGACACCCAGAGGTAGTACGCTTCATAGCATCGAACTTAGTTTTCTTCGCATTACACCACTGTGTAATGCGAATAAAAACTGCTGTTCCCCGCAAGAAACCCAAGAAGAAACCTCGCCGCGCCAACGCCTAGCAACCAGGGGCGTAGGCAGAAATCGTTTTTGTTTTTTTTTTTTGGGGGGGGGGAGGAGGGGGCACGCGCCAGTTGTGCCACCTCCTGGCTACGCCATTGCTAGTAGCAACCACCGACGCCACAGCTGCGCATCACCTGGCCTCGCCTCGCTACCACGCTAGCTGATGTGACGTCATGCCAAGCCGCGTAGGCGCCGAAGCAGTAGCAACGGAGAAGCCGCCGCCATGCTGCGCTCGGCAACAGAAACCCGACCCGCCTAGCTACCGCGTCAACTGATGTGACGTCATGCCATGCTGCGCATGCGCCATAGCTACAGCTGCGGAGGAGCGTACTGCAATGACCAAGTATTACCGCGCCAAGTTTAAATAAAAGAGTTACCTAGCAACCAGTACGTCATTGAACAAGTCATAAATAGACCTACTGCGCATGTGCATGTCCTCGGTATCGAAGAGCCGCGCCTAGCTGGTCGCTGGCCTGGTCGTGCCGAGGCAGTTTGCAGTAATGGGTCGTTCGAGGAAGAACCGTACGCCTCAAGAAGATGCTGCTGCCTATCGCGACGCTCTACGTGCTGCAGAGGGAGAACGAGATCAGCGGCGGCGATACGACCCAGCATACTTGAACAAGAAAGCGGCTGACATGAAGAGACAGAGGCAAGGTCCGGAATATCGTTGGCGCGAGAATAAGCTAGAGGCGGCAAGGAAACGAGCCAGGCGCAGTTAACCCGGAGTTGGACGGGCCGACTACGAGCGACGAAAGCTCGTGCGAGTATAGAGGGTGTTCATTCTAGGTTTGCACGCCAGTTTCTACTTCATGGCTCTTGGATGGACGATCTTCACTGTTATAAAGTTGATGATGATGATGATGCTCCTTGGATGATGGCACCTACCCACTCAGGGGGATCGGCCAAGAGTCGGGCGGATCGTAAAGTCTGAAAATTTTAAGAGCTAATAGACGTTACTGTATCAATTAGAATGAAGCGTCTTTTTTTAATGAATTTTAGTTTTTGATTAGACCGTGTTGCATAACCTGCTAAATGGCCAAATTGTTTATGTGATTATGACAATTTTAAAAATTATTAGCGGTTGATGTGTCGAATAAGACGATTTGATTCGCATATGAATTTCTCGATAGCACTGCATATATTCCCGTCCGAGTGCCCCAGCACAGAAGCCCCAAATGATAACAGTATAGTTGAAGTAACTGGCAGATCAAGGTACCGCATTACAATTTCAATTGTTCGCTTTCTGAGAGAGGAAAAACGTCGGCATTCCAGCAAGAAATGTTCGATTGTTTCTGCCTCATTGCAAAAGGAACATGTAGGAGAGATCGCCAGACCAGCTCTGTGCATGTATAAATTAAGAGTTGGGATCCTACAGCGCAATCTTGTCATTGCTACTTCTATCTGCCTTGTTTTACACCATTTTCTGCTCCAAGGGAACTGAAGGTGTTGAAAATCTGGTGATGAAGCGAGACTAGGACTTAGCAATGATAAAGCGTGCTTTCTAAATCTGGCCGCAGCGACGAACGCCGTAACTGGAAGTAGATCAAGGACTGGGCCTGCAAGGGAAGCCTTTGCCAAAGTGTCCGCAACTTCATTCAATACTATCCCTTTATGCCCCGGAACCCATACTAACCGCAGGTTTTTCAAATGCTGTGGACCAAGTGCGCGCAATAATCTCAGAGTATGTGATTCAGCTGGGGTTGTTAAAGCAGAACACAATGATAATGAATCGGTTACTATAGCCACTGAAGTTATGGAGACGGAAGTTTACACAGGGCCAAAATGACAGCTAAGAATTCAGCCAAAAATATTGTTGTATGATCAGGGAGTCTTACAGAAAAGGAACAGTCTAGGTGTGTGGAAAAAATTCCAACACCGGCCTTTTCCTCACACTGCGAAGCATCAGTTGCTATCACACAGGGTTGCCACTGACTTTCGAGTAAATGTCGCCAAACGACGAGCAAAAAGTCGCCAAAAGGCGCCATTTTTTTACAAATTTCGCCAAAATAGTCGCCATTCTAGATATGTGCGGCATACCTAGTAATAACAATTTCCACTCACGTATAGCCCCGTTGAATACAGTACCATCCAAAACCATTAAATTATACTGACGTTTCTCAATGACAGTCGTATCGCCCGCTTCATCATGGGAGTGCATGGTGCTGCTGCTCCGACTAGCCGCAAGATGTGCGTGGTGGCGCAAGGATGAATGAATGAAGCGCTCATGATAGCCTTCCATCCCTGTCCGCTCGTTTCAAAGGTAAAAGTGTGGTAAACCTTGGGCGAAAACCGTTGTTTGTAGACAGCTTTACGTACACCCTTATATGAATTAAAAGAATTAAAAGGTTTATTGAAGGTAACACGACAGAATTCTTACAGGAACCGATCATTAGTGAGTCTTACACCTTTTCAGTGGGAACTAATATGATACCGGACGCCACTGACCCTTTCTTATAGTCGTCACTTATATCTACACGCGTCAATCCGATGCGTTATTAATGAACAAGTAGACAACGTAAAATGTTATATAGCAATTGTTTTCATTGCACACGCTCACCGAGAACAGTGGAAAATGCCTCAATAAATATTTTTTATTGCACAAATAGCCGCGTATCCGCCTCTCTTCGCTATTCCAAAACAGTCTTTACGAGCTGAATTGGGCGTACTGCAACAGTGAACAAGTCGCCAAGCTATTCAGAACAGTTGGAGCTTTTGCGGAACAAATGGTCGGAACACGCGGCAAACCCGTGGTCTAGCCCCTTCAGAAGCGAAATTTCAGAGAAACTTAAAGCACCTAAAGCCATAAACTTACAGTCAAACACTGCCCTCTCGCAGAGTGCAAGGCAGTCCGCTGACTTACATTTTGCTAGAATGTCGCTGGGGGACGTTCCGGTACCTCCTGCATCTAGATGGGATTCCGGACTAAGGATTCCACTCACCGATCTTCTCACAGAACATCAAATAAACGTTTTCTTTTCTCTGTAGATGAATTGAGAAGATACGAGTTACAGCACGGACATACCGAATGACGCGTAATATGCACATTCTACTCGTGGGTCTAAAACCAAGAAAAATGCAGAGAATGTTGCCGCTCATTCGTTGGGAACACACTGAGCTTTGGATGCACAACTCAGTGAAGACCTAAGCCGAAAATCGCCAGAAATTCGCCATGTCGCCATTCATAATTTTAGGTCGCCACGGGCCTCTCAAATTCGCCAATTTGGCGAAAAGTAGCTACCATTGGCAACGCTGGTGTCAATATAACAATAATAATATATGAGAGCTTGCACAACGGCTACTGGTGTTAGGCAGCTATAGCCCCGTTTAACGTGAATGCACCGACGGTGACGCCTTGTGGTGCATTTCCATCCCGACGACTAAAGCTCATGATCATGATCAAACCCTTGTATTAGTTGAAGTTGTTAACATACACCTGGACACAGGGTGAATCCCGCGCAAAGATGCCCCCATCAAGCACACAATGAACCTTAGTACTCGTTGTGCACTCATTGAAAGCGTCGTCATTTGATTAGACAAAGTGCAAGGTGTAGGTTCCCCAGCAACAGGATAACCTATGCCTCTGATCACGCATACACTACCACACAGCGCTTCAGGAAAGCAAGAGGCACAGTTCGTAGCTTGAGCCGTGGACGCGCGAAGGTGTTCCGCTTCTCGCTGCCATCTCTTTCGCGGAGAAGGAGTGAGATATATAAGGCGCCTTTGTACAGCCTCGTGAATGTGTGTCGATAGCGCAGTGGGTAGAGCGACCGGCACCGAACGCCGCGATGCAATGGACAAGCACGATCGGTTGATGAGACGTAGTGGAGAAAGACAATGACTTATTATCAAAAACAGCTGGGCCAATCCCAGCGTGCGTAATAGCACGGATGCGCTCTCGTGGTAGCCAGTGTGAACTGGTCAAATAATGAAGAAGCAAAGCCTAAGGTCTTGTGAAAAGCGCAGTGTAATACACAATTTTTACAATCGTGATTAGTTTCATACGACGCCATGCAATGGCGCGGCGTGTCTGTCTGAATTTGGGCGCCTCGAAATACGTGCCGCGTCCCCCGGGAGCAGGGTGGTGGCAGCCTTTGACCAGGTGAGCGCCATATTGGGTCGAAATCGCTGACGCGCACGCCGCCTCTTCTTAAGGTGATGTGCAAACATGAAGATAGACATGCGCATGAAACTGGAGAAAGAATAAGCTTTAATAGATACAACGAACTCGTACATTTCTTCAAGGCGTTTGCCATAGCACGCGTCCGCGTGCTCAGACATAAACATGGCGGTTCCGACGGTGGCATAGAGCCACCAATTTCTTGAGACATGGGCTCCTATGGAAGTTTCGCTACCAGTTTACATATGCCTTGGAGCCAAGTAATTATTTTTAGCTCACTGTTGTACTATCTTCTCTGTGGCACTATGTGGCTTTCCTCTACATAGCGCACACACTGCAAATAGTGTGTTTAGAAAAAGTGTTTGAAAATTCGAAGTAATATGTACCACTCTATTTCGGGAGAGCGGTTAGCGGTCCCAGGAACTCAAAGTGAGCTAAGAAGAAAACGTGTAACGTTTCAGAGTACTTCGTACTCTATTGCGGGAGAGAAGTATGCCGTGAATACATACATGGCATTCGTTCACTGTCGATGGAGCCAGAAGTTGAGAGCCACACCTAGCATTAGTCATTCTTAAAAGCCAGCGTGCTGGATCTGGTTATCTTGCAGAGTGGTGCTCATTATCAAAACAGCTTTACGCATAACCTCCACATTCAAAAGTAGAGCGAAAACGAAATTAAGTAACCACTTCATTGTTTAACCAAACGTCTGCAGGATTATGAATATGCCGGGAAATGGGATCGTTTCAATGTCTGTTACGAATTCCTCACCAAGCTAGGGTCAGATTCAACCAAAAGAATCGCTGATAGCTATAGGCACCGTACGGTCAAGTTTTCGAGTGCGACTGCAGCGCCGGAACGCAAAGCCTAGCGGATAAAAAAAAACAAAACAAAACGCCAGGCCTGCGTTAAAACCGCAGCACAGTCACAGCGAAAGCTGGAAGAGCGGCGTTTCTAGAGCCCGTTAAAGGGACCCTCACCAGGCCACATAGCAAATTTTAGTTAGACGCTGGAAGTTGTTGTGTGCCGAATGAAGAGCAGTATGCCGCAAGAATTTTTCAAATCGGTTCATTACGAGCTGAGAAAAACAATAATTTGTAGCGGCGCGAAACCATGATTCGAGGAGGCGAGTTTCAAACCCTTGCCACTCGCCCCGTGTAGCCTTCGCAAGCCAAATCTCTTCCCTGCCCTCTTCACTTGACACATACGCATGAACACGTCATGCGCATGCACGGTCACGTGCGCATGACGTGCCCGAGCCAGCCGGAGCACGCGAGCGGCGTTGCACGGCCGCTACCTTTCTTTTTTTTTTTATGTAGCGGCCATGGGCGTTTTGTCGGCGTTCTCTGTGGTGTACTGCCTGTCTCTGCGGCACGAGCATGAAAGTTGAGACATTTGTACGGGCACGAGAGTGGCGGTATCATGAGCCAGTGCCGCATTAACGTTTCCTTGGACGCAGTAGAATAAACGAGCATAATGAGTGCTCGAACGCGCTAGAACATTACTTTCGTTTCCAGGGCTGGCGTCTGCTCGATGCGCTAACCGCGGGGACACGAACGCATGGTGGGAAAGGGAGGCATATTAGCCCCGCATGTCGCTGCAATTCACGAAAAAAAAAAATGAAAAAGACGCACACATTCCCTTTGTGTGTCTCATAATTTCTCTCAAGTTTAATTAATCTATTCAAGCAACAAATTACACAAACTACACATATCGTGTCAAATAATTATCGCAGCGTCACGTGCTACTGTTGGCGACGTCAGAGCACAGTCGTCTACGTAGAGGAGCGACGTCACAGCACTACCATCTACGTAGGGCCATTTTCTCATGTACGTCATCCCCTCATTCTCTAAAGCGCGCGCCCGCGAGAAGAAGGGCAAGCAGCGTTCACCTTGAAATTTGACCCATTTCCGCGGCGTGTAGCGTTGCAAATTTTGGCAGACGTGATCGTGAACGCCCAGTGTATGCATTGCGCTCGTTCGCTCAAAATTGTCAAACCTGGTGAGGGGCCCTTTAAGCTCTCTTGGGGCTACAATACAAGTATACTAGAAAGGTACCCACTACGCCATAAATCACAATTTTTGTGAAGTTTGGAAGCACCTTCTAAGCCATTATTCGTCATTCTGCGGAGAAGCGAGGCACCAGCTACACGTCTGTAAGGCATTATGTGCACCTTGTTCACGCGACGACTGATCAATGAAGAATTATGGCTCAGCCCTTTGTAATGGGTTGGAATCTTTAAACGGCCCACCAGTTATGTAATTTGCATTGGGTGACGCCCGGTCGCTATTTCCCTCTCCCGTCATGCTGTATAACATACGTTGACGTGGGAAAGAGACGGGGGGGGGGGGGGGGGGGGGGAGGGCGAAGAACTTTACTGAGACCCCGAGGAAATGGATCATACGCTTATGGGCTTCCTTGGCAACCAATACAAGTGCCCTTGCGAGGAACCCACTACGCTATAAATCATTGTAATTTTACTGAGACCCAGAGGAAGTGTATCATGCGCTTATGGGCTTCCTTGGCAACCAATCCAAGTGCACTTGCGAGGAACCCACTACGCTATAAATAATTGTAATTTTTGAGAAGTAGGCCAGCAGGCACTCTGCCATTTTTTGTCATTCTACGGAGAGCGTTGGTACCTGCTAAACCCATGTAAGGCATTATGCGCACTTTGTTGATGCTGTGCCTGATGATGAAGAATTATGGCAGGGTCCTTTGTAATGGGTTGGAAGCATTCAACAACCTACTCGTTGCGCAATTCGCATTGTGTGACGCCTGGTTACAGAATTCGCGTTGTGCGACGCTTGGTGCTTATTTTACTCTTCTACCACGCTATATTGGATATGCTAATGTGGTTCCTTCCCGACATGAAGCCTGTATAGGACCGTTTAGCAAAGCAGTTTCAAGCACCGGCATGGCTCAGAGGTTGAATACTGGGCTCCCACGCAGAGGACCCAGGTTCGAACCTCGTTCCATCCTGGAATTTTAGGGGCGAAGCTCCTTAAGGCGGCACCCGTTCGTCCCTCGTCGTGCTCGTAGTAGTGAGTAACAAGTCTTACCCTTTGACCTCCAAGGTGGTGCCGGTGGGAGATTTCTCCTGTGCGTTGTTGAACAATAAAAAATTCGCAGCGTGCGCTTTAACTAAAAGCCGAATTCTTCTGTCTCTGTAGAAGTGTAAGTGTTAGCTAAAAGCCGACTTCTTCTGTCTCTCATTCCCATTAGCAGCCATTGTTTACCTCCAAGGTAGTGCCTGGTGAGATTTCTCCTGTGCGTGATTAAACAATAAAAATTTTGTTCAAAACGCCGTTGATTGATGAAATAAACCAACGAAAGACGCCAGATGTTTCTAAAGCAAAACGAAAAAGACGCCAGCTGCTTAACGAAAGACGCAAGGTGTTTTCTAAAGCAATGGTTTTCTAAACAATGAAAATTCACAGCGTACACGTAAAATTAAAGTGAGCTGCAAGTCGTCATAACTCATCGAACCTTTAGTATAAACGCGCCCGATCTCACGTCGGTGATGATGTACTGGGCAGAATTCACGGAAGATTCACGGTTTACCGATGAACCTCCGCAGCTTCGCCCACTCATCATCATTCACTCCGTGGATATGCTGTGATTTTTTTTCTCATTTAGTTTTTTTTCTTATTTCGAGCGATACTGGTTACGGACACCGGCGGCGGCGGCGGCGGCGGACAACTACGGCGCCAAAAACGGCCGGTGAAATGATCTCATAACAGCTTTCGCTGTAAAAGCAATAATGAGGCGGGGTCCGTCAAGATGGAACGCAATGCGCGCGTCTCGCTCCCTGCATGAGTGGGCGGATTGTGGCCGGGCTACACGGGGGAAGCGTGCGCGCGTCTGTTTTCTGCGTGTCCCTATAACAGCCAGTTTCAGCGAACTTGGGACGGGGCAGTGCGAGCTACGCCGCGCCCTCCGGTCGCTGGACGGCGCAAGTAAAGGTCCCCTCACCAGGCTTGACAATTTTCATCTGACGAGCGCAATGCGTACACTGGGCGTACACCGCGGAAATGCGTGAAATTTCAAGCTGAACGCTGCTTGCCCTTGTTCTCGCGGGCGCGCGCCCAGAGTGTGAGGGTATGACGTGCACGATGGAATGGCCCTACGTAGAGGTCCTCGCATGGATGGGTCCTCGACGTCGGTCCTCGACGTAGACGACTGTAGCACGTGACATCAGTAGCGCGTGACACTACGATAATTATTTGACACGACATGTGTAGTTTGTGTAATTTGTTGCTTTGTTAGGGTGTTTAATAGACAGCACTGAACGACAATGAGTAATGGCGACAGTCACGGCAAGGCACGAACTCCCTGCGCGAGCGGCGTTCTTTTTCAAGCAATCGAAGAGGACGACCCACTAGAAGGCGCTGGAGAGGGTAACCCATTACCATGTCCCAAGGCTTCTCTACAATTACCCCGGGTACGAAAACGGAGCCGTCCGGCGACCTAACAGCTCGTTACTATGAGTGGGTCATAGTAGGCCTTGAGGCGCTCCACGTTGACAATGTCGCGCCCTCGACGGCGCATGTCCGAAGCTGGTTCGACAGGTTCGATAAAGTAGTTTACCGGAGATGTGCGCTCGACGACCCGGTATGGGCCTTCGTATTTCGGCAGCAGTTTTGAAGAAAGGCCACTTGCAGCGGTAGGGACCGAGAGCCATACGAGCGCTCCAGGGAGGAACGTGGGTTCAGAAGTAGTGGTGCCATCGCGAATGCTCTTCTGCAGCTCTTGTTCCTGCGTCGTAAATGTCTTGGTAAGCTCGCGACACTCTTCAGCGAGCCTGGCTGTGTCAGAAATAGGCGCGCACTCAGATGGATCCGGCTTGTATGGAAGTATCCTGTCGATGGTGTGCGACGGGTGCCTTCCGTACAGTAAGAAGAACGGTGAAAAACCAGTAGTGCTCTGAGGGGCGGTGTTATAGGCGTAGGTGACAAAGGGCAGAATGGCAGCCCAATTGGTGTGATCGGCGGCGACGTACATTGACAGCATGTCGCCGAGCGTTCGGTTAAAGCGTTCGGCTAGGCCATTCGTCTGCGGGTGGTAAGCAGTAGTTTTGCGGTGAACAGCATGGCACTCTTTCAGAATGGCTTCCACGACTTCCGATAAGAAGACACGGCCTCGATCGCTGAGAAGCTCTTGGGGTGGACCGTGACGCAGTATGAATCGGTGTAGTAAGAAGGAGGCAACATCGCGCGCTGTAGCCGCTGGGAGGGCGGCGGTTTCGGCGTATCGCGTTAGATGGTCAACAGCGACGATGGCCCAGCGGTTACCAGCCGAAGTCAGAGGAAGTGGTCCATACAAATCGATGCCCACGCGCCCGAACGGATGGTTAGGGCAGGGTAATGGTTGTAGACCTGCTGGCGACACGTGCGTTGCAGGTTTTCGGCGTTGGCCATCGAGGCAGGAGCGAACGAACTTCTGCACGTAGCGGTACATCCCACGCCAGAAGTATCGTTGTCGAATGCGGTGGTAAGTTTTGGATACCCCAAAGTGCGCGTATTGCGGGTCAGAGTGGAAGGCCTCGCATATTTCAGAACGCAGACTGCGGGGTATCACTAGTAGCCACTGGCGGCCGTCGGCGTTGTAATTGCGTCGGTGCAGGAGGTCGTCACGAACGGCGAAATGGTGGGCTTGACGACGCAACGCGCGAGTGGATGGTGTTGCCGTCGGATCAGTGAGCAAGTCGATCAGCGAGGTGATCCATTTATCCTTGCGCTGTTCGGTAACGATGGTGTGAACGCTGATTGAAGCAACGGCTATGTGAGATACTGAGCAGGGGGCATTGTCGTCAGGCAAGGGAGAGCGCGAGAGGGCGTCGGCGTCAGCATGCTGGCGTCCGTTGCGGTACAGCACGCGGATGTCGTAGTCCTGCAGGCGAAGTGCCCAGCGGGCGAGACGGCCTGAGGGATCCTTCAATGACGACAGCCAGCATAGTGCATGATGGTCGGTGACGACATCAAATGGGCGACCATACAAATAAGGTCGAAACATTGTAAGGGCCCATATGATTGCCAGGCACTCTTTTTCCGTGACTGAGTAATTGGTCTCGGCTCTGGTAAGCGTACGGCTTGCGTATGTCACGACATATTCGGGGAACCCTGGTTTGCGTTGCGCAAGGACAGCGCCGAGGCCTACACCGCTGGCGTCCGTGTGTACCTCCGTTGGGGCCGTAGGGTCGTAGTGGCGTAGTATGGGAGGAGACGTCAACAAACGACGGAGCTTTGCGAACGCGTCGTCACACTCGGACGACCACGAATTTAGGGGTCCGTTACTTCCAAGGAGCTTCGTCAGCGGCGATATGATGGTGGCAAAGTTTCGTATGAAGCGTCGAAAGTATGAACACAGTCCGACTAAACTGCGCAGTTCTTTGACGGACGTAGGTTTGGGAAATTCGGCCACGGCCCGAAGCTTGGCCGGATCGGGAAGGATTCCTTCTTTGGACACGACGTAGCCGAGGTTTGTCAGCTGCCGTGCCGCAAATCGGCACTTCTTCAGATTCAGTTGGAGGCCGGCGTTGCTCAAACGGGTCAAGACATGCCGCACAGACGTTGGAGGTGCGTGGAGAAGTCCGGAGCGAAGACGACGACGTCGTCCAGGTAACACAGGCACGTGTGCCATTTCAAGTTACGCAGAACGGTGTCCATCATGCGCTCGAAGGTCGCGGGCGCATTACACAGACCGAACGGCATGACGTTGAACTCGTACAAGCCGTCGGGCGTGACAAAGGCTGTCATTGGTCGAGCGTCATCAGCCATGGGTACTTGCCAGTACCCCGAGCGCAAATCGAGAGATGAAAAGAATTCTGCTCCTTGGAAGCTGTCAATCGCGTCGTCGATTCGCGGCAGTGGATAAACATCCTTGCGGGTGACCTTGTCGAGCCGTCGGTAGTCCACACAGAACCGCACAGAACCGTCCTTCTTCGCAACGAGAACAACAGGAGACGCCCATGGGCTGTCGGAGGGCCGAATTACATCGCGTCGAAGCATATCGTCCACTTGCTCGTTAATTACCCGGCATTCTGTGGGAGACACGCGATATGGACGTTGCCGCAGTGGTGGTTGGGCGCCAGTGTCGATGCGATGCGTAACAGCGGACGTGCGGCCGAGGGATGTTTGCCCGACATCGAAAGAATGACGAAATTCATCCAACAAGCACAGAAGCTACGAACGCTGGACCGACGTAAGGTTGTCAGCAATGGAGGGGCCAAATACATCAGTAGGTGACGAATCAGACGTGGAAACAGCACTGATGGTGCGGGAACTGGTACAGTGCGAGTCATCGGGTGCGTCCAGAACTTGTGCGTCTTCAACGGGTTCCACTTTGCCGAGACATTCCCCTCGAACCAACGTAACAATGCACGGGGATGGGTTGGTAACAAAAATAGCGGTGCTGCCCTGAGTGACTCGCACGGTCGCGAAAGGTACCAGCAACCCTTTCCTAGTGCAGATGCGGGCAGATGGCAAAAGGAGTGCAATGGTGTCGGAGAGACCGGCGCAGTAGACCAACACAGCCGTTGACGAGTTTGGAGGCACTTTCGTATCGTCTTGGACGAGGATCTTGCTCACTGCCGATGGACTGTCTGTCGGCGTCAAATGTGAGAACGGTGAGAGTTCGATTTCGGCTGGTGCGCAACGAATTACGGCGTCGTGGCGGGAGAGGAAATCCCATCCCAGGATGACGTCGTGAGAGCATGCCGCAATTATGATGAATTCGACGTCGTACAGAACGTCCTGACTGACGACGCGAGCAGTGCATACTGCTGTAGGATGAATACTCTGGGAGCTGGCGGTACGGAGGGACATCCCAGAAAGTGGCGTCATCACTTTTCGAAGTAAGCGGCAAAGTTTTGCGTCCATAACGGATACAGCGGCTCCAGTATCGATAAGGGCCGATGCGCGAACACCGTCCACAAGCACGTCGATTACATTCGATGGACTTCGCTGGGGGCTTTCACAGTTCGATAGCGTCGCAGCCCTTGCCTCCTGGACTGCGACGACTAGTTTTCCTGCTCTCGTGCGACCGAACGTGGCCGCATGGGTGACAGTGATCGACGTCGTGGAGACGGAGAGCGGCGAGTAGCTGGAGGTGGGCGTGACGTCGGCGACATAGGTGGAGGTGGGTCGTAGAATGCGCGGCTTGACTGGCTGGTGACAGGTGACGCGACTCGAGGCGGCTGCACGCGTTGACAATAACGTGCCACGTGACCGGCGTAACCGCAAGCAAAGCAGATGGGCCGGTTGTCGGGGGTGCGCCAGCGGTTCGCCGGGGTAGGTCTCGCCCATGTCGCAGGACGCGATTGACTGGTCGGTTGCTGAAATGACTGTATGGTGGACTGCAGTCGGGGCCGAGGGATGGCGTCCGCATATGTAGCCGGCACACCCGCCTCAAAGAACGGAGGTCTAGCGGCGGCTTCGGCGTAACTCATTGGGGCAGCCGCAGGAATTACTTGGGGCGTCCTGGCGACAACTTGAGCGTAACTCTGGGGCACAGGAGCCGGAGGATGCGGGTGGTACTCAGGCATGACCTCCGCAATTTCCTGCTCAATCGCTCGGCGGAGAGGAGGAAGAAGGGTGGTCGACGACTGTTGAACGTCGTCCATTGATGGGCAAAGGCGAGGAGGGAGACCTGGCGTGCAATTTCCTCGCGCACGAATGACTTGACTTCTGCCAGCAACGCGGTCTGGTCAGTTATTGCCGCCAAGCCAGCAAGCTCTGCGTCGCGTGATGGGGATCGACGGGTCACCGAACGCTGCCGGCGGAGCTCCTCGTAGCTCTGGCACAGCGTTATGACCTCGGCCACTGTGCCAGGGTTTTTGGCGAGCAGCATGGTGAAGGCATCGTCGTCAATGCCTTTCATTACGTTCCGGATCTTGTCAGACTCAGACATGGTCCCGTTGGCCTTCTTACACAAGTCGAGGACGTCTTCGATATAACTTGTGAAAGATTCACCGGCCTGCTGAGATCGTTCACGTAAGCGCTGTTCGGCTTGCAGCTTACGAACTGCTGGGCGGCCAAAGACGCTCATGACGGCGGTCTTGAAATCGGACCAAGTCGCAAAATCGGACGCGTGGTTGTTGTACCACAAGCTTGCTACGCCCGCGAGGTAGAATACCAAGTTGTTTAACTTGCCTTCTTCGTCCCATTTGTTGGGGATGCTGACGCGCTCGTAAATTGCGAGCCAGTCCTCCACGTCGGTGCTATCGGCGCCAGTGAAGATAGGTGGATCGCGTATACGGGGGACACCGGGACATGTGCTCGTTGCGAGAGGAGGCGTTTGCTGGGCGGCGTCTTGAGGCATGGTAGATGGCAGGGTACGGGATCGGAGCTCCAGGGGCATTGAATGGGAGCAGAGCACTCTCCACCAAATTGTTAGGGTGTTTAATAGACAGCACTGAACGACAATGAGTAATGGCGACAGTCACGGCAGGGCACGAACTCCCTGCGCGAGCGGCGTTCTTTTTCAAGCAACCAAAGAGGACGACCCACTAGAAGGCGCTGGAGAGGGTAACCCATTACCATGTCCCAAGGCTTCTCTACAGCTTGAATAGGTGAATAAAACTTGAGAAAAATAATGAGACATGGAATGGGAATGTGCGCACCATTTTCATTTGTTTTCGCGTGAATAGCAGCGAGATGCGGGGCTATAATGTGCCTCCGTTTTGCACGCGTTCGTGTCCCCGCGGTTAGTGCAGCGAACAGACGCCAGCCCTGGAAACGAAAGTAATGTTACGGCGCTTTCGAGCACTCATTAGGCTAATTTATTCTCCCGCGTCTACCTAAATGTTCATACGGCACTGGCTCTTGATACCGCTAGTCTCGAGCCCGTACAAATGTCGCAACTTTCATGCCCGTCCCGCAGAAAAAGGCAGTACACCACAAAGAACGCCAACAGAACGCTTACGGCCGCTACTTCAAAAAAACATACATCATCTCCCGCTAAAGGGGACCATGAGGCGATGCGAAGCAGCGTTTTGGCATGTCGAGCCCGAGTTTTATCTGTAACAGTTTCCCGCTGACGTTGCCGTTTGCGCTGGGCTTCCCTACCCCGGAGCTCGGGATCCGCTTGCCGACGTTTACGTTGCGCTTCGGCGCGTCGAGCCTTCCGCTATACTCCGCGATCTCGGCAGGCGTTAAGGTATTACTGCAACTGGCACCGACGTTAGCGTTGGAACTCACGACACCGGCGCAGCCGACGCTGTGACTGAGTGTGTGTACGACCTAACGCAAGCCTTTTATCTAAACGAGGAGTGGAAGTGGAGAAGAGGTGTGCGGAGAGGGTTTGCGCATGCCCAGTAAGGGTGGTCACGCCGCACACCACCACCACCGGATTGAACTCCGCCATGTGATGCTTAGCATCTAAATAATTACACCATCTCCCACTAAAGGGAACCATGTGTGGATGCGAAGCGGCGGGTGGATGGTTCGCTTGAGCGGGAGATGGTGTAATTTTTTTTAGGAGCTGGCTCGCCAGGTTCTTAAAGGGCCCCTCACCAGGTTTGACAATTTTGAGCTAACGAGCGCAATGCATACACTGGGCGTTCACGATCACGTCTGCCAAAATTTGCAACGCTACGCGCCGCGGAAATGGGTGAAATTTCAAGGTGAACGCTGCTTGCCCTTCCTCTCGCGGGCGCGCGCTTTAGAGAATGAGGGGATGACGTACATGAGAAAATGGCCCTACGTTGATGGTAGCGCTGTGACGTCGCCAACAGTAGCACGTGACGCTGCGATAATTATTTGACACGACATGTGTAGTTTGTGTAATTTTTTGCTTGAATAGATTAATAAAACTTGAGAGAAATAATGAGACACACAAAGGGAATGTGTGCGTCTTTTTCATCTTTTTTGGTGAATCGCAGCGAGATGCGGAGCTAATGTGCCTCCCTTTCCCATGCGTTCGTGTCCCCGCGGTTAGCGCATCGAGCAGACGCCAGCCCTGGAAACGAAAGTAATGTTCTGGCGCGTTCGAGCACTCATTATGCTCGTTTATGCTACCGCGTCCAAGTAAACGTTAATGCGGCACTGGCTCATGATACCGCCACTCTCGTGCCCGTACAAATGTCTCAACTTTCATGTCCGTCCCGCAGAAACAGGCAGTACACCACAGACAAGGAGGTTCCTCCTTGACCACAGAGAACGCCGACAAAACGCCCATGGCCGCTACATAAAAAAAAAGGTAGCGACCGTGCAACGCCGCTCGCGTGCTCGGGCTGGCTCGGGCACGTCATGCGCACGTGACCATGCTGCGCATGACGTGTTCATGCGTATGTGTCAAGTGAAGAGGGCAGGGAAGGGATTTGGCTTGCGAAGGCTATACGGGGCGAGTGGCAAGGGTTTGAAACTTGCCTCCTCGCATCATGTGTCAAAGATTTACTCTCCCATTGGAGGGGGTGGGCGGACAACGGACCCACCCCACGCGATGTGCGTGGTTCGAAAGTGACCGGCGATAGGTCCACGCCTGATCGGACGTGGGGCCAGGGGCAAGAGTCGGGAGACCGCGCATACACTACACAGAACAGTTTAATACGATACCATCAGGGTACGCTAGGTAACACAAAAATACACACTGAGCTCAAAGAACAAAACAAAGAGAGACACGCGCGACACTGGATAAACGAACACTACGCTAAAATGTACACACTAACAACACTCGATGGATAAACACACTGAGCTTAAAAGAACAAAACAAAGAGGAATACGCGCGACAATAGATAAATGAACACTACGCTGAAATGTACACACTAAAAACAACGCTCGATGGATAAACACACTCGGGATGGCACCCGATTACGAAAAGTCCCGGCGAGAGAGAGGAGAGCCGCCGAACATGGCGCTTATCTGTGTGGTGTAGGGGTCAGGTCGAAGGTCCTAGCTGGTGGATTCCGGGCTGCTGCTCCGCTGTCTACCGCTGGCCGAAGTTGGGCAAGAACACCAGTTCTACGCCACCGCCGAAGATTCCGCGAGTACCTGTCGCGGACTCGACAGCGAAGTTCAGGCTGCCGGCTACCGTTTGGCCTGACCTCCGACCCCTCTTCCACCTGCTGCAACCGTTCGGCGAACTCTGCTTCCCCACCGCGGTGACCGCGGGACCGCGGCAGATGCGCCGCTCCTCTTCCTCCTTTCCCACCTGACGTCAGTCGCCGCGCCGGTCTTCCGGTGCGCCCCTCCTCCCGTGGGCCAGTCTCCTCGAAGAGTGCCGCGCACCGTGCGCGCATTTTGTGACACCACCCCGGCGACAAGAATGTTATCACTCAACATTCAACGCACCACAAAGTCACAGGCGCGCACCGAAAGCGGTCCGAGCACCAGACGATCATGCGCAACGTCACGTCGATGTGTTCCAGGGCAGCGCAAGCGCTCGCGCACACAACACTGCACCGAAGCTGTCGCGGGCACTCCCGACAATAGACGCACACAGAGCATAAGATGAACAAAAGGGAGATATGAACAGGACAAAATTGAGTACAGTTAAATGAGAAAAAAAAACAGTGTCTCTTCATACCTCTGCGGCCGCCTACACCCGGCTGAGGTAGTCCGCGCCAACATTCTCGGTGCCCTTGATACATATCACGCGAAAGTCGTACTCCTGCAGGAGTAGGGCCCATCGGAGCACCCGGGAGTTCGTGAATCGGGCCTCTTTGAGGTATCTCAGGGGTTGATGATCCGTTTGGACCGTGAATCGCTTACCGTAAAGGTAGAAGTTAAATCGCTTAACTGCCCATACAATGGCGAGACATTCCTTTTCAATGGCAGCGTAGGCCTGCTCTCTCGGTAGGAGTTTCCGGCTCGCGTATGCAACCGGGTGAAGCACTCCCCCCTTATCCTGCAATAGGACGGCGCCGAGCCCCTGATCGGAGGCGTCTGTGCGTAGCACGAATGGTTGAGAGAAATCTGGGATCTGCAGAATCGGTGCTTCAATGAGCAGTCTCCGCAGTTTATCAAATGCATCCTGCTCGAGGGCTCCCCACTCAACATGATTCGGCGCCCGCTTCCTTGTCAGGTCCGTCAGAGGTGCGGCGATCGTCGCATAATTTGGGATGAACTCGCGGTAGTAGCCGGCCATTCCCAGGAAGGCCCGAACTTGGCGTTTGGTGCTTGGCGGTGTAGCCTCGCGTATCTTGTCCAAGGTGGTTTCCAAGGGGCCCAGCCTTCCTCTCCCAATTTTGTGGCCAAGGAAAGACAACTGGTCGAAGCCCAGTTTGCATTTCTTGGGGTGAACGGTCATTCCCGCCTCCCGCAACCTCGCCAGTACCCGCTCCAAGGCGTACAGGTCGCAATGTCGCTCCCAGCTATCCGTCGCAATGAGCACGTCATCGTAGTAGTGGTAGACGTGGGCAATATCACCGAGGAGTCTCCGCATGAGCTTTGCGAACACAGCCGGAGCAGTCTTTATGCCGAACGGCATGTTCTTGAACTGTTAGAGTCCGTTCGACGTTGAAAACGCCGTCTTTTCCTTGGACTGTTCGTCTAGGGGCACTTGCCAGTACCCCTTTGCGAGGTCCATCTTCGAGAATATCTTCCGGCTTCCCACCTCCGCGATCAGGCAGTCCGCTCGCGGGATTGGTTCTGCGTCTGCGATCAGCACCTCGTTCAGCCGTCGGAAGTCCACGCAAAACCTGTTCGTGCCGTCGGGTTTCTTGATCAACACGGTCGGGGCGTTGTATGGGGAATGAGACCTCTCAATCACCCCCATCTGAAGCATCGTAGCGACCTCTGCCTCCACTTCCTGTCTTACCGCAAAGGGAAGGGGGTACTGTCGTACATGTACCGGCTCTTCCGTTGTCGTCGATAACTTACAGACAGCCCAGTCGGTGACACCTGGTCGCTCCGAAAATACATCTTTGTGTCGTGAGATTAATGCTTTTAACTCAGTCGCCCGCTGAGCACTGAGTTTGTCGGAAGCGGCGACGTCGCGGTAGTCTCCTCGCTCTTCCCATGGCCACATTGGTACTCCTTGCCCACTGGCTATTGCCGCGACCGTTGGGACTGGCGTCCCGGGTTCCGGTTCCCTGGTGTGGTACTTCTTCAACATGTTCGCATGGAATGTCTTCGCACCATCACCTATCTCCACCACGTAGTCGACCTCGCCTTTCCTTTCTCTGATTGTGTACGGTCCCTTCCATTTCATGGCGAGCTTGTTGTGCTCAGTAGGCAGCAGTAGGAGCGCTTGGTCACCCGGATGCAAAATCTTCGCCTTCGCTCCACGATCATAGTAGCGCTTGTAACGCTCTCCTGCTTGGTCAAGGGCCTCATGGGCTATCTGACACGTCGTTTCAAGCCTCTCCCTTAGGTCGACAACGTACTGGTAGGCCGTCTTCACCTCCTCCTCCAGGCGCGACCCAGTCCATAGCTCTCTGAGTATGTGAAGGGGGCCCCGCACATTCCGCCCGTATAGCAACTCGAACGGGGAGAACCCAGTGCTGGCCTGTGGGACCTCTCTGTAGGCGAACAGCAGGGGCTCGATGAAGCGGTCCCAATCCTTGGGCTGTTCCGTACACATGCGCCGCAGCATCTTCTTCAACGTCCCATTAAACTTCTCCACCAGGCCGTTCGCCATTGGGTGGTATGGAGTCGTCGTCTGAAGCCGCAATGAAAGCAAGCGTCCCACCTCCGACATGAGTTCAGAGGTGAAGTTTGATCCACGGTCGCTCAGCATCTCCTCCGGTACGCCTACCCGGGAGAAAATTTTCAGAAGTGCCTCGGCCACTCGCTCACTTTCTATACTGGGCAGGGCAATCGCTTCCGGAAAGCGGGTGGCGTAGTCGACCAGTGTCAGGATGTACTTGTTGCCCCTTCGGGTTGTTGGTTTCAAAGGGCACAGGATATCAATGGCGACCTTGCGAAATGGCGTGTCGACAAGTGGCATCCTTTCGAGGGGTACCTTCCTCGCCGATCCGCGGTTGGTCGTCTTCTGGCAAATGTCGCAAGAGGCAACAAAGTTTTCCACATCCTTATGCATACCCGGCCAGAAAAAATCGGCTAGTATGCGGTCCGTGGTCTTTCTTTTTCCCAGGTGACCTGCCATCAGCCCGCAGTGAGCGAGGTGAAGGACCTGGTTGCGATGCGGTCTCGGGACAATCAGCTGCACTGTCTTCGGCCCCGACTCCGACGTGTATTCCCTATACAGCAGCCCGTCCCTGAGCCGGATAGCGAACGATCCGCCCTTGCATTTCCCGCTCCGTCCCTCTCTCTGCATCCGAAAGAGCTGTTGCAGGGTGTCATCCCGCCGCTGGTCTTCCTTCATCTGATCGGGAGTGACTGCGGCCAGGGTGGGCGGCACCTGCAAACTCTGGACCGCCTGGAAGGTCTGCTGCTGAGCTTGGCGGCGTGTTGTCACCGCGGCTATCGGCTGGGACTGGGTTTGTATCCCTGGTGGCTCCAGCCGCTTGTGTGGCCTCGGTGTCGCGTCGATGTCTTCCCGCGCATCGGCCTCACTCCATGCACCGTCTGGGTCGGCGGGGGCCCGGGCGCCCTCGATATTCCCCAGTATGAGGTCAAACAAGGGGCTCTCCATACATGCGGCCAAGACCTCCCCTGTGTAGTAGGGCGTATCGATGTATATTCGGGCCTCCGGTAATGTCCTCACTGAACGGTCTACGAGGTAAACCGCCCTGCACCTGCCTGTCATGTCTGATGCATTAACGAAGTCTCGGTTAACAATGACGATGTTACAGCCACTGTCCCTCAAGACTTTTATGCTCTTCCCCGCGACCCGGCCTTTGACGACAGGGAGGTCACCCGTGACGTGCGCCATGCCCAAGTTCACGACGGGCACGCGCTGCCCGTCCTCCAGTTCGAGATATCCATCTTCAACGCAGGCCGAGACGTTCTTCACGGCGGGCGGCTGGCCGCTCGCATTTCTGTGACCGTTCGTGCATTGTGATGCCAAATGTCCCGGTCGTGAGCACAAATAACACCGGAGCGCCGTTCCGCTGTTGGGTTGTCGCCTGCCTCGACTCCCCTCGGTGATGTCTCCCCCTTGGCTCCCTTGTTTTCCATCCCGTCTGCCAAAATTTATCGTCTCTCGGGCGCTGACATATTCTTCGGCTCTCTGGAGGAGATCCTCGACGTCGCGGCTCTTCTTTTCCTTGAGGAACAACGCCAACGCCGGTTTGCAGTTTTCGAGAAATTGCTCCGCCAAGATAAGGTTCTTGACTCCCTCGTATGACCGGCTTGCCTCTGAGAGTTGCACCCACCTCTCCCAGTAGTTTTCTAACCGCGCGAAAAACTGCGCTGGCGACTCCTCGTCCTGGGGGGCCTCCGTCCTGAACCTCTTTCGGAAGCCTTCCTCTGTGAGGCGAAAACGAAGTAGGAGGGCCCGTTTAACCTTTTCATACACTAGCGCCTCCGATGCTGGCATGCGGCTGAACACAGTGAGTGCTTCCCCCGTCAGACACGTACTGAGAGCCGTGGCCCAATGTCCCGGCGCCCACGCGTGCGCTTCGGCCACCCGCTCAAAGCGCGTCAGATACGCGTCCAGATCGTCGGTTTTTTCGCTGAACGGTGCTAGCAGCCTCTGGGCGCCTACCCCCGTGAAGTGAGTCGGTACCGCGGCTGCGTTTGACATGCCCTCCGAGCTGCCATTATTGCTCGACGATGCGCCGATCCGAGCGCGCCCTGTCGCGCTCCTCGTCTTCGCGTTTCCGCTCTTTCTCCCGTTCTTCCTCCTCCCGCTTTCGCTCTCTCTCGCGTTCTTCCTCCTCCCGCTTTCGCTGCTCGACTTCTCGAAGGCGCTCGCGATGTGCGGCCCGTTCCTCGCGCAGAAATTCCTGAAGGGCCGTTCCCTCGTAGCCTAGCTGTTTCCCGACAGCGACAAGGCGCTCTGCCTCTTCGGCCATATCTCGGCTCTGCTAATCTGTTCGCGGACCGTGTTCGTTCTGCCGCCTCTGCCCCGTGGCCACGTTCGACCGTGGTCAACAAGTCCTGTCTGCGGACGCCAGTTGTCAAAGATTTACTCTCCGATTGGAGGGGGTGGGCGGACAACGGACCCACCCCACGCGATGTGCGTGGTTCGAAAGTGACCGGCGATAGGTCCACGCCTGATCGGACGTGGGGCCAGGGGCAAGAGTCGGGAGACCGCGCATACACTACACAGAACAGTTTAATACGATACCATCAGGGTACGCTAGGTAACACAAAAATACACACTGAGCTCAAAGAACAAAACAAAGAGAGACACGCGCGACACTGGATAAACGAACACTACGCTAAAATGTACACACTAACAACACTCGATGGATAAACACACTGAGCTTAAAAGAACAAAACAAAGAGGAATACGCGCGACAATAGATAAATGAACACTACGCTGAAATGTACACACTAAAAACAACGCTCGATGGATAAACACACTCGGGATGGCACCCGATTACGAAAAGTCCCGGCGAGAGAGAGGAGAGCCGCCGAACATGGCGCTTATCTGTGTGGTGTAGGGGTCAGGTCGAAGGTCCTAGCTGGTGGATTCCGGGCTGCTGCTCCGCTGTCTACCGCTGGCCGAAGTTGGGCAAGAACACCAGTTCTACGCCACCGCCGAAGATTCCGCGAGTACCTGTCGCGGACTCGACAGCGAAGTTCAGGCTGCCGGCTACCGTTTGGCCTGACCTCCGACCCCTCTTCCACCTGCTGCAACCGTTCGGCGAACTCTGCTTCCCCACCGCGGTGACCGCGGGACCGCGGCAGATGCGCCGCTCCTCTTCCTCCTTTCCCACCTGACGTCAGTCGCCGCGCCGGTCTTCCGGTGCGCCCCTCCTCCCGTGGGCCAGTCTCCTCGAAGAGTGCCGCGCACCGTGCGCGCATTTTGTGACATCATGGTTCCGCGCCGCTACAAATTATTGTTTTTCTCAGCTCGTAATGAACCGATTTGAAAAATTCTTGCGGCATACTGCTCTTCATTCGGCCCACAACAATTTCCAACGTCTAACTAAAATTTGCTATGTGGCCTGGTGAGGGGCCCTTTAAGCTGGGGCGATGTCCTGCGCCGTAAGCGGCTTCCGTCCATTCAAAGCGTCGTGGAATGCGAAGAGGAACGCTACGCGCGTCGTGTCTTCCCTCTAGCCTGGCCGTTAATTCTCAGGGTGAGCGGGGAACCAGGCCCCGGAAAGTCTCAAGTTCCAGCGGTCGCCGCAGAGGGCGAAAAAATCAACCGCAGCGAGTTCCAGCTTCGAAAAGCGGGAGTGGATCTACTAACCTCTGTGTTAGGTTAACATGGCGGCCTGGTGGTGGCCGCCATTCGCGCTATTTCACTTTTAGATGCCAAGTATCTTAAGGGAGTCCTGACACAAAAATTTTCGCCCCGCCTTTTTTGCTGCAATGTGTTGCTGAGGCCTGTTAGTCATAACACGGCACATCGTTTGCTGCAGCGCGCGACAGATAATTAATTACAAGCTCCTCATTACCGACACAGCCTCAGTTTCGGTTTGACAGAGCTCCAAAAACGGCAAGCCGCCGGGTGCAACTATCACCACCTAGTGAGTGAAACGCTCGGTCACGTGAGCACACAGAACAGTGACGCATTTCCGCGCGGTCTGTCGTCGTCGGGCTCATCGTCGTCTGATGGCGACGATTTTCTTGCGGCGGGGATCGAAGGAATTTTCGACGCGGCGAATCACTTCATGTTTGACCCGCTGGCGAGGAGCGATTCGTCGGAAAGCGCGTCAAAACAGAAATGGCGGCTACGACGTCATCGTAACTTGTACCGGCTGCAACGGTTACGTAGGGGAAGTAGGGGGGTCACCTAGGGTCACATCCGAGGGTGTCAATGCACTAGGTGCGGCCTATAATGCTGAATCGCGCTCGCGAACTTCAAAATTCATATAAAATACCTTCCAAGCTTTATTCGCTGCCGATATTTTGCAGATGGTACACGCACGTACACGGGAATCAATCCAGCAGGCTATCTCGGCCGCGAAATTTTGTGTCAGTACCCTCTAAGGCGGAGCTCAATCCGGTGGTGGTGGTGGTGGTGGTGGTGGTGTGCGGCGTGACCACCCTTACTGCGCATGCGCATACCCTCTCCACACAACTCCTCTCCACTCACCCTCTTCACTTTCCCTCTCCCCCTCTCCACTTTCCCTCTCCACTTTCCCTCTCCCTTCCCCCTCTCCCATACCCCTCTTCCCTCCCCCTTTCCACTCTTCCTCTGAAACGAGGGCTATACTCGCGGACAACTTTTCTTGGCAATGAAGGGAAAGCTACGGGGGCGGAGCGTCTGCACATGTACTGCTGCGCGAAGTAGTCCGGTTTGGCGCGCGTCTCGTAACGCCGTGGAAAGTGATGGCTAGCGTTGCATTTCGACGCAAACGCTGCTTAGCGTCTAAGATACAGGTAAAGGCGCTACTTTTTCACGCACGCAAAAACGCAAAGTGACAACGTATAAAGTAAAAGAAATGCAAATATCTCACTTGTGTGCGCTGCTTTCCGCCTCAAAAAGCTACATGTAGAAAATGAAGGAGTATTTTATATATCTCACGCAGAAAATACGGACGCAATTGTGTGACTACATTCATTAGCGGTAGGATACGTGCATTGTGGCTCTGTAGCCTTCGCTTCATTGCCAAGAAAAGTTGTCCGCGAGTATAGACATGCCGAAATTCTCTCCTGCGCAACGCCGCGATGAGCCGATGAGCTCGAGCGCATGCGCGTCCCCTCCCCTTCGCTCTCCTCTCCTACGCTGCCCCCCTCTCGCCCGCATGTCGACCGCGTTCCCCGCTCGCCCTGTGAGAATTAACGGCCAGGCTAGATGGAAGATACGACGCGCGTAGCGTCCCTCTTCGCGTTCCACGACGCGAGGTCGGTAGCATGCCCAACGAACGCCAACGGAACGCGATCGTGCAAGTGCTCCGGCTTCGCATCGCCTCATGGTCCCCTTTAGCGGGAGATGGTGTAATTTTTATTTATGTAGGCGCGCCCTCATCGGGGCCAAACTTCAAATCAAAATATTCTTGAAATAAGGAAGTTTAGTTGTTTGCTTACAGTTACACTTCAATAAAACTAATTGCTGTTTATACGAAGTGGCCTTGCCTTGCCAGGTACCGCGTCGTGAATCTTTTGTTATAGCTTTTGCTCAAACAGACTCGTAGTTGTCATCAGCCTATCGGCATCATTATCTTCATTTCAAAATATACGGCGGCGCAACGACAGGTAACGGTTCGCGGTGCATTGGGATGGGTCTCGCGCTGTTTCGTTTCGCTGTAGATGTTTCCAGCCACTGCCGGCCGACACACTCGCTTTTGTTCTGTTCGTTTTGACTCGTTAACATGCTTTCGCGAAGTGCATTCAGCTGACTTCAGGGGAACGAAGGGACCGTTGAAGCTTTCACCGGATGACACTCGTTTCAAGCCCGAGAATATACGGACCGGTGAGTAAAAACCCATTGCTTCAGTTTTTTTTTACCAATGGCTTTGTGTGGGTGTCACACGGAGGCGACGCACTGCAATATTCAATTTTTCAACGTCATACTCTGTCGATGAGAAAGCGTTCGTTCCTTGCGGCGTGGCTTCACGTGGGAGCGAGTTGCTGAGTTTATCGTTCGGTTAACATTAACTAGGCCGCTGCAATAAAGAAAGGCAACTGCATCACCAACGCCTCGCATGTATCTTCGTAACTAGCCCGTATATCAGTGCAAAAAACATATGAGTTATAGTTTGCCGGAGTCGCATTTGAGAAGCCAGGTTTAGAGGTCTCATTTCTCCTGTTGTCACTTTAGGTTTTTTTACTACACATTTAGTGTAACAAAAGCTTCACATAATTATGAGTGTACTTTCACTTTAGTGTGATAAAAAAACCATATAATCAGAAATATTTTTTTTCTGCTGTAGCCTCCTGGCCTGACAAGGAAACAGCTGTGTGCAATGAGCAAGGCACCTGTTACTTGACACGCCTTGTAAAGACGCTAGCCCGAGTGATACAACGTGCATTATAAGGTAAGTACGTTTACATATATGTACAACAAACCGCTGTTTTGTTCACTATGTTTATATGTTTACTTTTGCAAAATTTAATATTCATTGATTATGCTTATCAATATCTGGTGATGTCATTGTTTTTCCAGGATTGCCAGGCAACGACAGGGTGACTACCCCCGAATGTCCACTCTGCAAGTGTGGCGAAACATGTGAACATCTGCTACAACAGGTCATCTTGAACCTCACGCTTGCAATGCTGTATTTGTGAATAGTTTACCAGGCATCTCATGGAGGGGTGCCTACAATCGTCCACAAGTATTAGCTGTCTACTGTGTCATGCAATCTACACTGCAATAGCGTTGAAATTGAACACTATCTCCGTGCATTAGTTACGTTACGTGGCACTGCTGAGCTCAACGACGCAGGTTTTATACCCAGCCACGGTGGTCACATGATATTGGGGGCGAAATGCAAGGACCCTCGTGTGCACAGATTTGCGTCTGAAGTTCAGGGAAAAACGAAAGCTTGAAGAGACGGAAAATTTGTGAACAAGAGGTGTCGCTGGAGCAAATGTTTCGACAAGCAGTCTTGTCTTCTTCAAGGCTTCAACTGCGTTTGCTTAACTCCAGGCAGTTAGAATCAATCTAGAGTTGCCCACTACTGTATGACTCATAATCATATCATGGTTCGCATGTGAATCATCAGAAATTATAAATTTAAAGGTAAATATATAGAAGTCTGTCTGGATGGGCAAGATTATAAGAATAAAAAGATCTCCAGCCACATTTAATCATTAGTCTTCTTAATTCAAAAAATACTAAGAGACCGAATGGGTCTCGAAACGTAGGGTCAGTTTTTTTTTTAAATTATAAATCACATTACAAAACGAACATCACGGCAGTGAGGGGAATTAACAGTCTTTCCAACATCTAATAATATCTGGGGTCTAACGTCCCAAAACCACGATATGATTATGAGGGACGCCGTAGTGGAGGGCTCCGGAAATTTCGACCACCTGGGGTTCTTTAACGTGCACCTAAATCTAAGTACACGGGCCTCAAACATTTTCGCCTCCATCTAAAATACAGCCGCCGCGCAACATAAATGCAACGTTTAGTTGTGCCTTATGAGACAATTTACAAACTACGCTGAAAACTATTTTGCCTCAATTAACTGTGTTTAGATCATAGAAGTTTACAAAAAGATACGACAAAGCTTTACAAGGCTGTGCTCAACTACATTAGCCTTTGCACATATGTTCAATGGGCTCCTTCAAATTATTTACAGCTAATAAACAAATGAAAAGTGTGACGAGCACTTCTTCCAGCACAGCTTCACCAAGCACTTTTACGTTGTCGTGATGAGTGAGATTGTGTTCAGAGAATATGTTACTGTTTTTTTTTATATAGCAGTGAAACGTCCCAAATTTGTTTGAGCACACGTACTTCTGCTGTTTGATTAAATTAGCATGTCACAGTTGTAGCACCTACCACTGTGAAGTGAAAGTCTGTGAACTACTGTCATGAAAAAAACCTAGGAAACCGAACAGGTAATTTAAAATATACATGAACTTGGACTTATCCACAGCCACACTACAAGATTTTACGTATTGTCACGGGGTCGTGACGTCGACGAAAGCAGCAGTCGGTGTGTCCAAGATGAAGCTTTTTATTTGGCCGAACTTGTGGCCGGGAAACGAAAAGTCAAACTACAGCAATACACACTGCACACTGATAGCGGCGAACAGAGCGTTGGTCGTCGATAAACTGATCTGTGGCAAGGCACGTCGGCATTTATACCTGCGGCATCGAACATTCGAGCATTATCACTGGTGGCTGCGTTAGTTGGAGAATACACTGAGCTGTTCGCGATTGCGTGCTCCAGCCTAACAGAAGATCCTAAAATAATCTGGAATGTTCCCAGACATTCTGGCACAGTTTGCGCAACGCAGTAACTACACGTGCAATTGGCCAATAACATAAAACATAGAAAGAAAGGAGCGCATGTGGCAGTATTTTAAGCCGGAGCTTCTAAAAGTAGAAAATACATACTTGAGTTTCCAAGCCCAAATATATTGAAAAAGTAAATAACACAATAACAAGTATGCAATATATATATTGCATCACGCGACGCCGATCTCGCTGGCTTGTCGGCCATTTCTGATCATTCCGCCTTGCTAGCCGAGATCAAGTCCTTTGTGCGCGAGGAAATTGCCCGCCAGTTCTCCCTACTGGCCTTCCCTCAGCAGCAGCATGTTGAACAGCCATCGACCACGCTGCTGCCTCCCTTACGCCGCGCTATTCAGCAGGAAATCGCGGAAGTCATGCCGGAATACCACCAGTCCCCTCCGGCGCCTGCACCGCTCAGTTACGCGCAAGTTGTAGCCAGGTCACCCCAAGCGATCTCTGTGGCTGCCCCACTTACTTACGCCGAAGCCGTCGCCAGACCTCAGGCCTTTGAAGCGAGTGTGCCGGCTGCGTTTGCCGACGTCATACCTGGGCCACCGATGCAGCCCATCATGCAGTCGTATCAGCAGACGCCTCGTCCACCGCGTCCTGCGTCATGGATGGGACCTACCCCGACGAATCGATGGCGCACTTCTGACAACCGCCCGATCTGCTTCGCGTGCGGTTGCGCCGGTCATGTTGCCCGCTATTGCAATCGCGTGCAGCCGCCTCGTGTCGGCTCAACCATCACCAGCCAGTCAAGCCGCCCGTATTACGCTTCACCGCCGCCTATGTCACCGTCGTCTCGCTCAGCTCCATCTACACGCCGTTCGCCGTCACCACGACGCCGATCACTGTCACCGATGCGGCCACGTCCGGTCCCACGTGACCAGGAAAACTAGTCGTCGCAGTCCACGAGGCAAGGGCTGCGACGCTGTCGAACTGCGAAAGCCCTCAGAGAAGCCCATCGAACGTGTTAGACGTGTTTGTGGACGGTGTTCGCGCATCTGCCCTTATCGACACTGGAGCCGCCGTATCCGTTATTGACGCCAAACTTAGCCGATTACTGCGAAAAGTGACGACGCCACTTCCCGGGCTCTCCCTCCGTACAGCCAGCGCCCAAAGTATTCACCCTACAGCGGTGTGCACAGCCCGCGTCATGATTAACGATGCTCTGTACGCCGTCGAATTGATCATCATTCCAGCATGCTCTCACGACGTCATCCTAGGATGGGATTTTCTCTCCCACCACGACGCCGTGATTCACTGCGCACCCGCCGAAATAGAGCTCTCACCATTCTCTGATCTGACGCCGGCTGACAGTCCATCGTCTGTGAGCAAGGTACTCGTCAAAGACGACACCAAACTGCCTGCATACTCGTCAATGGCGGTGTCCGTCTACTGCGCCAGTCTCTCCGACAGCGTCGCGCTCCTCTCACCATCTGACCGTGTTTGCACGAGGAAAGGCTTGCTGGTGCCTTTCGCGACCGTGCAAGTCACTCAGGGCAGCGCGACAATTTTTGTTATCAACCCATCTCCGTACAGTGTTACGTTGGTGCGAGGAGAATGTCTCGGCAGCGTGGAACCCCTCGAAGACGCACAAGTTATGGACGAACCAGATGACACGCACTGCCCCAACTCCAGTACGCTCAGTGCTGTTACCACGTCTGGTTCATCGCCCGATGATGTATTCGCTTCTTCCATTGCTGACAACCTTACGCCGGTCCAGCGTTCCCAGCTTCTGGGTCTCTTGGAAGAATTTCGCGCTTCTTTCGATGTCGCTCAAACTTCTCTCGGCCGCACGTCCACCGTTACGCATCGCATCGACACTGGCGCCCAACCGCCACTGCGGCAACGTCCATATCGCGTATCTCCCACAGAACGCCGCGTAATCAACGAGCAAGTCGACGACATGCTTCGACGCAATGTTATTCGACCATCGAACAGCCCCTGGGCGTCTCCTGTCGTTCTTGTTGCGAAGAAGGACGGTTCTGTGCGGTTCTGTGTGGACTACCGACGGCTCAACAAGATCACTCGTAAGGACGTGTATCCACTACCGCGCATAGACGACGCGATTGACAGCCTACAAGGAGCAGAATTCTTTTCATCCATCGATTTGCGCTCAGGGTACTGGCAAGTGCCTATGGCTGATGACGCTCGACCGAAGACCGCCTTTGTCACGCCCGACGGCTTGTACGAATTCAACGTCATGCCGTTTGGGCTGTGTAATGCGCCCGCCACCTTCGAGCGCATGATGGATACTATTCTGCGCAACCTGAAATGGCACACGTGCTTGTGCTACCTCGACGACGTCGTTGTGTTTGCTCCAGACTTCTCCACGCATCTTCAACGCCTCCGGCATGTGTTGACGCGTTTGAGCAACGCTGGTCTGCAACTGAATCTAAAGAAGTGCCGATTTGCAGCACGGCAGCTCACAATACTCGGCTACGTCGTGTCCAAGGACGGAATTCTCCCCGATCCAGCCAAGCTTCGGGCCGTGACCGAGTTCCCGAAACCGACGTCCGTCAAAGAACTGCGCAGTTTCGTAGGACTGTGTTCCTACTTTCGGCGCTTCATTCGAAACTTCGCGACTATCATATCGCCGCTGACGAAGCTCCTCGGAAGTAACGGGCCCCTCCATTCGTGGTCGTCAGAGTGCGACGACGCTTTCGCAACGCTCCGTCGTTTGTTGACGTCGCCTCCCATACTACGCCACTACGACCCTACGGCCCCTACAGAGGTACACACAGACGCCAGCGGTGTTGGCCTTGGCGCTGTCCTTGCGCAGCGCAAACCGGGGTTCCCTGAATATGTCGTGGCATATGCAAGTCGTACGCTTACTAAAGCCGAGACCAATTACACCGTCACCGAAAAAGAATGCCTGGCGATCATCTGGGCCCTTACGAAGTTCCGACCCTATTTGTATGGTCGCCCATTTGATGTGATCACCGACCGTCATGCACTATGCTGGCTGTCGTCATTGAAGGATCCCTCAGGCCGCCTCGCCCGCTGGGCACTTCGCCTACAGGACTACGATATCCGCGTGCTCTACCGCAACGGACGCCAGCATGCTGACGCCGACGCCCTCTCGCGCTCGCCCTTGCCTGACGACAATACCCCATGCTCGTCACGTAACATTATTGTTTCTTCCATCGACGTTCACACCATCGCTACCGAACAGCGCAAGGATAAATGGATCGCCTCGCTGATAGACTTGCTCACTGATCCGTCGGCAACACCAACCACTCGCGCGTTGCGTCGTCAAGCCCACCATTTCGCCATTCGTGACGATCTACTGCACCGACGCAATTACAACGCCGATGGCCGCCAGTGGCTACTTGTGATACCCCGCAGTCTGCGTTCTGAAATATGCGAGTCCTTCCACTCTGATCCACAATGCGCGCACTCTGGGGTATCCAAAACTTACCACCGCATTCGACAACGATACTTCTGGCGAGGGATGTACCGCTACGTGCAGAAGTTCGTTCGCTCCTGCCTCGATTGCCAACGCCGAAAACCTTCAACGCACGTGTCACCCGCTGGTCTACAACCATTACCTTGCCCTAACCGTCCGTTCGGGCGCGTGGGCATCGACTTGTACGGACCACTTCCTCTGACATCGGCTGGTAACCGCTGGGCAATCGTCGCTGTTGACCATCTAACGCGATACGCCGAAACCGCCGCCCTCCCAGCGGCTACAGCGCGCGACGTTGCCTCCTTCCTGCTACACCGATTCATGCTGCGTCACGGTCCACCCCAGGAGCTTCTCAGCGATCGAGGCCGTGTCTTCTTGTCGGAAGTCGTCGAAGCCATTCTCAAAGAGTGCCATGCTGTTCACCGCAAAACTACTGCTTACCACCCGCAGACGAATGGCCTAACCGAACGCTTTAACCGCACGCTCGGCGACATGCTCTCAATGTACGTCGCCGCCGATCACACAAATTGGGATGTCATTCTGCCCTTCGTCACCTACGCCTATAATACCGCCCCTCAAAGCACAACTGGGTTTTCACCCTTCTTCTTATTGTACGGAAGGCACCCGTCGCACACCATCGACACGATACTCCCATACAAGCCGGATTCAACTGACTGTGCGCCGATTTCTGACACAGCCAGGCTTGCGGAAGAGTGTCGCGAGCTTGCCAAGACTTTTACAACGCAGGAACAAGAGCGGCAGAAGAGCATTCGCGGTGGCACCACCACTTCTGAGTCCACGTTCCTCCCTGGAGCACTCGTATGGCTCTCGGTCCCTACCACTGCAACTGGCCTCTCTTCAAAACTACTGCCGAAATACGAAGGCCCCTATCGGGTCGTCGAGCGCACATCCCCGGTCAACTACGTGATCGAACCCATCGAACCATCTTCGGACATGCGCCGTCGAGGGCGCGACATAGTCAACGTGGAGCGCCTCAAGGCCTACTATGACCCACTCATAGTGACGAGCTGTTAGGTCGCCGGACGGCTCCCTTTTCGTACCCGGGGAAGTTGTAGCGAAGCCTTTGAGTTGAGTAAGGGGTTGCGCTCTCTATAGCCTTCTAGTGGGTCGTCCTCTTGGGCTCTTCCCGCTCGCGCTCTGAGCTCGTGTTCTTGCTTGACTGTCGCCATTGAGCATCGTCGCCGACTGCCGTCTAATAAACACCTCAACAATATGTATATATATATAGCCTTTATTTGTCCAGCATTGGTACAGGTTCACATCATGACTTACCAGTTGATTTCATCTGTTTGCTTGCAATATAGTGCTCAAGTTCTATCGACATGTCTATGTGATACAGAGATTGTGCTCGTGACTGAGCCGTTGTTTAGTGTTCTGTGCGAACACCAACAAAGATGTACACTGCATGCCTAAAGCTTATTTTCTTAGAATTGTGCTTCTGGAATCTGTAAGCACTCGCCTTATGTCTCTCTTTCTTTAGCATTCATCTACGCTGCATACTCAGCAGTTCGATTACTACTAGCGCCAAGAAATTCTAGCTGTAGAAACCAACGTTACTAGAACAAACTCAGTTTCAAAGCTCCGTATCTCCGCCAGCGGAAGAGGGTGGTCCGAACGGCGGTCGCGAGAACTAGCGGCGCTGCAGTTCCGTCTTGCGCCACTATCGGCGCGTCGTCTGCTGCCACGGCTTAACGCTGCGGTCCGCCGCGCGGTTGCTCGCGGCAACTTTCTTATTGTACTAGTTAGGTGGATACTTAGGCGGATATGCATACGGTCGTCTGTATGCATTGGCCCGCGTGCGTTGTTCATTGATTGGCTAGGAATCGATGTTCGGTCTATATTGCCACGCCCACTTCTTGTTTTATTTGATGTATTCGGGTTTGACCAGCAAGGACGGTTATCAACGCTCGACGCTGTCCGCGAAGCACTGTACGAGAAGCTTCGCGATTGTAGTAGATTGTTTTGGTAAGATTGCGCGCTGCACGCGAATGTTCCAGCTTTGTCGAGAGATAACGCCGCCACCAGCGATATCACTGGAAAGTTCGATAGCGCCTGTATAAAAGCCGACGCGCTTGACTGCTTCAGTTGATCGACGGTCGACGCTCTGTTCGCCGCTATCATTGTATTGCTGTAGTTTGACTTTCAGTTTCCCGGCCACAAGTTCGGCCAAATAAAGAGTTTCATCTCGGACCTGCTGACTGCTGCCTTCGTCGACGTCACGACCCTGTGACAATATTTGAGCTGTCTACATTGCGCTTAACTTCCAAGCATAGGAGTTTCTAAGCGAATGAGGGTTTTCAGAGTAATTTTTATAACTACCACCACAATTTTAGCCGCTGCCGTCTTATCTAGACCAAGAACAACCCAACACATTTGTAAAAGCCTTTATAGTGCACAAAGAAGCGTACTTACTCGAGATACAAAAACGTTCTAGAAAAACAGTACTCATGTTTCTACAATTTATTCAAAAAACTTTCTCGAAAAACATCACCAATGCTTTGCAATGTTTACAAGACACGTTTTCGCGACGGTTAAAGGGATACTGACCCAAAAATCGGAAAATTTTACGAGAACTCGCTAAATGAAATCTCAGTGTGCGATTACATCGAATAGATGTCTTCTCTGAGCAATTTTTTCAGCGGATAGTTTATTTTCGGTGTCTCATCTTTCTACGTCGCATCCTTCTACGGCGCCTTAAACAATTCGAACAGATCGGCCGTGATGTGAGCACCGAGCAGTTATTCGCGCGTACTCTGTCGCTAGAAGAGTCGTCAGTATTCAACTTCGGTTTTCAACTTCACCGAGCAGATGTTCCATGCCCTCAGCACTTTGCGACAGCCGTTTGCGTTTCGTGCTGTAACCGTTCACTACGCAACTACAATTATCTTTTGCACATGTAAGTCTCCGTTCCCGAAGCAAGGTGTGGGATTGGGCTAGTTGGTATTCCATTATTAAACTGCTCAGCGCAAAAAATTCGACACGGTACACATAGAAAAGACGAGGACCAGCGCTGGTCCTCGTCTTTTCTATGTGTACCGTGTCAAATTTTTGCGCTGAGCAGCCCGTTCCCGAGCCGGCGAGTGTAAAATATTCCGCACATCTTGTTCAATGCCTCGTCGTAAGATCTCTCGAAAATCCACTGCTTTGAAGGCATAGCGACAGCTGACAACTGATCGAATGTTAGTGTGATGCAACTCTCAGTCTCGGTAGCGTATATAGGTAATCGCCTGCCTTTCGTTTTGCTGTTCTATTTCTGGCGGCTCCTCCAAACTGGGCACTGGACTTTCGCGGGACGCCGTGCGTTTTGGGGGGATTTGCGCCTAGGTTCCGAACATTTTGGCTTTGAAATGTGGGGTAGAAGTGCTGGTAACAAGCGCGGCACGGCACCGCGTGCGAGTTCCCACTTTCCACGTGCGATCAAAACGTCTTGTCACGCAACGACACGACGATAGTGCTTTACAATGTCGTCACTCTCAAAATGAACGTCACAGACCTTGCATTTCGCAGTAAGCTTTCTATCTTTGCGATGCAAAGCTTGAATGGCGTAGGGTCTTTTGGAGGTCCGAAGAAGTGTCGTGAAGCGGAGTCGTCGTTGCGGTAGCCGCTCTTGCAGCCCGGCGCAAAGCAAGTCGGCATACCGCACTGTGAATCTGTTCGCCCTCGTTACGCTTCGTACATCATGCACGTGTCTTCGTACAAGACGCTAAGCCTGGTCAAGAACAGTCGCAAAAATGACGAGCTAACAAAGAGCAGACGACGCTGTAACCCACGCGCGCTCGTACATCGGCGGCGCCGATCACAACAAGCGCCAGCCGCGGGAGCTAGACGTGACTGCAGCACCACTAGTTCTCACGACCGCCACGCGGACCGCCTCTCCGGCGGAGCTTTTAAACTGAGTTTGTTCTAGTAACGTTGGTAGAAACTGTGTAACTGAGCTATAACGAGGAACAAAACGAGCCTGAAATATTTTCTTCCAACTATTACCTGAATACGTAATACGTATGATACGGCTTCACGGCCGAGAAATTCGTGCCTACCCTGTAGACACAACGCGATATTCCTTATTTGTAACGCATTCAAGGTGACATCGCAGAGCGAGAAATATGCAGAACTGTACGCATCCGCGAGTGTTTACGTAACAAATTTATCAAAACTAGATAGCTCTCACTGCGCTAGCTATCTCTCGGCGTAGCGCATGTTTCGCTTCAGACTCCACCACCATCATCATCATCATCATCAGCCTGTCTACGCCCACTGCAGGGCAAAGGCCTCTCCCATGCTCCGCCAATCAACTCGGTCCTGTGCTTTCTGCTGCCACGTTATACCTGCAAACTTCTTAATCTCATCTACCCACCTAATTTTTTGTCTCCCCCTCACGCGTTTGCCATCTCTTGGAATCCAGTCAGTTACCCTTAATGACCACCGGTTATCCTGCCGACGTGCTACGTGGCCGGCCCATATCCATTTCTTCTTCTTAATTTCAACTATGATATCCTTAACCCCCGTTTGTTCCCTGACCCACTCTGCTCTCTTCCTGTCTCTTAAGGTTACACCTATCATTTTCCTTTCCATCGCTCGCTGCGTCGTCCTCAATTTAAGTTGAACCCTCTTTGTAAGTCTCCAGGTTTCTGCTCCGTAGGTAAGTACCGGTAAGATGCAGCTGTTATATACCTTCCTCTTGAGAGATAGTGGTAGACTACCATTCATGATTTGATAGTGCTTGCCGAATGAGCCCCATCCCATCCTTATTCTCCTAGTTATTTCACTCTCATGGTTCGGCTCCGCGGTTACTACCTGTCCTAAGTAGACGTACTCCTTTACAACTTCCAGCGTCTCGCCACCTATCGCAAAGCGCTGTTCTCTGCCAAGATTGTTCCACATTACTTTAGTTTTATGCATATTAATTTTGAGACCTACTCTTCTACTTTCCGTATCCAGTTCAGTAATCATGAGCTGTAATTCGTCTCCCGCGTTACTCATCAATGCAATGTCATCAGCATGCACTCACTTAAAGATAAACACAACCTGGCAAGCGCCGCATAACTAACGGCAGGATAAGACCCTTGTCCTAAAACTATGCTGTTAAACTCGGACGCCGCAACACAGTAAGAGCAACGTTCTTTCAGCGATATCGGTCTTCAGTTATAAGCAGATATTTGTCAGCTTTCAGACTCATTACGCAGGCACGGGTCGAAAGCTTTCGACGTGTATGAGTGACTTGTTTTGCTTGGACCTGACTGTATACATTGCTTGTACCACCTTGGGCACTCACAATAAACGATGCAAACCTTACTTGATTGACGCTGTTTTTGCCAGTCGAGCCCAGTTTGGTCACCTGGCGATAACTATTACACACGCGAGCCGCGATTTAGCAACGACAAAAAAACAAAATACTACAGGGAGCAAAAAGCGTAGTAGCGCGACCAGGGCGAACCAGCCGCAAAAATGCGTTTGTCTAATGACGATGATAGCACTTGCAGCGCCATCTCGTCTCGCTCTATTGCAGTTCAGTACGCCGCCGCTACCCTTATTTCCGTATTACAGCCAAAGGTACAGTTTCCGTTCTCTAAAGTGGTAGATGTTCTCTGGAAGAACTCGGTCGACAAGCGCGCGAGAGGGGGGAGCGTAGGAGAGGAGAGAGAGGGGGAGAGAACACGCATGCGCTGGCGCTCATCGCGGCTTTGCGCAGGAGAGAATGAGGCGCGCGAGATGGAGGGAGCGCAGCAGAGGAGGTGCGTGGCGAGGGTTTGCGCATGGGCAGTAAGGGTGGTCACGCCGCACACTACCACCACCTCCGGATTGAACTCCGCCATAAGATGCTTCGCATCTAAAAGGCAGCAGCCGTGCAACGCCGCTCGCGCGCTCGGGCTGGCTCGATCACGTCATGCGCACGTGACCATGCATGCGCATGACGTGTTCATGCGTACGCGTCATGTGATCCTCAGGCTCCTCTGCCGAAGAGGGCAGGGAAGGTATTTGGCTTGCGAAGTCGGGGCTAGTGGCAAGTCTATGCAGCTCACCTCCTCGCATCATGGTTTCGCGCCGCTACAAATTATTGTTTTAGATGCGAAGCAGCTTTTGGTCAGGGCTGTATCCGTCCTTACACCGGCGACCGTCCGCTCAGGAACCATGTGTGCTGGCACGCGCTAGCGCGTTCGGGCCTAAGGGGCTGGGTAAGACGCTGTGGCCTCTCCCCCTTACCCTCTCTCAGCAATCATGTGATGGCGTCGGGGAACGAGATTCTGCAGACGCGCGATGAACCTATGCGTTGTATCCTAGTCAGAATGCGCTGGCACGCGCTAGCGCGTTCGGGCCTGTGTAAGGGGCTGGGTAAGACGCTGTGGCCTCTCCCCCTTACACCCTCCCAGCAATCACGTGATGGCGTCGGGGAACGAGATTCTGCAGACGCCCGATGAACCCACGTGGCGTGCTTCAACAAGAGTTCGGTACGAGTAATAGCAACAGCAACTACAGTTAATTCATGGTGTGCTCCACTTGCAAGGACGCGTTAACATCGGACAAGGTGGCCGTGATCAACGGATCTTTAAGTCGACACTTGCGCTGCTTCGCATCCCCACATGGTTCCCGTTAGTGGGAGATGGCGTAATTTTTTTGTTACGTAATGAACCGATTTTAAAAATTCTTGCGGCATAATGCTCTTCATTCGGCACACAACTTCCAGCGTCCAACTAAAATGTGCAGTTTGGCCTGATGAGGAGCCCTTTAATGAATGATCGAATGTATGAGCCAGTGAATAAATGAATTAATGATAAGCAGTTGCCATGTATACGATGTAGTGCCTAAAAGTAACCGGACTGGCGCCGAGTTGGGCGGAGCTAACGTTTTTATTTATTTTTTTATTTACACTTCACCTACATCGCCGTAAGGCATTGCGTAGGGGAGGTACACATGGGTAATAACATAACGCAGTTAACAATCGATATAATAGTTACAACTACAACGATACACAAGATACTTTTAAGAAAAAAACACTCGAATAACAGTGAATTACACAAATTATAAACAATGACACAGTCATACATTTTTAACACCTAAACGCTTCGAGACAACAAACCATTCTTATTGGCAGTGATATTGTGGGCATTGTTACAGGGAAGAAAAAAAATGTTTTCATTATCAGTTTGATTAACGATATCGTCCGGGAGACGGTTCCATTCCTGTATTGTTTCTACGAAGAAGCAACTACCAAAAGAGTGTGTTTTGTAGGGGTATTCTAATATTTTACGTGAATTATCTCGTCGATTTGAGACGTACGTTGGTGCGAAGAGATAATGAAAGGGGTTAATGGCATTTCTATTGCAGTAAATACTATGAAGAAATTTAAGCCGCAGTTTCTGCCTCCTCACCATTAGTGGCTCCCATCCCAAGGTTTGTTTTATTTCTGTGATACTTGAATAGGAGTTATAGTTGTTGCTAACAAATCTGGCTGCTTGATTTTGAATTTTTTCCAGTCTGTCGATCAAGTATTGCTGATGGGGATCCCAGATTACACAAGCATAATCCAGAATAGATCTTACATACATGAGCTAGAGGGTTTGTTTCACGGTCTGTGTAGCTTGCTTAAAATTTCTGCGTATGAAGTATAGCACTCTACCCGCCTTTGTCACGGTCATATCTATGTGTTTAATTCACTTACCATTGTCGGAAAAATAGACGCCCAAATACTTATAATGAGATTCGTTGGTAATAATTGAATTGTTGATTTCGTACGTTATATCTACTTTACGAATCCGGTTGGTCAACGATACGCAGCAACATTTCGGAACGTGTAGACTCATTTTACAATTTTGACACCACGTTGATATTATGCACAAATCATTTTGCAAAATTGCAAATAACTTAATGGGAGAGGTAACACCATCAACTATGCTATTAATGTAAATCGGAAACAGCAAAGGTCCTAATACGCTCCCTTGTGGTACACCGGACGTAACGTTTACTGCGGATGATTTTGAGCCGTTAATTACTACGCTTTGCTAAGAAATGCACGATGCTCGCCTCGCGGGAGAAATGCGTTGTACGCAATTCTCCCGCAAGGCGAGCATCGTGGCTCAATTCAGTTCGTTTCATCTGGTGGATTCGTCGGTGAAGTGTTTTATTTATTTTTTTTGTGAAGGCGAGAGAATTGCGCACTACGGCTCCGCCCAATGCAGCGCCAGTGCTGTTAATTTTGCTTTTTGGCGCCCCTTCGTACACGGGAGATGGCGCAACACGGGAGATCAGCGCATCAGCGTCAGCATGCTTCCGTTGTGAACGGTAAACCACGCCTATGTCGTAGTCTTCGATTTTCAACGCCCAGCGAGCAAGGCGGCCAGATGGGTCTTTTAACGTGGAAAGCCAGTACAGCGCATGATGGTCGGACACGACGTCAAAGGAACGGCCATATAAATATGGGCGAAACTTGCCAAGCGCCCACTCCTTTTCTGTGACGCTGTATACAGTTGCTCTCGGCTTTGGTGAGTGCGCGACTCGCGTATGCCACGACGTATTCTGTGTGGCCAGGTTGACGCTCTGCGACCACAGCACCCAGGCCTACACCGCTGGCGTCGGTATGGAGCTCAGTTGGAGCTTGAGGGTCAAAATGGCGAAGAATGGGTGGCGTCGTGAGAAGCCTTCGCAAGGTGGTGAACGCCTCGTCGCAGGCAGGGGACCACAATGATAGAGCCTTGCTGTCGCCGAGGAGTTGCGTGGGATGTGATATAATGGACGCAAAGTTTCGAACGAATCTCCGGAAATAAGGATATAAGCCAATGAAACTGCGCAGCTCTTTGATGGTAGTAGGTTTAGGAAACGCAGTAACAGCGTGCCATTTCTTGGGATCCGGGAGAATGCCATCCTTGGACACAACGTGGCCTAGAATGGTGAATTGACGCATGGCAAATCGACATTTTTTAAGGTTTAATTGCAAACCGGCGTTGGTCAAGCAAGTAAGGACGTGCTGAAGGCGGCGCAAGTGTGTTGCGAAGTCAGGGGCGAAGACCACGATGTCATCGAGGTAGCACAGACAGATTTTCCATTTAAGGCCGTGCAGAACGTTGTCCGTCATTCTTTCGAACGTAGCAGGCGCGTTGCAAAGTCCGAAAGGCACGACGGTGAATTCATACAAGCCGTCTGGCGTGACACAAGCGGTTTTGGGGCGATCGACCTCCGCCATCGGCCCCTGCCAGCAGCCTGACCGCAAATCTAACGAGGAAAAGAAGTCGCCAACCTGCAAACAGTCCACAGCATCGTCAATGCGTGGTAGTGGATAGACATCCTTCAGCGTGATCTTGTTCAATCGCCGGAAATCGACGCAGAAGCGGATGGAACCGTCTTTCTTTGTGACGTGTACCACAGGAGACGCCCATGGGCTCTGTGAAGGTCGAATGATGCCTCGACGGAGCATGTCGTCGAGATGGTCGGCAGTGACGCGGCGTTCTGTAGCGGATACGCGATGTGGACGTTGCCGCTGCGGTGAGTGAGAGCCAGTATCGGTGTGGTGTTTGACTGCTAATAGATGTTTGTGCAGCGTCGAAAGGGCGGTAGTGCTGAAGGATGGTGAGAGGCTGTGATCGCTGCGAAGGTGTCAAATCTTCGGTGATGAATGGTCGAAATATATCTGCAGATGCTGGGTCAGACGCGGAGAGGGCACCCGGTTCACAGACGGCCGTAGAAGACACCTCATCGGGGACGGAAATGATTCGTGTGGAGTTGACCGTCTCGACGTGGCCAAGGCGTTCGTGACAAAGCAGTGATAGCGGGGATGAGTGATGATTGTAAATGGGCATCGTAGTGAAACCTTCCACATGGTCAAGAGCAGCAAAAGGCAAACGGAAGGTTTCTTCGGGTAACGAATATGTGAGATGGCGTGAATAAGGCCGTCCCGTCGGATATGTCGCTGCACGAGACTGGTACGAATGCCGAAGAGCACGGAGGGACGTAGGTGTCGTCGTTGACGACGAGTTCAGCGGAAGATTGGGAGTCGACGGAGGCTGGGTCATCGAGTGAGCAGAATTCTACTTCAGGTCAAGCACAGTCGATTACGGCGTTGTGACGCGACAGAAAGTTCCATCCTAAGATGATGGCACGGGAGCACGATGAAAGAACGATGAACTCTACCGTGTACAGAACGTCCTGAACGGTCACACGAACTGTGCAGACTGCGGTCGGTTGAATGGGCTGAGCGCTGGCTGTGCGAAGCGACAATCCGGAGAGAGGCGTCGTGACTTTACGAAGGAAGCGGCAAAATCCAGCATCGATGACAGAAACAGCAGCACCGGTATCTACAAGAGCGACTGTAGCGACATCTTCGACAAATACATTGTGGGAATCGAGCGCGCCCGCTCCTTTGGCACCTCGTTCCCCAGCTAGCGCGTGTGTTGGCCCCGCGCGGTTCGAGCGCCGGGAACCGCCGTTAATCGGCAGTATGGCGACCACGGCGGCAGCGCCAGGTCTCTTTGTTTGGTGCGAGCCATGTGTCGGCTTCCCGGCGCGCGGGCATGCGTCCGCACATGTCTCGACATGCTCACGCCAACCCGCTAGCCTACGTCACTGCGCTGCGCCTGTCCTCATTGGCCAACAGTGACAACCCCCTTCCCCCTTGAACTCGCTTCTGTCTAGCGCTGGCTTGCCCGCGTGAGAAGGGTTGCCAGATTTGGCTACTTTACGCCAAATTTGCTACTTTTAAGAGGCCGCGGCGACAAAAAAGTGATGTTGGCTACGTGGCTACTTTTTGGCTATTGTTCTGGCACTGGCATCAACAGCTAATATACGCTAAACCTAGCGCAACTCTAAAAAATAAGTGCGCATTTACAATGCCGGCTGTGGCTACCTCGGCGTAATAACTTTTGTGTACTCTGTATACCTGAAGCAATTGCGTGCGCCCGAAACGCATCACGGCCGCCATGATTTTCATACTCATCTAGAATTCATCTAGGTTAGGCACGCTAACGTAGCTAGCGGGGGACTTGTTGAGGCTTTCTAGCCGCTATCCGCCTCGAGCGCTGCTGCTTTGAGCTGTACAGGTGGCGCCACTTACGGCGATCGTTGACGAAAAGTGGGTGCGCGCGGCTCATAGAAGCCTTGAGCAGAGCGAACGCTACTTGCTGTTTTTGCATTCATTTCTCATTCTGGTTGGGGGGAACGCCAGGGGGCGCCGACTAATGCGGACGTCTAAACATCGGCTCCCGCTTGTTCAAAAGCTTTCCGTCGGTAATTTAGCTATGTGCTTGGTGCCTTTTGCTCCAGTGGACGCCTAAAGACGTGAGGACCACGTGGATACCAAAATTGTGACGGTGGGTGGACCTTTTACCGACTTTTGGAGGAACTTTTCGCTCGACCAGGCCTCGGCTTGTTAAGCCTAAGTTAGGCTTAGCTAAGCCTAACGTTAGGCTTAGCTTGTTTGTGCGATTCAAGATGGCTATGCAAGTCACTGTGCAAGGGGAGGACATTTCGCCCGAAGAATTTCAGTGTGCTGGGTGGACAACGGCGCTTTCGAAGCGCAAGTCAACTAAAGAGTCTCCGCCTGCGGCGGGCGTTCCAGTTACCGGCCCGCCATATGGCAAGAACGTCGGCTTCCAATCTCCCGCCAACGTGAAGAAACGCCTCGCCGACACGTCGAGGCTGCCTCGCCTGCCAAGGGAGCATTTTCGAGTCATCGTTCGACCCCGGGGAGGCCTAAACGTTAAGAATACCAGTAACCTCAGGATTGCTCAAGCCCTCACGACGGCGGCTGGTCTTTCTGCTGCGGATACCACGGAAGACATCATTTGTCCTAATGCTATGCAAAACATTGTTGTGATTAGCACGCCATCGCCAGCCAACGCCAGGGCCTACGCAAGTTTGGAGGCCATCACCGTTGGTCAAACAGGTTACGATGTCAGCTCATACATCGCTGCGCCCGACAACACATGCAAGGGCATCATCAGAAACATCGATATGGAGTTTGATCACGAAGAGCTCAGAAGACTGATTATTCAGCCAAGGAATCCCAATGTTCTCGAAGTGAGGCGAATCAAGAATTCCACCACGGTCGTTATTCTTTTCGAAGGACTTAAAGTCCCGAATTACATCATGTGTGGTCCCAGCATGATCACCCTCTACCGAAGGCAGACGGACGTCTGCTATGCCTGTGATCGACCCGGCCATAGAGCCGACGTGTGCCCCACTCCGGAGAATGCGATCTGCCGGGGTTGCGGAATCAGCTCCCCTGGCGACCAGCACGTTTGCTCGCCAAAGTGCGCCTTCTGTGGAGGGCCTCATCCCACGGCCGACAGAAGCTGTAGGCAGAGATTCGAAGTGCCTTATATCGTCAGACAGAGAAGAAGGGAGCGACGGGACTTCGAGAAGAACTTTCCTCCGAAAGGTGGGCCGTCCGAACCGGCAGACAAGCCCAGGTCTAGAAGCACATCCCGAGGCACCAATGGAGGTGCGGCCAGGGGCTGTTCCCGGTCCAAAAGCCGTTCCCGGTCCAGGAGCCGTTCCCGGTCCAGGGGCCCGGCCGTTCGTATCCAGAAGCCTGCTGCCACGGAGACCGAGTGGGCCGACCGCGTCAAGGGATCCTCGAAAAAGGTAACGGGGGGCACGCCGCCAGAGCAAAGCAATGATAGAATAATTCAGTTGGAAAGAGAGAACGCCGCACTAAAAGCGGCAATCGAACAACTTCGGGCAGAGATGGCTGAACTTAGGAAGGCTAATAATGCTAAGAGCGAGGTTCCTCAACCTCCCCAAGTCACTAGCGTGGAAACACCCATAGAAGTCCCTATGGAGGCGCCGTGTCCTGTTCGTCCAGCCAAAAAATCACAGCATATCCACGGAGTGAATGATGATGAGTGGGCGAAGCTGCGGAGGTTCATCGGTAAACCGTGAATCTTCCGTGAATTCTGCCCAGTACATCATCACCGACGTGAGATCGGGCGCGTTTATACTAAAGGTTCGATGAGTTATGACGACTTGCAGCTCACTTTAATTTTACATGTACGCTGTGAATTTTCATTGTTTAGAAAACCATTGCTTTAGAAAACACCTTGCGTCTTTCGTTAAGCAGCTGGCGTCTTTTTCGTTTTGCTTTAGAAACATCTGGCGTTCTTTCGTTTTGTTTTTACAAAACATCTGGCGTCTTTCGTTGGTTTATTTCATCAATCAACGGCGTTTTGAACAAAATTTTTATTGTTTAATCACGCACAGGAGAAATCTCACCAGGCACTACCTTGGAGGTAAACAATGGCTGGTAATGGGAATGAGAGACAGAAGAAGTCGGCTTTTAGCTAACACTTACACTTCTACAGAGACAGAAGAATTCGGCTTTTAGTTAACGCGCACGCTGCGAATTTTTTATTGTTCAACAACGCACAGGAGAAATCTCCCACCGGCACCACCTTGGAGGTCAAAGGGTAAGACTTGTTACTCACTACTACGAGCACGACGAGGGACGAACGGGTGCCGCCTTAAGGAGCTTCGCCCCTAAAAGAGGGCTTTGACGAGGCTCGCGCATGACGAGGGGCTAGACAGTTTTACGACGGAGATCAGAGATATGTTCAAATCGCTTCGCGACACAGTAGCAATGGTTAATGTTAAGGTCGATAGCTTGGCTGACAAGTTCAACGCTCTGGACGCTAAGGTCACTGCGTTGGACGTTAACTTCTGTACACTGGACGCTAAGATCAACGCGCTCGAAACCAAGTGCGCGTCTTTCGAGCCTAGCCATGGCGGGTCAGCCTAAGGAGTTCAGGATTTGGCAGTGGAACTGCTGGGGGTTCCACCGCAAGAGGGCGGTCCTTCAGCAGTTCATTCGTTCTCACTCTGAGAAGCCACACGTCATTTTGCTTCAGGAGACGCTTTCGGATTCGGTTGTTCTACAGGGTTACAAATCGCACGCTGTTTATGGAGACGGACGGAGAGGCATTTGCACGCTCGTCTCTAAGGGATGCACCTTCGTCACGCATGATCTTTCTATGGACACCAGTAAGGTGGAACACTCGCTCGTCGAAATTATTCCGGGGGGTCAGTTAAAGTGTAGCGTTTTCATCCTTCACATTTATAGTTCGCCAAGGGACTCGAGACAGAGGTTCGCGACGCTCTTGAGTAGGGCTGCCGGCAGGGCCGGTGTCTCCCCGCTTGTGGTCGCTGGTGACTTCAACGCTCCTCATCAAGCGTGGGGTTATCTGCGGTCCTCCCGTAAAGGCGACGACTTGTGGCAAGTAACGGCTAACCTGAACCTCACCCTCGCCACCGACCCAGCCTTCCCAACCAGGATGGGTAACTCTTGCGCGAGGGACACCACGCCAGATCTTACCTTTGTTAAAAATGTTGAATGTGCTGCTTGGCACAACTTGCACGTGGATCTGGGGAGCGGTCATAATATCCTAGCTACTCACATCATCGTAAAGGGTAAACCCCTAAAAGAATTTGTTGTCACGGATTGGGATCACTTCCGGGATATTAGAAAAGAACGGGCACAAGCTCAAGACTCACCCCCCAGCCTGGACCAATGGGCCGCACAGCTCAAGGGAGACGTGAATGAGGCGACAAAAAAGGTCCACACGGATTTGAAAACTGACAGGATGGACAGCCGCCTCGCGCACCTCCTAGAGGCCAAGAAATCGTTACTCAATAGGTGGAAGGCGCGGAGGCTTAATCGTCGCCTCCGCAAGAAGATTGCAGAACTTAACCATTCTATCGAGGACCACTGCCAAACCCTCGCCAGACAGCAGTGGGATGAGGTGTGCAATTCTGTCGATGGCCAAATGCGAATAGGTGGCAAGTGGAATTTGCTTAAACATCTTTTGAACGAGTCGAATTCCAAGACCAATCAACGGCAAGCCATTGCTAAAATTCTCCATGTGGCCAGACAGTCTGAATCTGAAGACGCCATACTGGACGGATTGGCTCGCAGATACCTACCTGTTGGCTCCTCGAGCTGTTCTGACTATCCGTCCTACACAGGGCTCCCTTGCCCTGAGCTCGGTGAGCCCTTTAACGCCAATGAGGTCTGGGAGGCTCTTCAAAACCTTAATGGAAGATCGGCTCCAGGGCCGGATGGCATCTCTAACAGAGCCCTCAGGAATCTGGAAGACGAATCCATCAAGTTCCTTACTGATGAAATAAATCGGATATGGGAGCAGGGTTCTGTTCCAGACTCCTGGAAAATGGCCTCGGTCGTCTTAATCCCCAAACCGGGGCGCCCTCTGGGTCTAGCCAGTCTTAGGCCCATATCCCTCACGTCCTGCGTCGGCAAGGTGGCGGAACACGTCATTCACAACCGCATCTCTAAGTACATCGAGAAGAAGGGTCTTTTCCCCTACAACATGGTTGGGTTTCGTCCGTCCTTGTCGACGCAGGACACGATGAAGCTGATCAAACATCAGATCATAGACGTGAACACGAGAGATGTTAGGGGCATCCTAGGTCTTGATTTGGAAAAGGCATTTGATAACATCTCTCACGCGCACATCCTGAACTCCATTTCAGAGCTCGGGCTGGGAGAAACTTTTCACAGATACGTCAGCTCCTTTCTCGAATCCAGGAAGGCCACGCTCAATATCGGGGACCTCAAGTCTGCTCCCTTCGCACTGGGCCCCAAAGGCACGCCGCAAGGGGCGGTGATATCACCGCTCCTCTTTAACATTGCCATGTGCAAGTTGTCCAAACTACTATGTCAAGTCAAGGGCATCAGCCACACGCTTTACGCTGATGACATTACCATCTGGTGTCCCGGAGGCAGCGAAGGAGAGGTCGAGACTGCCCTCCAAGAAGCAATTGATCAGACGGAGCTCTTTCTCGCCGGCACAGGGCTAAGATGCTCTTCGAATAAATCGGAACTGCTTTTATACAGGCCCAACAGAAAGGGGGCTAAGCCGAAGGACTGGAAGCCTTTATCAGAGGTGGACATAGTACTTCACACTGGCAGTGGCGCCCCCATTCCCAGGGTGGATGCTATTAGAGTGCTGGGCATGGTAATTGAGTCCAACGGGTACAATGGGCGGACCATTGCCAAGATTTCCACCAAGACCGAGAACATGATCAGGTTGATTAATAGGGTTTCGAACAGAAGGGGGGGGGGACTCAGAGAGGACAATCTCCTGAGGCTCTTTCACGCATTCCTGATGAGTGATATTACGTATGTTGCTGCCATGCACGCATGGTACGGATTCGAAAAGAAGAAGCTGGAAACGTTGATCAGGAAGAGCATAAAGAGGGTGCTGGGCATCCCCGAGCGGACCAGCACTGAACGGCTCATGCAGCTGGGTGTCCACAACACCCTAGAGGAGATCATTGAAGCCCAACAAACTGCACAGCTGGTGCGTCTGTCATCTACGCCGGCTGGTAGGCAGATTCTGTCCGTCCTAGGTATCAGTCCTGCGCTTGTAGAGGAGCGCCGTCTTCAGCTTCCGGATGAACAGCGTACTGCCATTCAAGTTTCTCCCTTCCCACGGAACGTCCATCCACAGCACAACGTAGGCAGGCGCAGGGCGAGAGCCATCACGCTTCTTAAGAACATCAGGAACGATTCTAGTTCAGTGTGTTTTGTCGACGCCGCTCAGTACGGTCACTCGGCTAGGTTTTCTGTTGTCTCCGTCAATCACATGGGTTCTACTATAAATGCTGCATCGCTTAGGGACTCTACTCCCTCGAGAGCCGAGCAGGTGGCAATAGCCCTTGCCCTTTTGGACGACAGTAGGTCGCAAATCTTCAGGTCGGCGGTCAGGGCTTTTGCCTCGGGTTCAATCTCTGCCGAAGCATTCAAAATACTTGAAAATAGGACACTTTCCCCACATACCATTACTTGGTTTCCTGCACATCTCGAACCCCGACTGGACTCCCTCGCAAACCTCAACGACATTGCTCACTCCCGGGCGCGCGCACTAACCCTCCGCGCTGGGCTGGACGTAGGTCCGCAGGTTGACTGTGGGGTGTTTAGGGACGCTTTACTTACATTCAATGAAGTCACTAAACACTACCAGTTGAGTAGGCGGTCTTTTCCTCCTCCACACCGCAAGTTGTCTAGACCTCAGGCCATCACGTTTAGAATGCTACAGACTAGGTCTTATCCTAGTCTATCTTTCCTCAGCATCGTCTCTTCAGAGGCTTTCGAGTCTAGCTGCCCTGACTGCGGGGAGATCAGTAACGTTGAACATATGCTCTGGCGGTGCCCCTCGTTACGGGGCCTAAGTCGGCTCACAGAACAGGATTGGGACTCTGCCTTACGAAGTTCAGAGTTTTTGCCACAATTACGGGCTGTCCAGAGAGCCAATGATGCGGCGGTGAGGGAGGGTCCCCACGTGGGAGCGGCCCGCGGCGTTGCTCTAAGAGTAGCGTTTCTCAGGACCCAATAAAGTTCTATGTCTGTCTGTCTGTCTCATTCTGGTTGGATATTTGCGCTGCCGACGCTGCTGCACTAGACAGCCATGATGTTTGTTACGTCGATTGTTCTATTTTATTTGTTTGAACATGACAGACCCTTTTTTTATTACTGTGCGCGTGCGCGATGCACTGCATGCGTATCTTACGTGCATGCGTCTAAGCTGTTTTGCGTGATCCGTACACACAGACGAAATAAAAGCTTTTGCAACATAAAACAGACTTCTTGTTTTATTGATCACCCTAAACAGTACAACAATGGACAGTATGGCGTATGCCCGCTTAGGAAAAGCGCAGAACACACACGTTTTTTATCTCGCCCAGCACTTAATCATACGGCTAACTATGCTAAGAAAACGGAAAACAAACTTCTTTAATGTTGAAACAGGCATCACGCAGCTGCATAATAATGTGTGAAGGTACTAGAGCAAATGACCTACATTCACACAGTACTTTTTTATTTATTTCACAGACCGTATTAAATTATGAGGAACCTCAAACTGCATCACAATCACATATTTCTGAAAAGCTAATCATTTTCGTTGAAGCCCCAGTCCTCTATCACGTGCATTTTCAATTAAGCATGACATTACTCAGATGTATATAGAAAAAATCCGGCAGTTCCCACGTACCGTCGATGTTATGCCAGGCATGCTCAGGGAACGTGACTGTGGTATGATCAACACGCGTGTAGTATGTATCTCGTTTGCTAGATTCTCCTTTCCTTTCGAATGTAAAACATCCACATACAATGCGATTCTACAAGTAATGTTCAAGGACTAGCGAGCATAAAAGACGACTACTTAGAGCCTCACTTGTTACCGCATGGTGGTATCAAGCTGACGCTCGAGGTCAAGCGTGGTATTTTAACTGTAGTACAATTGTGTTCGCACAGTACGCTAGAATATTCTGGCGTAATGTCGTAAAGGTTGCAGTCATTTCAGCGGTTCCCTCGATATAGCACCATTTTCCCACGTCGGGTCAGCAAACTACTGCGACGCACAGAACTACACACATAGCTGACTCTCAAGGAAAAACCTCCTCCAGGAAGTCACTTGGTTTTTTTTTTACTCTGTTGTGATGTGATAAACGTTTCTGTGAAGTATATTTTTGTATATTTAAGTGTCAGAACGTAGTCATAATTCATCTAAACTGAAATTACGTTTAGCTACTTTTCTGGCTCCAAAATAAAGTAACGGCCGCTAGTTGGCTACTGCTCTGGCTACTTTGCTTAATTTCGTTACAGTGTACTAGAAGGCGGCAGTGGAACGAACGAAGCGGCCGCGCCGTATCTCGGGTGATGCTCCGACGGGCGATCGTAGCGGCGGCGCTGTAGTCACTTTGTACTGAAGCTGTGGAGAGCGTCTGCATTTGGCGCGCGCGCGTCGCAGCCTGCGAAAGCGTGTAATTGCGCGTTTTGAGCGCGTTTAATGCATTACTGAGCTTTAATCGATGTCTCAACGCCTGCTACGCGCCGTTGTGCACGAGTGAATATGCAGGCGTGCCAAAATTGCGCCGAGATATTCCCTGTTTTTGGAGCCTGCCGGCCCCCAAAGAAGGCGACAATCGGATTTTGCACCTAGCTGCTCACTGATTGCTGTGCGGTTTACAACCAACACTTCGAGCCGCGCTACACTATAAGCGACTATGAAGAAATAACAAACCAGCGACAAAAGCCTACCATTCTTCTGCCGGCAGTCTCTACGATATCCAGAGCATTGATCCTTACATGAGCTCCAATGCGCTCGGCTGTTTCATGAGTAACCTGAGCAAAAATAACTCTATCACAACATTTATATTAGTGACGGCTGAGTGCTGCCAGTTTTGCTCTGTTTCTTTAATGCCGAAAGGCTATCTTGTTTCAACAGCGGGCTTCCGCGGTTACTATGCATCGGTGCACGTTCACCTCTGAGGCACAAACTTCATGGATCAGGGCTTATCTCAAGCATCCTAAAATGCGCAGATGTACATATAGCCCGTCGGTTATTCTGGCTAAATTCACTACAACCAGTTCTCCTTTTCAATGGACAGCTTATATTGCACTTTTCCTGACCTATCGATGCCATTGCAAAAACTTCTTTTTGACAATGACAATATTTTGTATTATAATTTCATTGCTTCATCTGTAAAGTGTCAAAAGTGAAGCCAGGAGGGGCGGTGGTGCTCTACGCTTTGCTATATATATATATATATATATATATATATATATATATATATATATAATACGGGTTGTATACAGTCTCACCCCCCCCCCCCCCCCCCCCCCGGCGCCAATAACAATATCCATGCAACGCCCCTGAGGACGACCGTTATTTGTACCGGTCGAGCTACCTTTGACTTCCAATCCCTTTGAGCACTCGTAATGTCGAAAAAGTCACATTTACACAGCGCATTTATAAAGATACGCACCGTACACACAGCTTCGCCAACGAGCGGTAAATGTTCGGCGGGCTTTCGGCAGAATATCAGCACACAGCTTTCTGAGCACAGTTAAATTCCAATAGAGCAGCTCAATTACTCTGAATAAACTAGACGCCGAATCATCACCAGCAGAAAACATTAAAGCAGGAGAAATCAGAATAAGGCATGCGCCCTTCCTGTTTCCTCTGTCTCTTTCTTCTGGCGGTCGTTCGGCGTCTAGTTAATTGAGAGTAATGTACTAACTAGCCCAGCAATGAGTTCGGCTCAATTAAACCGAGATCGTGAATCTACACGGTTGGTATCAGCCCGTTTTCATTTTTATATTTTGCGTACCTTCCAGCAGTCACTTCGGCTACAATTGAACTGATTTGCAGTATCTCACAAAGGTATTTTGAAGCAAACATCCATTAAAAGCTTTGAAGTTTCGTCCATCAAGGCTTACCACGACAAGTCCTAAGCTTAATAATGATAGACACGCAACGAAAGCCGCATCAGTAATAGTGCCGATTAGCCGGGTGCCGCCGACGCGCCCAGCAGTTCTTGCGCGCGGCGCCGCGCGCCTTCAGTACCGAGCGACTGCAGCGCCGCCGCTACGGTCGACGCGGAAGGCATCAGGCGGAGAGGCGCGTTCACGCCACTCGACAGTTCTAGTACACTCTAATTTCGTGGCTCTTTTTTTCTTCGAGGATCTGGCAACCCTGCGTGAGATGCTCTCAGGCCAGCACGGGGGGTTGATGCGCTGCTCTGGCAGGCGGCTTCTCTTCCGTGCGCTCGACTGCTGCCCTTTGTGTGGTAGTCGGAGCGCCGCTGGCAAGCGTACTCGATCGGTCTTGCGGAGTTCCCTTTACGGCCTGCAAGCCTGTGACTCTCGTACTGTGCTGCATCTTGGGTTAAAAAACCCGTGTTGTTTGTTGACATCCTGCCTCGAGTGCCTTTTCTGCGCCGTGCTGGAGAGTCGACGGACCCGGCCATAGCGTCTTTGTTCGCTGCGGCAGTGGAGAACGTCGCGTCCCTTCCCGGTCGCCTCGTAGGGTAAGCGTCTTGCAAACCTATCTCCACAACATCAATAACATTGGAAGGGAAAGAATGAGGACTTGGGCAAACCGAAACTTGCGCAGTTCTTGCCTCGGGAACTGCGTCGTCTAGTTTCCCTCTTCGTTAAGTGCGGGCTGGCGCAACACCACTTAGGCTAGCTCAAGGCCTCTCCATACCCGTCGTGACGTCACGGTACTTGCCCGCACCGCTCGTTTCGTGGCTTTGCATGCTGCCAACGTTCCCTTCTGTTTATCGCGTTGGAGGTGCGCACGGCGTGAAAATAACTTAACGAACGCTAGAATTTCGTGTACGCGCCTACTGAGACTGAGTAATTTTACAACAGGAATGGCAAAAAACATTGACCCGCTTTGAGAAAAGCTGAGCGCTGTTTGGTCATGCTTTCACGTGTACGATAGAAAATCGGACGTTTCTTATATCTAATCACATACACATTTACATACACCCAGTCAGCTTTTTTTTATCGCCTTAACACATATTAAACGCATGTCAGACAAGCTGTTCCCCCCTAAGAAAGGACGGAAATACAGGCAGCACAGTTCTCTTTAATAAAAATGTCGCTACGCCACGCACACTTCATTTCTTTTTTAATGCATTTGCTTTGCCCATGGCAGCTTCTTTTTTTCTGGGCGTCATACTGCACTGCATCATTTTTCACTTTGCAAAAATTATTTTTCAACAGTGCGTTCAACGCTGCATTCACTACTGAGCGCATCACAGTTTCGGACAGTTGGGGAAAACTGTGGGCACAGCATCTTCCCTCGGGCGAACTCTGTCACTTATAACTTCGAGTCTTCTTCCTGTACTCTCATCGCATTGGGTCAACGTGTTGACGAAGTCAGTTGTATGGAAAAGAAGCTCGCATGCCTATATTTTGAACAAAACAAATAAAATGTCAGGGTAAAAGTGATATTCTGAAAATTACCACGAAGCGACTCACTGCAGCTTTACAACAATCAAATTAAAATACTAACTCAACAGCTTGTCTGTGCAGTGAATGACATTAATTGACGCTTATATACAACATTACCTAAGAAGTGTTCACCAAGTTTTTCCCGTGTAATATTGATAAATCTTAAATACTATCGTCTAAGCGCGAAGCACGCGCTTAGACGCGCTCACGTGCACGTGAGGCAAAACTATGAACATATGCATTGCCTGCTTGTAATTGTTGGGAAATGCACATCGGCATCAGATAGAAACAGCATAAAAAGACGTGAAAAGTCAAACGAAAATAAAGGTAAGCCGAGGGAACAAGAGCTATAAAGGTTCACCGTAAGACCTGTTAATAATTTAAAGTAGTACTATGTATTCTTTGGGAGACTGGTAAGCTGGGAGAGTGGATACGTCTAGAACAGCCAAGAAAACAGCGCAGTGCAGAATAAACCAGATGGACCAGCCATAAACTTAGTGCTGAACAATTATTTGGTGGAGTGTTTTGTCACCTGCAAATATTTCCTTCCTATGAACACGAAACAATGTTTTGATAGCGGTTAGTGGCTATGCCATTGAACGGTTAATCGTTAACAAATTAAACATGTAAGTTGGCCATCCCTAGACCGGGACGTTGCCTGGCTGCAGATCGCCGAGCCCGCTCCGTAGCCTCTCGCTTTGGCTTTGGCGTTGTCGGGGACTTACTTGAGTGCTATCTTCTCAATCGCCTGTCAACGTTTCGTATTCGAACGCTCGGTTTCCGACCAACCATGTGCACATCCTCGAAGATGACGTAATCTATTTTCCGCTTTTACAATGGAGCCGTAAATGGCACTCCTTAATTTAGCCGTGCCCGCGTACAAATCAGAAGAAGAAAGACGCGACCTTTTATGAACAGGCGATGACATCGCATAGTGTCGTCATCATGAAGTCACAGATCACCCAACATTATGGCGTCATCATGACGTCAGTAGATGACTTCACTACATGAGAACTCATGTGACGTCATCAACTGAGATCTTCGATCGGTCAGTTGTGGGCCAATCCCGAATAAGTGCAGCACCACGCGATGTGAAGAACGCCTTAGCGGAGTGGCACACCTTTCGCCACGTCAGTCGAGCCTATAGGCGCTGCGTTGGCGCCGCCTTACGAGGCAAATGTGGGTCGATCGCGCGTTGTGAGAACACCCGCCCGAGGAGCAGCGCCCTTATGAAGAACGCCGACGCGAGCAGGAGTGCGCCCATGAACTCAACTGGTCACCCACCTGCACAAAGAGGAATGGCTGCAATTTTAGGGGAAAGCCTTGGGTGCCTCATCAAACGCGAAAATTGACCGTCGACGTCGACTCGCGGCGTCAGCAAGAGTGATGCAAAAATTGATCTCGCGATGACGTAACAGATCGCCAAAATTTGTCATGTCACCTTCATCACGACGTCACCATGACGTTACATAACGTGACCTCACATGATGGCATGGTCACTTGGTCAAAGGTGGGCCGATCACGGAGGCAGTACAAAACCAGGTCACGTGCAGACAGCTTGCAATGCCTCCGATACTGGAGGCAGTGCAAAACCACGTTTAATAAGAAGACTTTCGGAAGTCAACTCCTAATTGTCGCGAAATTGGGAACGAAAAGAGGCGATAGACATATTGCTACAGATATCCGCGCACCGTATAACATTGAGGCGCGGCTAGGTGAGGTACGGACAAATAATGAAAACCAAAAACTCAGTGAAATTTCTTTTTCGAACGTTATTTATCTTAAGTCGGGCATAGTAAACAAGGAATTTATTTGGCGCTTGGCTAAATAGTTGATCGCATCATTTTTTGTCGATAGCCAGAAACGGGTGGCGTATGCAGTCTGCATGCAGGCAGTCTGGTAATGAAGGCTTGTGTTTATTTCGGCGCATTACCGGGTCAACAAGGCATGCATCGTTCACTTTTGTGGAATGGTTTTGCGCGTATCATCCGTAGGCTGTTTCTGTGCTACTGGCGTGATACTTCAGAGGCGCTAAACCGCTAAACTAGCTCACTGAAGCTGCAGATAGCCGTTCCTCTGACTGCAGAATGCTTTCGTCGGCGCACGGTCAGCGTGCCCTCGCCCTTCGTGATGGTGAACGCGGGAATCTACACGAGGAAATGGTGCGCTGTGTGTAAGGTCGCGAACGTGATTTGTTTTCACGGCTGGTATGTCGCTTCCTAGGTTTTTCTTGATTGGGTAAGGTGAGCATCTGAATTATTGTGCTTTTCTGTTTGCGAACGGTTGTGTCATCATATGTTTATGTGGAAAGTACTCTGGTGCATATTGCAAGTGAGCTATTTGTCCAATAATATGAGCTTGCATCTCAGATCTTTCCTGTTAATCTTCCTTTTCTCTCGCATACGACTATTAGCGAACGGTAAAGACACGGAAGAAATCGCGTAGGTACCAAAAGCGAGTAATAGAGCAGCGCACAAGAAAATGATCCCTCTGTCATAGGAATCGGTATAACACGAAAGTGAAACGTGTCGTCACAGAAGTAGTTGAATGTTTATAGCGTATTGGTATATGAGAGTCAGTTTCAGTTTCAAATCATTATTTCTCTCAAATTCAAAGGTACATGGTTAGTAGTATGCAGACGAGGGTCCCAAATTCAAGTGACTGTAGTGGGACCCTCGGTTAACAATAACGTTGAAATGATTAATCAGAAATTATACAATCCAAACGTGAGTGATTAATGAACATACTAGTGAAAAAACACACAATAAATGCAATATAACGATTACATAAGAGCTAGTTATGCAAGTAAATGAGCACGCCATAAAATATAAACCTAAATTTACAAACATTTTCAAAGTTAATTATGCATAGTTTTACATAAGAAATAATTATTGTTGACAGCCTAATTATACAAGACGAAAAGTTGAAGTTCATGCTTAAATGTATGCAATGATGATGATTTTAGTGTGTAGGGTAAGTTATTCGATAATTTATCGCTGTGAAGGAGGATGTCATTTTGCCATAGTTGGTGTTACATTTAAGTAAAAGGAAGTTGTGATTATGGACAAACCTAGCGCTATTGGAGTTTATGAGCAATCTAGAATCGATTAATTCACACACAAGCTGTTTGTTAAGTTGTTTAAATAAAGTCATGATTAAGTGAAAATTAAACAATCCAGACACAGGTAGAATGTAGTTAGCCTGAGGAGTGGAGTAGCATTAGAATAAAAAATGTGTTGGTAATAATGCGAATGGCCTGATTCTGAATGTGCTGTATGGACGAAAGATGAGTGTTATACGTATTTCCCCATGAAGTAATGCCATAGGTGATGTGAGTATGTATGAAGGCAAAGTACAAAGACAACAAGGTATCAAATGACAAAAATGGACGAGATTTCATGAGGGCTCTTATACCAAAGGCAGTTTTCTGTTTAACGTGAGCAATATGATTTGTAAACTTCAAATAAGGGTCTAATTTTATGCCAAAAAAACATACAAAGGCAGCTGCAGGAATGAAATGATGGTCAGTGGACACTTGTGGTAAAAAAGGGAGCACTCTTTGAGAAGTTTTAAAAACCATGAACTGAGTTTTAAGTGGGTTTAAAATTAAGTTGTTTAAGCGACACCATTTAACAACATTGGTCAGTTCGTTGTTCAAATTAGTGATCAGAGTTGATAATGACTTACGTGACATGTAAATCGTCGTATCGTCAGCGTATAGGATAAGTTTGGAATCATTAAGGCAATTGGTAAATCATTAATGTAGATACAAAAGAGTAAGGACCCAAGTATAGAACCCTGTGGTACCCCTTGATTAATGATTTTAACATCAGAATGAACGCCCCCTATGCAGAGTGATTGTTCGCGATCAAGTAGATAATTTTTGATGAAGGTTAAGGATGGACCAGTGATACCGAAATATTCTAATTTGGTAAATAAAATATTTTGACTAACAGTGTCAAAGGCTGTGGTGAAATCAAGAAATACAGAACCAACAAAGTTACCGCTGTCGATGGAATACTTTAGGAATCGGTTAATGAGAGTAGTGCTAAGTTCGTAGAATTCCCTGCACGGAAACCGAATTGATAAGGCTTTACCAACTTAAATTTGTTGAGGTACTTGTTAATATGTTTCAGAAATAATTTTTCGATAATTTTACTAATGGAGGACAGAATAGAAACAGGGTGATAGTTAAGGACATCGGTCGTGTCCCCTTTTTTTGTGCACTGGGATTAACTTAGCCTTTTTTAGTAAGCTAGGAAAGGTACCACGTTCGAAAAGGACATTAACTATATTGCTTAATATTTCTGCAATGTATGGAGCAGCAAGCTTTAAATGAAACGCCGATATATTATCAAGCTCGGCGCTACGGTTTCTTAGACTTAGGATTGCAGAATAGACTTCATCAGGAGTTACAGGAAAGAGAAAAAAATGAATGGGTACAGCGGGTGAGAGGGTACGACAAAGCTTTGGGCCTATTATTGTATATTTCATAGAAGTAATCACTAAACGACTCAGCTATATCCGATGACTCAGTACATATTTACTGATTATATTTAATTTTATGAATTATATTACTAGCCTGAGGTTTGTTTAAAAAGTCATTGAAAAGTTTCCATTTTTTCTTGGGGTGATTTTTCGCCTTAGAGTGTTGTTTTTCATAATAAAGTCGTTTTGACTTTTTGAGAAGGTTATCCAACATATTACCATATTTTTTAATACCAAATTCTCAGACTTATATTGAATGGTTGTTTTTTAGTTTTCCTGTAGAGAGAGAGAGAGAATAAACGTTTATTTTGAGCAAGCGCGCTGTGCGCCCAAGGTGGGCGGCCTCCTTATTCCAGGTAGCCGCGGGCCTTCGCCATCTCTCGTGCCCGTTGAACCAGGCTTCGCTGATTCTTCAGGTCTGGGTCCGATAACTTGGCCTCCCACTGCTCTTCGGTCAGTGTAGCGGTGCTAGGGTTTTGTTTGCATCCCCATAGCATATGGCATAGAGTGTCCGGAACATCACAGTACTTGCGGATGTACGAGTGCTCAGTCGGTGAGATACGGTGAAGTAATATACCGTGAACGTAAGTGTTTGTTTGCAGCTTCCTGAGGGTTACTGCCTCTTCCCTAGTTAGGCTGGGGTGAGCTGGCGGATAAGTTCTTCGGCCTAGCCTGTAGTGCTGTAAGATGTCGCTGTACTTTTTGGGTACATCATCTTTCCTCCTAAGTGAGTCCTGTGGGAAGGCCCGGTGAACATGAGCTCGGGCGGAAGCGTCGGCTGCCTCATTTCCCATCAGGGACTCGTGACCCGGAGTCCAAACGATGTACGTTTCTGGTAGGTTCTTCTTTGCTGTAGCTGTGAGTATTTGTAAGGCTTGCCTGGAAATTCTTCCTTTCTGAAAATTTCGACAAGGTGCTTGTGAATCGGTTAGTATATGATTGCTTCCTCAGCACAGGTTGAGATGGCCAGCGCTATGGCTGTTTCTTCAGCCGTATCGATTTCCGTAGTTAAGATGCTAGCTGCCGTTCTCTCTTTTCCTTTACTGTCGACTACGCTCACGGCATGGGCTGGGATTCCTGAATATTTTGCTGCATCAGTGTATCTTGTGTCCGGATTTCGGCCGTAGTCTTGTCGCAGTTTCTCTATTCTGGATTTTCTTCTTCCTAGATGGTAGGTAGGATGCATATTTCGTGGGATGCGGCTTACCGAGATGTACTGTCGAATTGTTGCTGGGATAGGCCTTTTCTCATCACATTGTTGTATGGCTTCAGGATAGCCTAATCTTCGAAGTGTAGCCCGTCCTGTTTCAGTAAGTCTAAGTCGCTCGAGTTGGTTCATTTTGTGTGCTTCCACGAGCTCCTCCCAGGTGTTGTGGAGACCTAAGCGTAGTAGTCGCTGTGTGGAAGCACGTTCAGAGATACCTATGGCAGTCTTGATGGCCTTTCGTATGAGGGTATTCAGTTTTTCAATTTCTGCATTCTTGAGGTCTAAATAAGGGGTCCCATAAGTAATTCTACTAATGATGAGCGCTTGGATGATTTTGATTGTGTCTTCTTCTTTCAAGCCATGCCTTTTGTTGGATACCCGTCGTACCAAGTGCGCGACTTGCGTGACGGTTGCTTGCAGTTTTGGTAAGGTGGCTGCGCCCGATCCGTCTTTGTGGATGTGCAGACCAAGGACTCTAAGCGAGTCTACTTTAGGTATTTGTACTCCATTCATCCAAAGCTCTGGTTCTGGGATTTCACCTATTGGTGGTCGTCCTCTTGTTCTAGCTTTTAGTATAAGAAGCTCGGATTTTTCGGGAGCGCATGTGAGCCCACAAGTATTGAGGTAGTTTTCTGTGCGATCCAACGCCTCTTGAAGTGCGTCCTGTTGCATTCCTGGAGAGCCACCGGTTGTCCAGATGGTTAGGTCATCTGCATATAGGGCGTGTCTTATCCCCTCTATTTCTTTCAATATGTTCGGCAGTTTCATCATGGCAATGTTAAAAAGGAGTGGCGAGATAACGGAGCCTTGAGGCGTTCCTTTGTTGGCCATTTCAAACTGGTCCGATTTCAGACTGCCAAGGCGCACTGTTGCTGTTCTGCCGGTGAAAAAGTTTCGTACGTAGCGGTACGTTCTTTCGCCACAGTGCGTGTCCTGAAGGTTCCTCAGTACCGCCCTATGAGAGACATTGTCAAAGGCTCCTTTCACATCCAATGCCAAGACTGCGCTCTTGCTGTGCTTGCCTAGATGATCGATGACATCCTCCTTCAGCTGTAATAAAATGTCTTGCGCTGATAAATAGTGGCGGAATCCATACATGGTGTCAGGCAAGTAGCGGTTTTCTTCCAAGTATGGAGTTAGTCTGTTAAGGACCATATGCTCATACAGCTTACCGGCGCAGGATGTCGCATATTTCCTATTCCCAGTGGTTTGTTCGGCTTCGGAATCATGCCGATGTCAGCATGTTTCCAGATTGCTGGAACGGTCCCACTTTCCCAGCTGTCGTTGATAGTTTTTAGGAGATAGTCTTCCTCTTTCTTGCCTAGGTTGCGGAGTATCTTGTTATTTATGCGGTCTTTACCTGGGGTTGTGTTTCGAGTAAGTTTTGCCAGTGCCGCTGCCATTTCTCCCAGAGTGAACGGGCGATCGAGTTCATCATTTCGTTTTCCTGTGTAATCTAGGTGCAAAGCAGGAATCGCTGCAGCTTGGGCACCTCCCGTCAGCTTCTTCCTTAATTCTTGCAGGAGTCCTGTAGAGATTATCTTTTTTTCGCATACTAGTTAACAAACCGTGAGTTAACCAGGAATTACGGGAAAACTTAAATATTTTCTTGTATTTGACAGTTTTAGTATTTCCATACACAGCTTTAAGAAATAAGGAGCGAAATTGTCGAGTGCTTCTTCAGGATTTCGTAAATTGGCAATGGATGTTCAGTCAGTGCCATGAATTGCCTTGATAAAGTTATCATTAGTGAAGGTTGAGGTGAAATGGCACGTGTTATACAGACGTATATTTGCGGGGATTGTTACACATACGGGAAGATGATCAGTGATAGGCACATCAATGACTCCTGCGCTTGGCGTTGGTGAGACATTACTTAACACGTGAGTGGGTAACGTGAGTCTGTACAATGTCTGTGCAATGTCTACTGTTGTTTGGCAAATATAGCACCGCTTGATGTGGGCACACTCGCGTTGACACCTAGTGGCACATCTCCGTCCCTACGACTAACGCCCATGATCATGGTATAACCCTTGCGGTAGCTGAAGTTCTTAACCTATGCGTAGACACCGCATATGATGAATCCCGCGCAAAGATGGCATAAACAAGCACCTAATAAACGCTGATATTCGATATGCACTGCTTCAAGGCGTCTTGAAACGCGAAGAGAAACCACGGTGTAAGAAAAATAATTTTTCTTACACCGTGAGAGAAACGCTACGCGCGTCGTGTCTTCCCTCTAGCCTGGCCGTTAATTCTCACTGGGCGAGCGGGGAACGCGGTGCGACAGCCAGGCTAGAGCACACTCTAGCCATGCGAACGTCGGAGAGCTATTTTTCGATATGGATGGACGCTATGAGGGAGGCTTGGGCTAAAACCATCATCTCGCGGTGTGTTAAAGCGTTGATGAAATTACACTTTAATGGAAACGCGCCGAAAGGGATGGTCGTAGCAACGGCGCGTTCTTATTTCCGATCCTGGTGGCACATGTCACCGCCCCGTTATAAAGGGGACGCTCATAGCATTCATCCATCCACTCAAGAGCACTGTGAGAGGAAAGTGCGAAAGATAAAATTCGCGTTCATGTAGCCTCCGTAATGTGTTTGGTGGTGGTTCAGTCGGCTAAACGCCCGCCAACCATCGTCGCGGACCGAGTGGTCGTGGGCTCGACTCCTGTCAAGGGAACTTTTTCTTGTAGTTTTTTCTTTGGTATCTGATGGAGTTCATTTTGCTGACGTATTTCCGAGACGGAAATGCGTCATAAAAGTCTTGGTGGACCCCGGCATAAAACACTTTCGTGTTAAAAACTAGAGCCCTTCCAATTGTTTGTGGAGAGGGAGGACCAGCGAAGCTGAAAAGGCGTTCTGACGGCGAGGCTCGCGCATGCGTTTGGCTTCACTTGCCCGATCGTCATCGGTAGCGTTGGCTCGACGGCGAAGCGCACACTCGCGCTTCTAGGCGCGCCGACGTTCCTCGCACTGCCACTGCTCCCATGGGCGTCCGGAGGGGGGTGCAAGGGGGGGCAGCTGCCCCCCCTTGGAATTTTGGATAATAATTTTCTATGCATTAGCAGTAAGCTACACAGCTTGATTAGCACACTCCAGTCCCGCATATCCGCGTGAAACATCATTCAGGATTACCAGCCAACTTTGCACGTTACATACTGCAATGGACTAATCTTGCCGGTCATGTCACGGCAATGAAACAAAAGCTACCTATGCTGTATGCCCCCCTCCCCCACACTCTGCTGATGCACCCCCCTGGAAAACGTTCTGCGGACGCCCTTGACTGCTCCTCTCTGGAATGTACGACAGGCTTGAAACCCATGGCGAGACCGAAGAGCAACTGAACAAGCCGCTAGCGCGATCTCTTACGTCACCATACGTCGGACAAACGCGATTGGTTGACGAGACATATTGGAGAAAGGCAATGACACCTTATAGAAGACGGCTACGCCAATCGCAGCGCGCGTACTAGCGCGGACGCGCTCACGTGGTTGCCAGTGTGAGCTAGATCGTGTAATGAATCATCAAAACAAAGGGTCCTGCGAAAAGCGCGGTTTAATGCGTGCTTTTTACAATCCTGAGTTCGAAAACGCTACCAACCCGGCGTTTCACAGGACGCCATGCGAGGGCGCGATGTGCCTCTCCGAATGTGGTTGCATCGAAGTCAGTGCTGCGTTCCCCGGGATCGGGGTGGTGCCAACCTTTGTCCAGGGAGGCGCTGGTACAGGCAACGCCTCCTTTAGGCGCTAGTCCAGATGAACGCCTTATTGGGCCGAAGTCGTTGTCGCGGACGCCGCCTCTTCTTAAGGTGACGTGCAAGCACGATGATAGACATGCGCGTGAAACTGCAGAAATAATAAACTTTAATAGAAACAACGAACTCGTGCATTATATTCAAGGCGTTTGCCATAGCAAGCTTGCGCATGCTCCGACACGACATGCCGGTTCTGACCAGGGGCGTGAGGTCAACCATGCTTTATGTATGTTCGTGCGTGCGTTTGTATGTGTACATGCAAAACTGAAAAATTTCGGGGGGGGCATTGAACCCCCCAACTCCCCCCCCCCCCCCCCCCCCGCCTGGCTACGCCCCTGGCTCTGACGGTGGCAACGAGCCGCCAATTTCTGGTCACATGGGCTTCAATGGGAGTTTCGCTACCAGTTTACATATACCTTGGAGTAATGTATTTTCTAGCTCACTGTCGTGCTACCTTGTTTTGTGGCATTATGTGGCTTTCCCCCACATTACATGTACACTGCAAATAGTGTGTTTGGAAAAAGTGTTTGAATGAATCATTCAAATTAATATTTACTACTCTACCTTGCGAGGGGGGCGCTGCGATCGTCAGAGTGAGCGGACGCACATCACGTCGGCTCCGTCTTTCTCGCATGTTTTCGCGGCGAAAATCACCAAGCACGATCGAAAGTTCCACATCAGCAAAACGAGCTCATCGCCAAGAACCAGGGGACACGAAGCTCCAGGTGGGCATTTCGATTTTCACGAAGATACGGCCGTTTCTCTGCCCAGAACGCGTTGCAGGAAGCCCGGCCCAACGCCCGTCGGCGCGCCGCCAGCGTTCCCTCTGACGCTGCGTCGGCAGCCGAGGCCTCGAGCCAGGAAAACCGCAACGCACCTTTCCTGCGACCTCGCGGCCGCGGCTGGCGTTCCGTAGAGGCAGATTCCTCAACGATTGCCGATCATTCTCTCAATAATGGAAGTCACCGTAGAGGGGACACAGCATCACACAGGAAGAAATGGATAACAGCAAGGGATGGACAGAGGTCAGGAACAGAAGATCAAGCCGGCAGGACTCGCAACATCACGATAACAACCTGTCGCCGACGCGGCCCGTCCGAGCGCAACGATACACCCAGGAAAGGAAGACTAGAGCAAATATGCAAGGCGAGTAGGATGCCACATTTGCCAAGAGGGGATTACAAGATTGTAATCAGACCAACTGGAGGAATCAAAATATCTGAGCACCGGTGTAGTTAACCTGACAGCGGCGGTGCAAGATGCGGCGGGCATCTCTCTAGAGGAAAGGGAGGAGGATATCATCTGCCCCAACAACTATCAAAATATCCTGATCGCCAGTACACCGGATCAGGAGCATGCCAACAAGTATCAGGCAATAGCACGTATCAAAGTTCAAGACAAGTTTTACGAGACAAATGCTTATGAGACGGCGCCGACATGACGGCCAAAGGAGTCATCAGAGGAATCCCACTCGAAGAGGGTCCCAGAGACATCACAGCAGCGGTTGTTACTACCAAAACCCAACGGCGATAGCAGCGAAGAGATCCTCGTAATACTACTACAGTGATTGTGCTGTTTGAACGGACACAAAGTGCCCACGTTGTCCGATACAGGGCTGCGCTGCTCCGCTGCTCCCTGTACCGGAAAAAGTGGACTTCTGTCGCCAATGCAACAGACTGGGACACGGGGAGACGTGTGTCCCAACCCTGACAACAAGCTTTGTGCCGGTTGTGGAACACCAAATCCAGATGAAGGTCATCGGTGCGAACCAAAATGCCAGCTATGCGGTGCGGACCATTCCACCGCAGACAAGACATGCAAAGCCAAATTCAAGAAACCCTTCATTGTTAAGCAGAGACAATGGCAAAGGCTGCAACAGGAACGACAACAAGAATATGAAGATTCTATCTCAAGAGAAGACAAGGCCGAGTCTCGCGGAAAGTCTGGTCTCCCAAACGCAAAGGAACGGCCCTCGAGATCAAGAACAAGGTCAAGCACGAGATCGAGATCTCCATCGACCCGTCGATCCTCATCCCATTCTGGCTCCAGGAAACCGGGGACACGACCCAAATCCCGATCCACGTCCAGGTCTACAACCAAGCCACCCACTTCAGCAGACCCGAAACCTACTTCAGCAGACCCGAAATTTAAGGTGAGCTGGGCAGACATGGTCAAGGGCGCGCCCCCGGGGTCTGGAGGGGAGACTGCCATTGCCAACGAGATAAGGGAACTAAAACACGAGAACGCGCAGTTGAGGATTATGCTAGCACGCATGAGCGATGAAATCAAATTCTCAAGGAGGAAAAAACGCCTAGTAAGTCAGGTAACTCCAGCTCCACATGCGAGCACGAAAGAGCCAAACAATTGAAATCCCGGACAACAACATGGACGAAGGGGATGATCCCCCTCCGCTAAAACGCAAGGCCCAGGCCAGAAATGTTAAACAAGATAACGTGACGGTAGATAAAGCATTAGCCGATATACAAAAGAGCCTTGTGGAGATACAAAAATCAAATGAAAAAAGGGACGACATGATGAACCAAATGGCTAAGGCGATAGCAACTATTATGAATAGATAGACGTCTTAGAAGCAAAGCAGTTGCCAGGCAGTGGGACTCTCCTCTGGTGCAGGAGAAGCACCACAATCTATACCAAATTCTCAGCCACAGAATTATATAAGGTCAGCTTCTCTCCAACCTCCTGCTTCCACGCCATGGTCACACCCGCAGTGACGCGGGCTAAGAAAGCGTTTCAGATTGTGGCAATGGAAACTGTAGAAGTTACGAAAACAAAAAGTCAGTTTTTGCAGCAGTATTTAAAAGACAAAGATAAACCGGACGTCATAATTTTGCAGGAAACACATGGTATCGCAAAGCTAGCAGGATACAGATCTTTTGGCTATGCCGAAGGGGAGACCAGGGCATTAACCACGCTGGTAAAAAGAAGCATCGCGTGCGTGCAACACAATACAGGTATAGCGCACATAGACAATATTTTATTGGAACTCCTCCCGCGAAAGAAGCAAGGGCGCAGCTTATTTATTCTGAACATTTATAGCAACCCCATGCAACATAAGCATAAATTCAAGAACCTATTCCAGAACACACTTAGGACTCGCTGGAGAAAATCTAGTAGTTATAGCAGGGAGACTTTAATGCGCCGCACACCGCCTGGGGATATCTATATACCAGGCCAAAAGGAAGGGCCCTGTGGAATGACTCGCAAGAATTAGGCCTAACGCTCGTCACCGACCCTGGCAGTCCAACCAGAATAGGCACGGCGCTAAACAGGGACACAACCCCAGACCTAACTTTCACCAAAAATATTGAACAGGCAAACATGGCACAACACACTACAAGATTGGGCAGCGATCATCGCATATCAGAGTTACACTTCGCAGATGGCCCAAGTAGCCCCACAGAAAGAGAAATCAAATTAATAGACTGGGAACTGCTTCGTCGAAAGCGAGAGGCGACGGAGCAACGATCCATCACAGACATAGAACAATGGACTAAGGAGCTGAGTGATGACATCAAAGCTGCTACTAAAATAGTGCCGCCTGAATCTAACTTAACGAAATGTGACAGCAGGCTTCTCCACATGTGGGAAGCTAAGCAGTCACTCCAACATAGACTTAAAGGCCAGAAGCATAACAGGAAGCTGAGGAAGCGCATAGCGCTTCTTAACAAAGAAATCGAACAATATGCTAAGCAACTCAGCAAACAACAGTGGGACGAGATTTGTAATTCCATGAACGGGCAATTAAGCACCGGTAGGACCTGGCACTTGCTCAGGTTCCTACTTGACCCTGACAGTAACAAGAAAAACAACATTCAAGCCATTACTAAGCTAATACACGCTTATGATGGCACAGAAGAGGAATTTCTCAAAGAATTAGAGCAGAAATACATCACACAGGCACCCCCTTGTAACCATCCTAGCTACAACGGTAATGCAAACTCAACACTAGACGAGGAATTACGGAGGCCGAAATCCGCGCGGCCCTACAAACTTAAACACAAAATCAGCCCCAGGACCAGACGGTATCACTAACAAGACACTTAGAAACCTCGATGATAAATCAATCACAATATTAACAGAATACATGAACGAGTGCTGGATAAAAGGAAAGGTACCAGCCCAGTGGAAGAAAGCGACGATAACGCTCATTCCAAAGCCTGGTAAGAAGCTTGAGATCGACAACCTCCGACCGATCTCCCTAACATCCTGCGTCGGAAAATTACTCGAACATGTCATTTTACACAGAGTAGACAACTTCTAGAGGACAATAACATATACCCAGATACGATGATAGGATTTCGCAAAAACCTTTCGACACAAGATGCGATGCTTCAACTTAAGCATCAGGTAATCGATTATAAAACGCGCTCTACAAGGGCGATCTTGGGCCTTGATCTTAAAAGGCTTTTGATAATGCCAGCCATGCAGCCATATTGGAAAACATCGAACGAATAGGACTAGGGCAGCGGACATATAACTACATCAAGAGCTTCCTATCAGACAGGAAGGCAGTCATCTCCGTCGGAGGCCTGAAGTCGCCCGAGATCGACATCGGCGGTGCCGGCACGCCGCAGGCGTCTGTCCTATCCCCGATGCTGTTCAATCTCATCTTGATAGGGCTGCCGGAGAAACTCAATAAAATTGAATCCCTTCACCACTCAATCTACGCGGACGATATCACTATCTGGGTCTGCGATGGTAGTGACGGCCTCAATAGAACAAAGACTCCAGACAGCAATAGACACAGTAGAGGAACACCTCATAGGAACAGGTCTCACATGCTCTGCAGAAAATCCGAGCTTCTCTTATACCGCCCCACCCTTAGGGGCAGGCCTCCCAACGGATATGACAGAAATGAGGCTTACGAGGAAATTAAGGTACACACAAGGGACGGCCGAAGTATCCCCATAGTCAACCAGCTCAAGGTACTGGGCCCTAGTAATCGAGAACAAAGGTACGAACGGGGAAAACCATAAGGAAATTAGACACGAAGGTAACAAACACCATGAGATTAATCAAACGCATTACTAACAAGCACCAGGGTATGAAGGAAGAAAGCATCATACGCTGATACAATCAGTCTTAATCAGTCAGATCACATACATAGCAGCCTTCCATAATTGGTTTGCAGCTGAAAAGACCAAAATTAACAACCTGATAAAAAGGTGTACAAGTAGCACTAGGGATTCCATCAGTACGAGCACGGACTAGTTTCTAAAGTTAGGACTCCACAACACACTGGAGGAACTCATAGAAGCACAACAAATATCTCAGGCGGAACGACGAACGAAAACCACAACTGGGCGAATATACTACGCAAACTAGGAATGAATTACCACAGTCAATACGGAGAAAAGAGGACAATCACGAGAGAAATTCGTGAGAAACTGCTAGTACCGAATATACCCAAGAACATGCATCCATTGTTACAACAAGGTAGACGCACAAGTAGAGCAGAGAAAATATTCAAAGCTATGGGTCAGACGACAGAGCCGCCTTCGTTGACGCGGCTGAATACCCAACAGAAATAGCTACGTGGCAGTAGTCATAGATCATAACCAAAAGCTTCTTACCAGCGTGTCAGTTAATACCAAATTTTCCGAGACAGCAGAGGAAGTAGCCATTGCACTAGCATTGGTCTCCACGAATGCTCATACATCATTAGCGATTCACAGGCGGCCATTCGAAATTATGCTAAGGGCAGGATCTCCCCTGGAGGCGTGGCACATCATCATGTTAACGAAGCCATATTCTCCAATCAGAGAAGAACGACAGGCAACTGCTCTGGTTTCCAGCACATACAACTCCAGACATTCCGCAATCAACCCCAACGAGGTAGCCACTGCGAAGCTCGAGTTCTACTCGCCGAGCTGAGCAAGGAGTGACTTCTATCGGTCAGGGAACGTGGAGGAGGAGATGTGGAGAGAAAAAGATCGTTTAACAACATTTAGCGATATAACAAATTCTATCAAATGCGGAGGCGAATTTTCCACCGCCTCACAGTAAACTCAACAGAGCTGAGTCCGTTGCTTGGAGGCGATTACAGACAGAAACCTATCCGAATCCCGTGCAATTAAAGACTTTTTACCCTGAGATATACACGAGCGACACATGCAAGCTATGCAAGTCGGCTAGAGCCACCCTACAACACATGTTGTGGGGATGTCCAAAATATCAAGATCGCATGGCAGTCTCCCCGGAGGATCTACGGGCGCGGTGGTCGACCGCGCTGCTCAGTTCAGAACTGACGGAACAACTTTGGGCCGTCCAGCGAGCCGTGGAGGCAGCGCGGGAGCAACAGCTCCAAGCGGCCATCTAGGCGGCCCCAGGCCCGGGCCTTCCATTCGCCGGATCTTAAATAAAGTTATTTCACTCACTACCTTGCGAGAGCGGTGAGCTCATAGAGTAACATAGTATACTATGTTACTCTATGGTGAGCTGTCCAAGGAAATCGAACCAAAAGAATCGCGGCGTCGGGGCACTGTCGATGGAGCCAAAAGTAGAGAGCCACACTTAGCTTAAGTTATTTTTAAAAGCCAGCGTACTGGATCTGGTTACCTTGCAAAGTGGTGCTGCCTATCCAAATAGCTTTGCGCATAACCTCCACATCAAAAAGCAGAGCGGAAACCAAATTAAGCTTCGTATACATTCTTCAAAAAAACAAGTCAGGATGATGAAAATGCCTGCGACGTGTTTGTTTCAATATCTGTCATGAATTCCTCATCAAGCATGGCTCAGATTCAACTAAAAGAAGCGCTGATAGCTACAGCATTTAATGAATGATCGAATGTATGAGCGAGTGAAAAAAAATCACAGCATATCCACGGAGTGAATGATGATGAGTGGGCGAAGCTGCGGAGGTTCATCGGTAAACCGTGAATCTTCCGTGAATTCTGCCCAGTACATCATCACCGACGTGAGATCGGGCGCGTTTATACTAAAGGTTCGATGAGTTATGACGGCTTGCAGCTCACTTTAATTTTACACGTACGCTGTGAATTTTCATTGTTTAGAAAACCATCGCTTTAGAAAACATCTGGCGTCTTTCGTTAAGCAGCTGGCGTCTTTTCGTTTTGCTTTAGAAACATCTGGCGTTCTTCCGTTTTGCTTTTACAAAACATCTGGCGTCTTTCGTTGGTTTATTTCATCAATCAACGGCGTTTTGAACAAAATTTTTATTGTTTAATCACGCACAGGAGAAATCTCATCAGGCAGTACCTTGGAGGTAAAGAATGGCTGCTAATGGGAATGAGAGACAGAAGAAGTCGGCTTTTAGCTAACGCTGCGAATTTTTTATTGTTCAACAACGCACAGGAAAAATCTCCCACCGGCACCACCTTGGAGGTCAAAGCGTAAGACTGGTTACGCACTACGACTACGACTACGAGGGACGAACGGGTGCCGCCTTAAGGAGCTTCGCCCCTAAAAATGAATGAATGATAAACAGCTGCCCCGAAGTAACCGGACTGGAGCTGAGTTGTGCGGAGCTACCGTTGCACGCAATTATCCGACAAGGCGAGCACCGTGCCTCACCTTTTGAGTTCGTTTCATCCGGTGGATTCTCCCAGGAAGCTGTGTCCTGGGTATAGTGTTTTTTTTTTCTTTCGTGAAAGCAGTATTTTTTGTGGAGGCGTGAGAATTGCGCACTACGATAGCTCTGCCCAACGCAGAGCCAGTGCCGTTACTTGTGCTTTTTGGTGCCCGTTCGTACACGTGCGATGGATTGGCAGGCAAAGAGAAAGAATTCGCCAAATCGACAATAACTTACAGAAGTAGCTCAGAAATCATGTTTATTTTCAGCACGCATGCCACAATGTTGCAATTAAACATAGGTTACAACGAAAATATCCCATTTTAGGTCAAAACTGCCATGTCGGCCTTCAGATAGGAAGTGATAAGGGAAGACGGGGACGGTTGTTTGAAGTCGTGCCGGGGACCGCAAAAAACAACAAAGAAAACATGGTTGATCCCTCCGTCCTAGGAATCGGATAAAACACGAAAGTAAAGCGTGCCCTTACAGAAAGAACTGAATGCTTACTGTACATTGATATATGAGAGTTGCACAATGTATATTGATGTCTGGCACCGTTTAACGTGTATGCACCCACTTTGATGACTGGTGGTACATCTCCATCCCGACGACTAACGTCCATGTTAAATGATTATACAAACCATTGTGGTAGCTGCAGTAGTTAACGGTGAAAGGGTAATCAGAGAACGAGGTGCGATAGCCAGAAGAGCGTCGCATATTGGACGCAGAACTTGGTCGCCATCCCGCGGCATGTTAAAATGTGATTGAACACCACGGCCGGACAGAGGGAAACGCAAAGCGCGTCGTGCCGCCTCGATAGCCCGGCCTCGATTTTTCTCGGGGCGAGCGTTTGAGCGTGGAACGTTGTGTTACAGCCAGGTGAGACAGGCGCGCATCGCAGAGCTATTTTTGGTTTGTATTAGCGTGATGCTATGAGCGAGGCCGACGCTTTTACTACGCTTGGGCAAAGGTCGCCACCTCGAGGTGTGTTAAGGCATTGACAAAATTCAACTTCTATTGAAAACGCGCCGAACGGGACGGACGCGTACGCGTTGCAGGTGCTGGTCGCGGAGGCCGCAGCAATGACGAATTACTTTACCTTATCACTCCCAGAGGTCAACACTACCCAGCCAACCGGGAGAGTGGTAGATATAAAAGGCGCGTTTGTGAAGCCTCCAGAGTCTGTGACCATGGCGCAACAATAAAGAAAAAAAAAAGTGACCATGGCGCAGTGGATAGCGTGCCCGGCATCTGTTGTTTCGGACCGGGCGGTCGTCGGTTCGATGCCCGATGACGGTACCTTTTTTTCTTTGCCATCTGATCGTGTATATTTTTTCGACGTCATTTCCGTGAGGGAAATGCGTCACTGAAGTATTGGTGGACCCCGGCATAAAACACTTTCGTGTTAATAGTGCTCCGCGGGACGCAGGTTGCCGACCCCTGCATTAGAATAATGAAAACCACGTTCGAATCAAATCGGTCATTTTTTCGAATTTTTTTTGGAATACAAATAGTACAGCTACGGACATAAAAAATATATTTTTTTTTTCGCTGACAAGACGAGGAGTGAGTGAGTGAGTGAGTGAAACAACTTTATTCGGTCCACAATAGACGCGAGTAAACTCAACGTCACCTGGCTAGGCCTACTCGGGGACTATCAGGTTAAACCTGACGGCCCTTGCGCGGGCCCTCTGGACGGCCAGGATTTGAGAGGTCTGGTCCTGGGCCGTAAAGGGCCCATCACCAGGCCACATAGCCAATTTTAGTTAGACGCTGGAAGTTGTTGTGTGATGAATGAAGAGCAGTATGCCGCAAGAATTTTTCAAATCGGTTAATTACGAGATGAGAAAAACAATAATTTGTAGCGGCGCGAAACCATGATGCGAGGAGGCGAGTTTCAAACCCTTGCCACTCGCCCCGTGTAGCCTTCGCAAGCCAAATCCCTTCCCTGCCTTCTTCACTTGACACATACGCATTAACACGTCATGCGCATGCATGGTCACGTGCGCATGACGTGCCCGAGCCAGCCCGAGGACGAGAGCGGCATTGCACGGCCGCTAGCTTTTTTTTTTTATGTAGCGGCCATGGACGTTTTGTCGGCGTTCTCTTTGGTGTACTGGCTGTTTCTGCGGGACGGGCATGAAAGCTGCGACATTTGTATGGGCTGGCGGTATCATGAGCCAGTGCCGCATTAACGTTTACTTGGACGCGGTAGAATAAACGAGCGTAATGAGTGCTCGAACGCGCCAGAACAATACTTTCGTTTCCAGGGCTGGCGTCTGCTCGATGCGCTAACCGCGGGGACACGAACGCATGGGAAAGGGAGGCACATTAGCCCCGCATCTCGCTGCGATTCACGAAAAAACGCCAAGCCTGCGCTGAAATCGCAGCACAGTCACAGCGAAAGCTGGAAGAGCGGCGTTTCTAGAGCCCGTTGTAAGCTTTCTTGGGGCTACAATACAAGTACACTAGAAAGGTACCCACTACGCCATAAATCACAATTTTTGTGAAGTTGGGAAGCACCTACTAAGCCATTATTCGTCATTCTGCGGAGAAGCGAGGCACCAGCTACACGTCTGTAAGGCATTATGTGCACTTTGTTGACGCCACGACTGATGACGATAAAGAATTATTGCTCAGCCCTTTGTAATGGGTTGGAAGCTTTAAACGGCCCACCAGTTATGGAATTTGCATTGGGTGACGCCCGGTCGCTATTCCCCTCTTCCGTCATGCTGTATAGCATACGTTGACGTGGGCGAGAGACGGGCGGGGGGGGAGGCGATGAACATTACTGAGACCCCGAGGAAATGGATCATGCGCTTATGGGCTTCCTTGGCAACCAATAGAAGTGCACTTGCGAGGAACCCACTACGATCTAAATCATTGTAATTTTTGAGAAGTAGGGCAGCAGGCACTGTGCCATTTTTCGTCATTCTACGGAGAGCCGTGGTACCTGCTAAACGCATGTACCTGCTAAACGCATGCGCACTTTGTTGATGCTGTGCCTGATGACGACGAATAATTATGGCAGAGCCCTTTAATGGGTTGGAAGCATTCAACAACCTACTCGTTGCGCAATTTGCATTGTGTGACGCCTGGTTACACAATTCGCGTTGTGCGACTCGTGGTGCTTATTTTACTCTTCTACCTCGCTATATTGCATATGCTAATGTCGTTCCTTCCCGACATGAAGCCTGTATAGGACCTTTTTGCAAAGCAGTTTCAAGCACCGGCATGGCTCAGTACATACAGAGGTAATATTGTATGATGTGCAAAAGTAAGTAGTAAAGAAAAAAAAAAACCGGCATGGCTCAGAGGTTGAATACTGGGCTCCCACGCAGAGGGCCCAGGTTCGAACCTCGTTCCATCCTTGAATTTTTTCTTATTTTGTTTTTTTGTTTTCTTATTTCGAGCGATACTGGTTACGGACACCGGCGGCGGCGGTGGCGGACAACTACGGCGCCAAAAACGGCCGGTGAAATTATTTCATCACAGCTTTCGCTGTAAAAAAATGAATAAGATGCACACATTCCTTTTGTGTGTCTCATTATTTCTCTCAAGTTTTATTAATCTATTCAAGCAACAAATTACACAAACTACAAATGTGTCAAATAATTATCACAGTGTCACGTGCTACTGTTGGCGACGTCAGAGCACAGTAGTCTATACGTAGAGGAGCGACGTCACAGCACTGCCATCTACGTAGGGCCATTTTCTCATGTACGTCATCCCCTCATTCTCTAAAGCGCACGCCCGCGAGAGGAAGGGCAAGCAGCGTTCACCTTGAAGTTTGACCCATTTCCGCGGCGCGTAGCGTTGCAAAATTTGGCAGACGTGATCGTGAACGCCCAGTGTATGCATTGCGTTAGCTTAATATTGTCAAACCTGGTGAGGGGCCCTTCAATGAGCCTCTTCATTTCCGCTTGGGTGAAAGGGGGACCGGCAGAGGCGCATCCCCACAGGACATGCTCGAAGTCCGCATAACCACCACACAGGGGGCAGTCCGGGCTTGGGAACCGTTCAGGGTACATTGAGTGCAGTGCCGCAGGGCTCGGGTTGTATAGCAAATAATATACGGGAAGTTTATACCTCTTACTATTGCTTGACACTACAACACATGCAGTTATTTAATGTTGTCAGGAAGGATGGGTAATTGCTTGATATGTTCGAGAAGCAGCGACAACGCTTACATGTCAGTGCTGTCACCATTCCTCAAGACAACGGAAACAGCCGCCCACTACACTCTTTGTAACTCTTACTATCCGTGCACAAAATCATGTTTATCCTTTACTTTGTAACGAATAACTTAGCAAGATACATTGTAACTGTTACATATATAAGGTACATTGTAACGGTTACAGATATCAGTCACATTGTAACTCTTATAATTGTTGATATTATATAGGTTACGCTGTAGCCTTGTATTTTTAAAAATTGAATGTAACTTATAAAAAGGTGTTTTTAAGGGTTACGTCAGCTACTGATATCTTTTAGTTTTGATTGCACTCTATTTACACCGGGTGTTTCAAGAAATCTGCCGAAAATTCTCAAAAATCGCGAAAATGCGATATTTGCTGGCTACCTTGAGAATTACTTGCGCAGTAGCAGCAGGCATCTTAACATTGGTAAAGACCTCATTTAGGAGTGTAATTAAAAATTAAACTAATTACCTCTTTAAATGGTGAGGTTAGGTGTTTGTATCAAAGGAGTGAAATGAGATTGTACATGCGAAGAACCCATGCCAGCTTTGAGATATAGAAAAAGCAGCCTGGTAGTAATTATTGTGTCGTAGTGAAATTCAACCAAATTCAATGAATGCCACCTTTGAAAGCCGTGGAATTTGGTTGAATGTCACTACGACAAAAAAATTACTAGAGGCAGATTTTTCTATACTTCAAAGCTGAGATTGGTTCTTTGCATAAAGAACTTCAATTCACCCCTTTGACAGAACCACCTAACCTCACTAATTAAAAAGTTAATTATATTAACTTTTTAATTGCTGTCCCAAACGATCTTTAACAATCTTAAGACGCCTGCCGCTACAGCGCAAGCAGTTCTCAAGGCAGCCAGCAAATATCGCATTTTCGCGATTTTTGGGAATTTTCGGCACATTTCTTGAAACACCCGGTATGGCCAACCTTAGGTTCACTGTAATGAGGTTTACAATGGTACTGTCACGTCTGGCAATTGTTCTCACAGAAGATTGTGATGCCAAAATTGGGAGGCTGATAAAATCATTTCGCCTATATTTCGATGCATTTGAACAAGTCATTGAAGAGAATGACGCTTTCTCGCACTGCTGCTTTATCCGTATATGGTTTCTCTTTCAGTCCCATTACTCAGTCTTCTACACAGATTGTCTCATAAGAACCGACAAGTCAACAAAAAGGGATCACACTACTGACCAAATTTGTGGGCAATATTTCTTGACGTGAGACATCGTCTAGATGTTGAAAACTGGCTGTAAAACAGAGTGCTATCAAAACAGCAAAATGTCCATATAAGTAGCTAAAATATCCTGAAAAATCAACACACTCTTTTGAATACTGTCGGGGCTTCCCCACTCACATAAACCAGCTGCAGTTTTTTCACACATATATACTGCTGTTCATTCGGGTATTCCTTCGACATTGGCGTAGCTGGTAGAGGGAGGAGGGTTGGTGGTTCTAACCCTAAAAATTTTCAATTTTGCATGTACGCATACATTCACAAACATGCACGACTACACGCAGTGACGAGAAAGGGTTAGCAACAACTTGTAGGTTTGGGCGAGTCGGTTCATGATGCGAAAAGAAAGGGTTGTGGCAGCTATATTTTGTATTTATTTTAGGCTGGCTAGTATTAGAACAGGTGAGCTCAGTCACACTGCAAAACTCTCCGGGCAATGTCTCGGATATCAATGGCTTATCAAATAAACTTGAAGGCAATTCTATTAGTGAACTTCCTAACTCTGTCTCAACTTTTCAAAGAAGGCATTCCGTTAAACATTTTTTTGAATTTTCTCAAAAAAGCACTGTGAGGTACGAAATTCTTTATTTAAACATCTCTTCTTTGCAAGATGTAATATCAAAAAAAGGGTGACACGTCGAGTAGTGTCAGAGCCCTACAGCTATGAAAGACACGAAAGATGTCACAAATACAGCTACATAAAGTAATACAGCATTACTACATAAACACAGATAGCAGAGAAAAGCGATGCAGCTTAAATTACATTTTCCTGCTTTAGAAAGGCCAAAAAATATTTCAGGCGTCCACAAACCACCCTTTTTGGTGGCCTATCTCCTGGCAATCCAATTTTCTGCACAAAAGCAAGCATCTAGGAATACGCAAATGGATACTCTAAGTTCTTGATATAATACACCAAAAGACAAAAAAATAAGTGCCCGCGGTAATCCAGATGTGGTGACAGAGATGACTTCGGCTTGGCTGCCAGCGAAAACGCAGACTTTGTCAGGAGTGCAGCAAATGTGAGGCGCTGATATTTGAAGTTCATCACCAGGCAATTCCGTCTACAAAAAGAAATTACAGACTACATAAACTACTAGCCAAAGTTTTTGGTGGTGCAGAGTATGGTATGCATGCACAATAAAATGAAGATATGTGCCAATAGGCCTCGACAGCTGGTATGGTGGCGCTGCGGCGCTAGGACAGTCAGCGCCGCGAGTAGCGGCCGCGCGCGTGATCCCGTCGCGGCATGCTGCGAACGCCGCTCTGTGGGAGCAGAGCAATGGTATTGGGGAACGAGCAGCGCGCGTGATTGTGTCGATTCCGCGGGACTGAATACGTAGAAAGTTATTTAAAATAAAAGCAGTCTTCTTCACGGCAGTGATATTTACGCCGCTAACCATGTTTGCGGCGTCAGGGAGCAAACTGTGTCAGCAAAGGGGCCCTTCGAAGTCAGTTGCAAGTGTGTGAAGAGCGTCGACTAGGACGTCCGCCTTCAGGTTATCACAGTTTTATCAAGGTTTTCTAATATTTACATTAAATTATAGGCATTGTGACGAAGATGCGCCTCCCTCCGGCAAAATCGCCAATGCTCGGCACGCTCGGCTCGTGCTTTTTCTTCCCTCATCCATTACGCGAAGAGCTACCTTTGACTTTTCCATCCATTCTGGCTATTCAGCAGGGCTTCTCGCTATTAATCAGTCTGCGTGTGTTAGTTGGTGTTCGGGCTAAGCAAGAGAAAAAACGTTCGTTCCTCTCACTTTTTTTTTTTTTACGGTGGCTCGTTCCCTTCGGACTTTTCGATGATTTCTGCACATTTTCCAGCTGTCTATATGCCCAATTGCACATTGTGGGAGCAAGGTGCAGATGCAAGGGTGGACGCTGAAGATGGTGTAAGTAAACTCGTCGCCGCCTTGTATATGTTGTCAACAAGTGCGAGCCCACCTCCTGCACAGACCTGTCATGCGCGTGGCTCTGGCCATCGCCGCGTCCCCTTCTAGATACGAGGATGTTTAAAGCTTCGTCGCAGGGTCACGCTGTCACCTTTCCCATAGCACGCAGGAAAACGTGTCGGAACACACAGGCAGAATGCAGGGCTATCGAGCTTCCCTCATCATTGCGCAAGAAGTGGGCACTGCATATGCGGTTTCGGTGCTTCACGAGCTGCCTAAGACCTCCATTGGGGCTAAAAGAAGGCAGACTTTATGACCACAACGAGCAAATATGCCCAGTAATAGCAAGGAAAGCATTAAAAAACTAAGAGCGTCTGTTTATCTCGCACGTCGCACCGCCCTTATCCGACGCTGTCATATCGCTCGTTCCCGTGAGCCTTCCATATAAATCCATATAATTTTATTTCTGGCAGCTTAACGACAGTGTTTCTGTAGCTGTTGCGACAGCGATACACGCCACAATACATAGTTACACACCTGTTTGACCGCGAATGAGCTTCGTCCTTTCGAGTTGCTATGGTTCCGCCCGTAGGCACCCGCTCTCAGCCGCGACTGACTAGAAACGCGCCGCGCCGCGGGAGGCGCCACTTGTTCAGTCAAAACTGCAGCGCGCTAGGCCTTAAATCAGAACAGCGAGCTATTCGCACTGGATGGATGGATGGATGGATGCTATGAGCGTTCCCTTTATAACGGGGCGGTGACATGTCTGCCACCAGGCTCGAAGGATAAAAAAAGAAAAAAAAAGAAAAAAGAACTTCCTTGTTTCATGTTGTCCTAATGCCTTATCTACATTGATTAAATCTATGTTATTATAACAAAAAATATAAATTCACAGTCCATCTCTCTGCCTCTTAAGGCAGAATAACCTTTTTTCCCCCAATTATTTATTTTTGTACTTTATCTCTACTTTTCTGCCACCAATACTCTAACCGTCTCTTACTTATTTCGATCGCGGGCGTGTTCAGCTTTCCATTGTTGTCCCTAAAACCCAAGGCTTCATGTAGACTCGTGCCCACACGTATACCTGGGTGAATATCGCCACATTCAATCAGTACATGTTCCATCGTTTCCTTAGTTCCCCCGCAGCATGTACATAGTTCTTCGTTACTGAATCTCGCTTTATAACTACGCGTTCTCAGGCAGCCCGACCTTGCTTCAAACAGTAAAGCGCTTCCCCTTGAATTATCATAAAACCTTTCCCTCCTTATTTCGTTTTTTCCTTTTCGGTAATTACTCAGAGCCGGCTTCTTTTCCATCGCTGTCATCCAATAAGTCTTCTCCGCCTCTCTGACCTTCCGCTTAATGCTCCTTGTTGCCATATCGCCCGCACTGCCAGTCGTATATTTACTGGTGAGCCTCCTAGTTCTTTTTCTCCACTGCGTGTCAACGCTTTTTCTATACAAATACCTGAAAACCTTCTCTGCCCATCTACTCTTCTTCATTTTCCTCAGCCTCTCTTCGAATCTCATTTTGCTCTGCGCTTCCCTCACTTCAAAGCCTGTCCATCCCATATCACCCTTCACCGCCTCATTTGTCGTCTTCCCGTGAGCGCCCAAGGCGAGGCGGCCCACCGTCCTTTGATTTACATCCATTCCTGATTGCACCTCTGACTTCATGCACACCACTGAGTTCCCAAACTTTCCAGATGAGCTAGCGCCACCGCGCGGATTTTTAAGTGCGAATGCACTTTATAAGCGACCCTGAATCCGCCGTCCCATAGCAACGGCGCGAGGAGCGGAGAGGAGCGTCTGTAGCAACGGCGCAGCGACGTCACGCCCCACGTGACTGCGCGCGCTCCGCCCTCCGCTCCGTGGCTGCGCGCGCCCCGCGCATTGCCTGTGGTGACGAAGGCCGGCTGCGAGAGGTAGGTAGGTGTGGTTTGTAGAAGAAAAGGCGCCTAATTTCTGCAGCCCGGTCGGGAGCACGGCGCAGCGCCGAACGAAAGCGTGCGAAGCGAGCCGAGCACCCCGAAGCCGATCTGGCGCGGGGACGCGCGATGCGTGAGCGAGCGCGGGCCCTCGAATTCGATCGGCCGGACGCGCGCTTCAAGCGGGACTTCCTGGACTGCAGCTTCGGATATAGCTGCGCGGTGTGCGATCGACTGTGGTTCGACAACAACCTGAGCCCCATCTCGGGCGTGCGCAACGCCGCCAACAAGTTGAACGCGTTGCGGGTTCTTTGGAACGAGTTCGGAAGACAGATCCGTGGGTCGGCTGGCGCGTGCTCTCTCGCTGCCGTCTCCTTCGCTCGGCTCTGCAGTTTAGTCGCGCGCGCCCCCGCATAGCATCACCCCGTGCTTCGCACTTCCTCATACTCCCCTTCGGGGAAATGCGGGTTTTTTTTCGGAAGCCGGCAGACGGTGGTGGTTTTCCCACTCACCCCGTTTGTGTGGCTGTCGGAGCGTCGTAGTGGTCGTAGTAGTGTGCCATGGTGAAAAACGGGCTGAGAGCGAAGAGCAATCGCATGTGGAGTGTGCCACAATGCACAAATCGTGCAATATTTGGAAAAGTCAGCTTGCACCACTTTCCGAAAGAGAAAAAACGACAGAAATTGTGGACAATCAAGCTCCGCATTGGGAAGCAAGTGAGCAAAGAAATGGTCGTGTGTAGCGAGCATTTCAACAAGGATGACTTTTTTTGGGGGCCACCTTGGTGAGTCTACTTCGATGTTGCGCCGCTATCGATGATTTCATTTCTTTTTTTTTTGTGTGTGTGATGAGCTGATGGTGCAATTTTGTTTTAAAGACGAGTTGAAGCCCTTACGAAGGCGGCTGAAGAGAAACGCCGTACCTTCTCAAAATATCCCGCTGCGCTCCCACGAGGCAGAAGTGAGGCCGAGGATCTGCAGAAGAAAACACACTGCAGATACACAAGGTAAGTTTGAATACCCAAGTGTCACCTTTTATGAAGTTTTCTTCCTGCGCTCGAGGTGTTTCGGTAAATATTGTGCTATGGTGCCTGACGCTTCGTCGTGAGCACAGCAAATTGGCGATTGTATGCGGCAACTGTGCGAATGTAACAGGCAGTGAATGGACAACTTTCGCCGTGTCGCTTTCGGCCGTAATGAAAGGCGTGTGCCAATCGGAGGTCGTGCACACGCGTTTCTGAGTTTGCATTTGTTTACATTGGTCATAACACATCTCTGTTATTGACTTAACAATGTTGCAGGTAACAAGGGCCAGGACACTGCATTACCACCTGAAGCAGTCACTGACGGGGACTGCGCGTGCGAGCTTCCGAATTATTCTGAAGAAGGTGAATTCGACGGTGAGAATCATGTTTGTGCGACACTCGCGCCGTACTTTTGATGTCTAGACGTTCCCGCAGGCTTTAGATGGCAGTTTCACGCAGACGAGGAAAGGCAGTTTGTGCGTAATTTTTCATGTACCTTAAAGAGCTATTTGCAGGGTGGTTTATCCAAAATATTTTGGGCACCTAAATAACTGCACTTTTTACTCGATTGACTGAGGCTCATCTGTTGCCACATCTGAGCAAGTAGCCTACTGATGCCACTCCGACAGTACGCTGTGTTCTTTTGTTTTCTTTTCTATTAATTTTGTCGCACTCTCTTTCTGTGCGTTTCATGTAATCTCTTTTTTGCCTCCTATTACATTTACTGATCTGCAGGTTGATAAGCTGGATGTTTACCTTCCTGGTAAGTTATTTGCCTTTCACATCTAATTTGTCATTCTCTGCTCTTTTAATTTTAAAGCAAAGGCAAGCCCATGCAATCCAGTATGTTTTGCTGTAGGACACCGTCTTGTTATAACACTTCACGTTCTTTTATGAAGAATTTGGTTCATTTTCATTGCATTGCAGACCAACCTCTACAGGAGTGGCTCCCCCCCCCCCCTTTCAAGCTCTTGCACGTCTACACTGCAGGACACACGAACAGCAGCAGGTAACTTTTTGCTTAAAATTTCAACAAACTCAGTTTAATTTTAATTCTTGCGTAACAGAACAAGACGCCGCAAGGGCACTTGTTCACCTTCAAGAGCTGTGCAGCTCATCCGAGCTAAACAAGTCTATTCAGGTGAATACGCTGGACATCAGCACACAAAAAATCGGGATTTCAGACATGATGCTCTCCGACGCCCACATAAATACCTTGACTGGTGTACCTCATCATGGACTTCTAAACAAGATTGTTTCACTTGTAGAGAAATACGAAGAAGCAAACAAAATGGAAGCTTCCGTGAGGGACAGAGTTATGTTGGTGCTCATGGTTCTGAAACAGGCCATGTCGTTTTCGTGCCTCAGTGTGCTGTTTCAGTGCAGCATTTCATCTGTACACAGATATTTTGTGCACACGCTTCCCCTGGTTGCTGCAGTGCTCAAAACTGCCATTGAGTGGCCGTCAAAGGAGGAAATCTTAAACAACATGCCATTGCACTTTAAACAATACTCACGAGTGCGAGGTGTCGCAGATTGTACTGAAGTGCCAGTTGAAAGGTCACGGTGTGTGAAATGCCAGCTACTCACTTATTCCCAGTACAAGTCAACTTACACTGTCAAATTTCTGGTATGTGTAAGTCCAGCTGGCACCATAACATTTATTAGTGAAGCTTTTGGTGGACGAGCGTCGGATAAAGCCATTACAGCTGAGTGCGGAGTATTGGAAAGGTTTGAGTCCTTCACTGACGACATTATGGTTGATAGGGGTTTCTTCATAGATGACCTCTGCAGTGCCTGTGCAATTGGCGTTATTCGGCCACCTCTCGCTAAGAAGGACTGTCAATTCAACCGCAGTGATGCCCTCAGGACAGCCGATATTGCTAGGGCTCGAGTTCATGTAGAGCAGGCAATCCAGCGAGTTAAAATATTTAAGCTTTTCAACTCCACCCTCTCCTGGGAGATGCTACCTTACGTGAATGAGCTGTTTGCAGTTGCATGCGGGCTAAGAAACTTGTGTGCACCAATATTGGCTGACGATAAATTTCAGTAGGCGCAACTTCAAACGTGACAGAATTCATTGTTGAACAAACATATATGTTACTATAGTTAGTGCTGCACAATCTGGTGAGTGTTAACATTACTTCACCGCTTCTTTTGCTCTATGTAATAATAATTGGTGGGATTTCACATGCCAAAACCATACTATGATTATGAGGCACACTGTATTGGAGCACTCCGGATTAATTTCAACCATCTTGGGTTCTCTAACGTGCACCTAATTTAAGCACATGGGTGCTCTTTGCAATTAGCCGCCATCTAGGCGCAGCCACCTTAGTCTGGAATCGAACCCGTGCCCTAAAGCTTCGCAATACGACACTTTACTTCCCAAGCTACTACAGCGGGTCTGTATTTTGGGAGGTCACATGTTCAGTGGTAAATAATGACAACCATACTGTCACAATAGCTTTATTGTTGCTACGTATGTTTCATTGATTAAATGTTCCAAAATAATGAATAGGTTGGTGCGGGGTAGTGATAAAAATAATATTTTCAACCCTTGCTAATATGCACAAGCTTAGGCAGTACTTTCTTGAAGTAGACGTACTGCAGCCTCTCTACAAGTTGCTGTATGTGCTCGGTGTCTCTCTGCACAGGTACGACCAGGCTCTCTACTTTTGAATAAATTATAAAATGACAGACCTTCATGTTCAGAAGGAGCATGCCCAGTTGAACCTGGGAATAGTACTTATGTGCATGTCTCAGTGCATAATTTTCTCCATCACGCACAACGAATGCAAGCTTTTTAGCGTTTATAAGGTCTTTTATGCTGGAGTGCTGGCCTTGAACGGGACATTTCACTTCCAGCAAGACGCTTGTTCCTCTTTGCTCACTTACTCCGTCCGGGCTTTAGCCAAGCCAAGGCACAGCCGGAATGACTACGAGCCCCATCTTGCTCACGCACTTGTTGTGTGTTCTTGCATACTCTTCAAGTGCGAGTGACTCATTATCAGTGCCATATCTGGTGGCCTCATTTCCCTTAAAATGCTCCCTGCAATACAGCCGCTCCAACTTTGCTTCCCAAGTGCGCATGCCACTTTCTTCAAATGTCAAGAGCTCCCTGCAGATGCTTCCAGTGATTCTCTTTTTTCTTTCACTGTGCCAGAAGGTGGATGATTGATCACTTGTCTCGCGACATATTTCCTTGGCCTTGGCGTAGCTAAGGCACACTTTTTCAAGATAGAAAGTCTTTTCACTTGCATTGAGATGTTCAAGTGTGAACCTTTTCATCGTTGTTTTGTCATTATTAGGCACCGATTCAAAAAATAAAAATTTTGTGTACTCTTTCAAATAACAGCCTTGTGTGAAAATTTTGTCGATGGCATGGACCGTGTTTGGACTGATGGTGGCGGGGGCAAGCTTTCTTGTGCGCGTTTTATGCTTTGCTAGTGCAGAATCGTTTGCTGCCTCTATGAATTCATTCCTAATCTGGGCTTGAATGTCTTCTGGGAAGCTTCTTGACTGAGGCTGCTCCACATGGCAAAACAAACTAATTGGCCTTGGTTTGTATAAGCTGGTAGCACTGGCACGGCCCCACTGCTGTTGCACATCTGTACACGACAATGAGTCCAGAGACGTGGCACTTGTTCTGTACATGAAAATAAACATATGTTGGTCAGATGCTCTGCTTTGGCTTTCTTGCGGATGTATCGCACAATTAAAGAAAATAATTTCGCAGCACTGTCGTAGATAGGACTTGCAGGTATTTTCCAATGTAACTTACTGGCGCGAAAAGCAAGGAAGAGACAGAAGGGAACCGCTTCAGTCTTGTGCAAGCACTTCTATATCAGTTCCCTTTTGTTTCGTCCTTTGCTTATGCAATGTGAAATTTCTTACAACACTTTCAGAAACACGAATCCTTACACTAAACATTTGCAAGAAGCCCAGAAGGATTGAAGAATTTCTGCATTTTCTGTGGTTTTTAATACAGCACGTACCCATTTCAAGCCACTGAAACAACTAATATGTGACTGTTAAGTAGAAACATGTTATTGAAAGTCACAGTTGGGAGTGCAACAAGAAACACCAGATGCAATTTCATCTCCTTTTAATTGCAGTGAAGCCTCTATGTTCGTTTTTACATTGAAGCTTTTAGTACGGCATATGGCACACATTCACTGTTAGTCCCTCGGTGCACATTGCAGAAGACAACCAACCAACAAATTATGATAAATGCATGTTGTTCAAAGGTTTTTACCTGTTCAAATATATCAGTGTGGCAAACACATGTTTGCATTGACCGGAGAGGCCAGCCTTACATGTGCATTCTCCCTGAAAAAAAATCAATGATGAGCATGCAAATATTTACACAGCACACATTTAATAAGAGACAACTGGATTCCGCGCATTTCAATATCGGCTTAACTAAGAGTAGCATAGTTTCGCGTGTAAATCATCATTGTTACAGGATTAAAATCGCGCAGGTAGCTTCCAAAAGGGATCGATGAACGTCACTGCAGGTGATACTCTCTGATAACACGCTTTTGTGAGCAAGACGCATTATTGTAAGAGCGCTCGTGGAACAAAATTTACGTTCTGCGAAACTACGCGCAAAGCGTACTCTATTACGCGATGCATGTTAAAATGACGAGTTTTTACAAAACTTTATGCGCAACTTGTAATATGCGGCAAAAAAGCATCGTTTCACTCATTCGCGAGCTGCATTGCAATTACGACTCACGCGTACTACAGCGAGGACGTTTTATTTAGAAATGTAACAGCGTACGTACCTGACAATGTTGCTTCCGCAGCCTGCTCAGCACGTATATATAGCGTATACATTGTGGACTTGGATGAGCAAGGTGTTCTTGATGTTCTAATTAAAAACGGCGAAAATGTCCAGGCTAGAAAAAACGCGAAACACGCTCTCCGACGGGCTGAGTTTCAGGAGTTCCGTGTTTGCTCTGTGTAGCGTCTGCTGGCATGGCAGCCCGGGCGTGTTTTTTCATAGCGTGTACGATAGACGGCGCGACACGCGATGCCACTATGGCGCTACGCATGGAATTCGCTGTGTTCTGGTCTATAGTCAGTTTTATCGCAGTTCAGCATTGCTATGCTGGAGAGCATGCGCAGTGTATTACGGTGTTGACGGTTTGTTGTGCAGTGTCGCCCACCAGCAGTGAATATCGGCAGAGTCGCGTACGGGGCCTGATAATTGTCACGTTGTGTGCTTGTTATTTATGAAACAAACGCGCATGTAGACTCCGGTCACGGTGCGAACCCCGAGACGCCTAATAAATGCACGGGCAGTCCTTCAGGTCAAACGGTTTCTGACGGGGTTCCATTTATGAGGTTCAGAATTTGAATAATCATCAGTGAATTCACGCTGACGACCTATACCACGAAAACGCTTACATGTGATCAGCAACCCACTTGTTTAGAGAGCGAACAAAGACGTCCATGTCTTTAACGAAGCTTCTTGGAATATAATAATAATAATAATAATAATATCTGGGGTTTAACGTCCCAAAACCACGATACAATAATGATGGACGCCGTAGTGGAGGGCTCCGGAAATTTCGACTACCTGGGGTTCTTTAACGTGCACCTATTTAAATCTAAGTGCATGGGCCTCAACCATTTTCGCCTCCATCGAAAATACAGCCGCCGTAGCCGGGATTCGATCCCGCGACCTCCGGGTCAGCAGTCGAGTGCCATAACCACTAGACCACCGTGGCGGGGCACTTCTTGGAATAGTCAAGTGACCATGGGGCGAATTTATGCCAACGCAGTTTATGACAAGGCACCGCTGAATCAAGTGGCCTGAAGCTTGATCGAACACTGAACTTGCTACACAACCACGAGTTGATACGGAAGGATACCTCGAACAGCGGCTGTAACACTTCAAGTCAAATTAACTCACCGCAGACTCGACAATGGCGTCGAAGTTGTGGCTGCCCATAGTCTTTACAAACTCTAATAATTTAACTGAGCACTCGCGAGGTAGCACAACAAAGCACGACGCAGACACAGTTAACTTAGGGCGGGCCGTCGCGTCTACATATTTCAATTGTTCCATGGGCGATCATGAAACGTGTTTCCACCTCTAACATTAGTGGCTTTTTAGTCTTGTGTTGTTTGATTTGCGACAGCTACAACGAGATGGCAGCCCAAAGCCTATAACCGAAACTACAATAAACAGGAACAAGCGTAGGGCTTTAGAAGAAAGGCGATGCTTTCTTGTTTTTTTACTATCAGCGTTAGCAGTAATTACCGTGTTCGCAGCATACCAGTGTCTTTACAATCAAATGGAACTTCCGAGGCAGCGCTTTCAAGGGTATGGAAGCACGCAGCGTAGGGATGGAGAGAGCGTCTTATCGGGGGAGGAAAACGCGTTTCTCTTCTGGCCAGGCAAGGGGGGGGGGGATGCTGGTCAGTGTCGTAAAGGGTAATGTGCGCGTCTCATCTCACGAGTAATCTGAGTTTATTGAGAAAGGTTGAGCGAGGATATGGCGCATTCACACGGCGCGATCCGGTAACTCGCGCTGGTCTCGCGATCAAATTAGCCGCAAAGCGACTTCGTTGGCTCAGTCAGGACGTCCTGGATGCTGACTGAGGACGTCCGCTTATCTTGAGGGGATATTGCAGTACGCGAATTCGGTGTGGCGAAAGGAATAGGTCGCGCAAACAGGTGTGACATCGGTCGCCGTCAGTTGATTTTACTTTAGAACCGAATAAGAATCGAATAGCGATGACACCGGATCTTCTACGCATACAAATAGAATATTATTGGGATAGTTTTCGAACAGTAAGGCAGCCATATTAAAAGCAGCCCTAGAATGGTAACGTAACCATTCTCTAAACAGCCAAAGAATTCCACGACATTTAATTTGAGACAAATATTCACCAGCTTTAACAAAAGGTACATCGCTATTGCTTTCGACCGACAAAAAATTTTAAAAAATACAATTTTGTAAAGTGAGGCAAGCTCGTATACAGCAGCTGGAGCCGCTGATTCGCAGTACGATGAATTATGGCGCAGTCCTCACTTCGCAACTGCATTTGCAGCAGAGAATTTGAAACGGCCAATGTTACTCGCACAGACGTTCTTTTCCTCGCGGCTCGGTTGAGGTGTCCACCGAGGAGAGAATCTTGGCTTGCGATTAAGAAGACGATGCGAATGGAGCCCGATTATGCTATAGCGTTCTACTCTTGAAGACGAAGCTCAAGAGTCCTCAAGTTTCTATTTTGGTCGTCACTTACGCGAATCGTCGCGCGGCTGGTGCTAGTCGCAAGTATGAATGAGCCTATAGCGTGACTGTCACCACCGGTATATCCGAATTTCCGCGTGCCTAATGTTGCAGATCGCTTTAAATTAAAGCGAGAAGTGACTCAATACGTTCGCGCTGTCGTTACACCAGCGGTTTGCAAGCAGCGTTCACGGTCACCGACTAAGATTTCTTCTTGTTCGTGCGCATGCGCAGACACCATGCTCGTTAATTTAATTAGTACGCGAATATTAGTTGCAATATACAGTACCGATAAAGCTACGAAACTTAATTCCTTACGGCGATTGGATGCATTCATATCGGCATTAGCGCTTCGCCTTTCACGAGAAACTCTAACGTTATTTTTCTCTCTTTCGCCTGAACGAAAACTTCTGCGAAGTTATTCTTGTCGAAGACATGAGGTACGGTTGTTTGCCCACGAATAATTTCGAGCACGCGGGAGTGCGACCACGCAATGCGCGTCTGGAAAGGTACAATCGTGGACGTTCTCTTCATAAATTGCAGGCGACCGTTTCGACGACAGTAAGCACATATTTAGGTCAGCAAACGTTCTACAACATAGAATCAATAAGAGACATATACTATAATAGAGTGCAATTGCGTCCACTCTCGCACAAGATGAGGCCTAATTGTGATGAAATCCAAGTAGAGTAAAGATAGATTTTCTTTGAATATTGTTAATTTATTTTATACAGGGTGTGTCACGTAACAAGAACCAAGGGTTAAAAAAAGTGGTTAACCGCACCTCAACGAACCAAACGACACATGGTTTGCCGTCATGTGGCACTAGTTATGGTATTTTTTATATTACACCTAATAAGTAAATTAACTAATATCAGTTATTCAAAATTTCTAATATTCACTTTAGTGCCAATTTCATTTCGCGTTTTAGAAGGCATTCCCAAACGACCGATCCAATTTTTTGTGGCAACGTACATGCAGCGCGGTGATTTTTTCCGGCCTTTAAAGAAAGCTCGCGCGAAATACGAAATCAGACCACGTGACTGCGCTCATGCGCTACCATAATGCAGCGCCCTCAGCCATGCTGCTTCGAGCGTAGCAAACCCGTTATTACCAACATACACCTTTCCATGTTAACTGCCGTGAGCAAACTATTGCGCCGATGTGGAACGCGCGATACTACATGCCTGATGACAGCGGTATCGATTACGCATTCACGCACAGGTACGAGGAAAATCCTAAAACAACGTACTTGCGAAAACCACGTAATATGAACATCATTACCACATGAGAAGAATTCATTTACATGTCATAGAGGTGCTGTAAGTGAAGGCACGGTGTGTGCTGGAGTGTAGCGGGTGGAGGGCGCTGTAGCTACACTGCACGTGTGCTGAAAAGCCCTAACGTTCAACCATAGCATAGGAGGCTTTGGTTCGACGTGATTTCCCCCGGCTAAAGTTAGCGGTCATCGGAGACAAGTGAAGCGCGCGAGAGCGAAACTCGTTCAATGAAGAGATTTATCTGCGGATTGCTGCGACCGGCTGCCTAACATCGAGCGGGCGCGCAACCGGATTCAATCTGGGTCGAAGGAAAGGGCGGATCCGAGAAGCGAGGCAATGCGTGTACTTCAAAGAGCCCTTACTGCTGCCGTTACATCGTCCGGGGGTGTAGCTCAGATGGTAGAGCGCTCGCTTAGCATGCGAGAGGTACTGGGATCGATACCCAGCACCTCCAAAACATTTTTTTAATTTTCAAATTAAATTTATTTTTTGTTTTCCCAGAAATAAAGGAGCCATCTAACATTATTCAAGCCCGCATTTTTTTACTTTTTGATTGCGTAGACCGAAGGATGGACAGATTAATCCAGAAAGAATAGCAGCGACAGAGGCACCGAACTCGAAATCCTTCAGTCCAGAAAATGCAAAATAAAAAAAAAAAAGATGCCTTCTCTCAACTCCATCTTAGCGGGGTCACATGCATAGGACGGCGAACTTACTCATGTCTTGACCCTCTGAGATTCACTCAGACTCAGAATGAGCTGTGAGTCTGAGTCAGTCCCGGCGAGTAAAATTTTGGTGAGTCTCAGTCCAAGAGAGTCCGGTTGAGAAAAATACTAGTGAGGTTTAGTCCGAGTGAGTACGGTTGTAGAAAATTTTGGTGAGTCTGAGTCCGAGTGAGCCCTAAGTGAGTGAGTGAATAAAATTTATTAAAAGTCCGGGTGAGGCGGGGGGAAGAGGGGATTAACCCCTATCCCGTCCCACTCTCCGTCGATGATGATGGCCTCAGGTGACGGCCTGAAGCCCTTGGACCCGGGCGGCATCCTCGGCTTGACGGACGGCCCAAAGTTGGTCGGTCAGCTTGTCACTAGTGAGTGCCGCCTCCCAGCGGCAGCGACGTCGACGCAGCCGATGCGCAGCAGTGACCACAGCCGCGGCGGCGGTCGGCCCCTGCCCTCGCGCGGTGGTAGCAGTTCGTCCATGTCTAACATGCGTCGCGAAGTGAGCGGCGGCAGCGACATTGAGCCCTAAGTGCAAAATATATTTCTTGAGTGAGTGAGCTCCAGTGAGCTCCAGCTTTTCGGCCGACCTATGCACACATGACCACATTTCACACGCCGCTGACGTTGCAAGGTGCCGCCAATGGAATGAGCTGAAACTTTCTACGTAGGGGAACCTTGCACAGCATTGGTGCCTGTTCAATTCATATCAGAGTTCACACCGTTACCGTAGTAACATTCAACGTGGTGTCGCACCCCACACACGTGGGCAAAAAGGTGAAACAATAAAAATGCGCCGAGGTGAACAGCACTCGCCTCTTAAATACGGTAATACTCTCATGTGTGCAACACGTGACAAACAAGGCTGATATGGAGGACCCTCAGGCAAGAGAAAAAAGCGATACGTGCACGGCTTCAACAACAGTCTAGAGCGTACTGCACGAGCAAAACGAGGCAGCTGGTAACGGGCACCTGCCAGCGACTCGTTTCGAGCAGACGTGCTATACTTTAGTCAGAAGTAATTGGAAAAGTAATGAGTAATCCTATTTAAATTACTCACTGGAAGTTTTAGGGGCGAAGACCCGTTCGTCCCCGTCGTAGTGCGTAACCAGTCTTAACGCTAGTACCAGATCTTCACCTCCAAGGTGGTGCCGGTGGGAGATTTCTCCTGTGTGTTGTTGAACAATAAAAAATTCGCAGCGCGCGCGTTAACTAAAAGCCGAATTCTTCTGTCTCTCATTCCCCATTAGCAGCCATTGGCATGTTCCAGTAGGAAACGTTAGTATAAGTAGAAGTGTAAGTGTTAGCGAAAAGCCGACTTCTGTCTCTCATTCCCATTAGCAGCCATTGTTTACCTCCAAGGTAGTGCCTGTTGAGATTTCTCCTGTGCGTGATTAAACAATAAAAATTTTGTTCAAAACGCCGTTGATTGATGAAATAAACCAACGAAAGACGCCAGATGTTTTCTAAAAGCAAAACGAAAGAACTCCAGATGTTTCTAAAGCAAAACGAAAAGACGCCAGCTGCTTAACGAAAGACGCCGGATGTTTTCTAAAGCAATGGTTTTCTAAACAATGAAAATTCACAGCGTACATGTAAAATTAAAGTGAGCTGCAAGTCGTCATAACTCTCATCGAACCTTTAGTATAAACGCGCCCGATCTCACGTCGGTGATGATGCACTGGGCAGAATTCACGGAAGATTCACGATTTACCGATGAACCTCCGCAGCTTCGCCCACTCATCATCATTCACTCCGTGGATGTGCTGTGTTTTTCATTACATTACTCATTACAGCAAATAGTAATTCAGTTAGGGTAATTTCATAACAGTATAATTTAATCAGCGCCAAGTGTGGAAGTTTTATTGCGATAGCAATTATATGGACACTCTCGGCCGATTCTTGCCTTCGCCATCGCCGTCATGTCCCGGATATATGTCTGTATGTATATATAAGTAAAAGCCACAAAATAGTTTGGAAGAAAGAAATTCCGAAGTGCTTGACCGGGGCTTCGAACCTGCGACCCCTCGCTCCGCATGCGCTGCCTTAGACAACTGCGCCATACCTCAAAGTAAAAGTAAAGTACCTCGAAGTAAAGCTAAATAAGTTAGAGAACGCTAGGAATGTGTGTAGAAAACCGAATCGCTAATACTGATGCTACAGGGTGCACTATGGGAAAGCACTTTTCATTTATGGTATTTTGCACTTTGGGTCAATTACGAACATTGTAGCAACTTGCATGACGACCATCGAATTTCATGGTACAAAGAGCACGAAATGGGCACAATGCGAACTTTGAAATTTCGAGATAATTTGGGGCATCTTTATGGGAGGAACACGTATAGGCGGACCTCTGTGACGTGAACTTTAATGTTCGAAGTGAATCATATAATATCATTGCACCGTTGTAATTGTATTTTGCAATGAGATCTAAATAATTTTTTAGTTTACGATCTGTCTTTTTACGTACGAAGCCCGTAGGCCGGACTAGAGTAGCTTATACCCTGGAGACATCGCATTTATTCCTAATAATGAAACCTGACTTTGCTTCTGTTATTAGGTATTGGACCCGAAAGCCGCGGGATCGTATACCGGCGGCAGCGGTCGTATTTCGATGGAGGCAAAACACTAGAGACCCGTGTGCTTTGATTTAAGTGCACGTTAAAGCAAGTAGTCGAAATTTTCGAAGCCCTCCACTACGGCGTCTTTCATAACCATATCGGGCTTTGGCGACGCGAAACCCTAACAATTAATATTATTATTATTATTATTATTATTATTATTATTATTATTATTATTATTATTATTATTATTATTATTAGTAGTAGTAGTAGTAGTAGTATTATGCGATGTCTCCAGGCTATTAAGCTAGAGGCCGGTGTATCTATATTTAGGTGCAAGTTAAAGAACCGCAATTGGTTGAAACTTCCGAAGCCATCCACTACTGCGTACGTCGTAATAATGTCGTCGTTTTGGAGCGTAAAGCATCAGAAATTATTATTATTACTCGCCCTCGACCCATTATCTGTTATTATAGTCAGACTTTCTTCATTGGTGCATTCGATGCCACGTTTGAGCATACTTTCGTGCTTATCTCAGTAGTTGCGTAAACATGTATCACCAAATCACACAAGTTCGTTAAAGAACCACAGGAGGTCAAAACGACTTCCCTCATAATCATATCGTGGTGTTGGGACGTTAAACCCCAGATATTAATAATAATAATAGTAATAATCAATCAATCAATCAATCAATCAATCAATCAATCAATCAATCATTTATTTAACGTGCCCAGGAACAACCGTAAGGTCTTTGTGCAGGCGCACGCAAAAAAACAATAAAAATAAACTATACAATACAGGCAGTCTTCAGAAATAAAAAGAGCAAATACACGTAGACAAAGAGAAATGAACACAAAAGGGGAGGAGTAAAATAAGACAACACGAGAAATATTGAAGGGGAATGAAAAATTAGATTGCATATATACAACTATGCGGAAAGACGGAGAAGGGAAGACTTTGTACATTGTGCCATACTATGTCAAAACAGTACAAAGCTCGGATAAAAACAATGATTGTGGACTATGAAAAATGTCAAGATCAAGAAAATTAACATTATAGAGACTTTGTATTCTGTGAACGGTAGAGTGTTGGAAGAAGCAGGCGGGTACATGAAACGGTCTGTTCTCTCTGGTTAACTTACGCGGAATTCGAAAATTAACACAATTGAGAAGTACAGGGCAGGATATGATACCGTGGACTAGCTTGTAAAGAAACAAGAGATCAGAACGATTTCGTCGGAAGTGAAGTGATGGCAATGATAATAATTCAGCAGTATTTGAACGAGATTTTTTAGCAAAGCGATGGTTATATATGCTAAGGATTTTTTTCTGGACTCGTTCAATGGTGTTACCGCTGGATTGAGCAATGCCATTCCATATCACGGACGCATACTCCAGTTGAGGAAGACATAGCGCGGTGTACAATTTTCGGAAGGGCATAGGAGAACGGAATTCTCTAGACAATCTGCAAACACAGCCTAGGGTGCGAAGACCCCGCAAAGCAACACGCTTAGCGTGAGCAGAAAAGTTTAACGTGCTATCAACAACAACACCAAGATCACTGATCTCATAAACCTTGCATAAGGACACAGAATTGACAGAGTATTGAAATGACACGCTAGATGTTTTGCGAGTGATAGACATGAATTTTGTCTTCGAGGCATTCAGAGAAAGGTTATTAGCGTTGCACCATTCGGAAAAAGAGCGCAAATCTGACTGCAGCAAGCGACAGTCGTTAACTGAATGAATTTCCTTAAAAATCTTGATGTCATCGGCATACAAGAGGAAAGAAGAATTACGAATGGCAAAAGAAACATCATTAACGTAAATTAAAAATAGGAGTGGGCCTAATACTGACCCTTGAGGGAGCCCACTAGTCACTTTATACAAAGAAGACGTTTGGCCATTTACCGCTACATAACAATATCTATTGAGCAGATAGCTCTGCAGGAGATTCACAACCGACAAGTCAACATCAAATTGCGCAAGTTTAACCATAATCAGTGTGTGGCTGACTACGTGAAAAGCCTTGCTCAGGTCACAGTAGAGTACGTCAACCTGTCCTCTCTGAGAAATAGGTGTGGAGATCTGCGTCATGAAACTAGCAAGATTTGTGGTAGCTGAGCGGCCAGCGAGAAAACCATGTTGATTAGGAATCAATGAGCTTACTAAAAGACAATATTTTGTGAAGAGCCAGCTCGAAGATCTTTGATGTGGCACATAGTAGAGAAATCGGGCGATAATTAGAAACATCTGTCTTAGAGCCCGACTTAAATACTGGGAAAACACGAGCAGTTTTCCACATGCTAGGAAATGTGGAAGTGTCCAGGCAGTTATTAAATATCGTAGTCAGTACTGGGACAAATATACTACTATAAGCTTTTAGTATGGCGGAGGGGATGCCATCTGGGCCACATGATAAGGATGGTTTTAAGCACTTAATGCATTCGCAGATAAGATTTTCATCCAGCGACAAAGCACTGGGTGAGCGAACTGCCTTAGGCTGTCTGATATCAGTGCTAGAGTCTGAGGCCTTATAAACGGATGAGAAATGTGCGGCAAAACAGTCAGCGACGGCATGCACTTCTACCCCATTTGAGTCTAGTAGTATGAAAGACTCTCCGCTTTTGCTGGACCGTTTACGTACATACTTCCAAAACTCAGCTGGCCTGTCAGAAGCGCTTTTTTCTAAGAATTCAATATACGAACTATGATCCCGTTTATATAGGCGTTTAGCGAGAGTTCGAAAAAAGCTGAACTCTTCCTTCCACTCGCTCGATGGAGAACATTTAGATTTCCTGTGTGCGCGATCTTTATGCTTCAGTGCACTGATAAGTTCAGATGAGAACCAGTGGGGATATTTACGTTGTTTATGTGTGTATTGGGGAATAAAATTACGCATGCTGCTCAGTACAAGCTCCGCAAACTGATCAACCTGGTCATCAACATTTGGTTTGTCAGTAACCTGTGACCAGTCAACGGTGGACAAGTAATGATACAGGCCCGTGTAATCACCTCGCTTGAAAGCAAATCTTGGAGATCTGTTTACATAACTGCTGTAGCTCGTTGTTTCGGTTGATGCGGATAATCTTACGTTAAGTGGTGGGTGGAATTTGTCAGGACGTACAAGAGAGATGCTGGAGCGGGAAACTTCAAGGGGTTGATCGTTTGACACACACAGGTCTAAGACATTGCCACTGCAATTGACGACTGAGTTATGTTGCAGTAGGGAATTAAACGCCAGAAAGTCCAAGAGCAGGCTGCACTTTTTCTCTATGAAATGATTGTAATGAGAAAAGGTAAGCGTACTCCAGTCAATTCCAGGTACATTGAAATCCCCAAGAACAATAATTCTGTGTCCACTATGAGAAGATATCACAAGTTCAATTGAAGACATCACATCATGAAACGAGGCAGGGGAAATGCTGGGTGGTAAATAGAAACATCCAATCAACAATTTTTCACGGCGCTCAAGGTTGGTTTCTAGCCAGATGGATTCTTTGATAGTTTCTAGGTCTTTCCGTCTAACAGAGTTCAGTGAATTGTCAATGGCAATCAGCACGCCACCGCCTTTCTGTTTGGTTTCACTGAAATCTCGGTCACTGCGGAAGGTGGTGTAGGCGGGGGAAAAAAGTCAGATGAGGGAATTTCAGTGCCGAGCCAGGTTTCAGAGATAGCAATAATAGGAAAAGCAGACGAAAGAACATTAGAGAAAAACTCGAATGTCTTGGTACGCAGACCCCGAGCATTTTGGTAGAATATGTCTACGTCACACGGCACTTTGGATTCCAGTCACTATCTCAGAGGGATGAAGCATGTCATCGCGCAGCTCCCCACGAAATGGCTTGAAGAGGCATCCGAGGGGCCACATCGAAGGGTCATTCAGGCGTTGTAGTGTTTCCTCGTCAACTTCAATATAGAATGAAGAATATGACTGGAACTTTGTTTGAAGTCGCCGGCAGGAGATGGGAGACAGATCCAATGAAGCAATATGTTTCTTAATGTCAGCAGTAGTGGCGTCCGGGCTCAGCTTCGTAACAAAAATGGCCTTTGGCCATTGTGGCCTTTGTGGCCGTTGAGCTACAGATATAGTGGATGTTTTCATAACTCCAAACGAGGCGGGTTTCTTCTTTATTTCACCCTCAGTCACCGCTGCAGAAGAGGCTGTCACAGGCATCACACTGACACGCTCCGACGTGTCTACGTCAGCTGGCGGCGAAGTCGAAGATGAAAGATGAATAATAATAATAATATAATAATAATAATAATAATAATAATAATAATAATAATAATAATAATAATAATAATAATAATAATAATAATAATAATGTTATTATTATTATTATTATTATTATTATTATTATTATTATTATTATTATTATTATTATTATTATTATTGTTATTATTATTATTATTATTAACTTGCAAAAATTTTCACATTGCTAAACGGGCACGTCTCAATTGGATTAAACAAAGATGTCATTGAAATAATCGAACAGTGTGAGAATATCTGCGTGCGTTCACTCGTTACGCGTTCAAAATTAATTTTCAGTGGTCCTAAATACTTCCATCATTCTTGACAGACTTAAAGATTGAAATATTAAAACTAAATGTTAGTAAGACACGATCACTGGTGTCCCGTGAATACGCAATAATAATATCAATCAATCAATCAATCAATCAATCAATCAATCAATCAATCAATCAAATAAATAAATCAATCAATCAAATAAATAAATAAATAAATAAATAAATAAATAAATAAATAAATCGAACGTTTATTTAACGTGCCCAGGAACAACCGTAAGGTCTTTGTAGTGGCGCACGAAAAAAAACAAAAAAAACTAAAATATCAGGGATAAAAAACGTTATAAACTTGCACATATACAACTATGCGCAGGAAAAAAAAAAGTCAACAGTGTACGAGGCTGTGTAAGTACAGTGCAAAGCTCGGAGCAGAACAACGACGGAGCTGTGAAAAACATCGAGCTCCAAAAAGTAAGCATTGTAAAGACGTTGTATCCTGCCAATGGTCGAAAGAAAAAAAATAATAAAGAAATGTGAACAGTGTACGAAGCTATGTAAGTACAGTGCAAAGCTCGGAACAGAACATCGACTGGGAGCTGTGAAAAACATCGAGCTGCAAAAAATAAGCATTGTAAAGACGTATCCTGCCAATGGTCGAATGTTCACAGAGGCGGGCTGTTACATAAAAAGGTCTATTCTCTCTGGTCAGCTTACGTGGAATTCGGAAATTAAGACAGTCGAGCATTTGAGGGTATTAAGCTTCATCTAGCTACACAGCTGATGCTGTGTCGCTAGATGAAGATTCCATTTCAGAATGCATTAAGCGCCTGAAACCATCCTTTTCAGCTGGCCCAGATGGCATCCCCTCTGCCATACTAAAAGAATATGGCAGTATACTTGTACCAGTATTGACTACCATATTTAATGTGTCTGCATGCTTCAACTTTTCTTAGCATGTGGAAAACTGCTCGTGTTTTCCCAGTATTTAAGTCTGGCTGTAAAAGTGACGTCTCGAACTACCGCCCTATTTCCCTTCTTTGTGCCGCATCCAAAATCTTTGAGCTTGCTCTTCACAAAATATTGTCTTTTGATGTAAAAAATTCATTGATTGTGAATCAGCATGGGTTTGTCGCTGGCCGCTCAACTGTCGCTAATCTTGCCAGTTTCATGATGCAAGTTCCTGCAAGTTCCCGCTTCCTGCTTTGCTCCGAGGTATTGTATTAGTGATTATGTTCTTGTTAATTGATCACGTTCTAGAGAAATTGGAACTTTCGACTCCGCTGTCTCTGCTGCCCCAGCGAGGTAAGGCCTAGTCAGGGGGTTTAAGTCCTCCTTTTGCCTTGCCTCGCGGGCAAACGCTGTATGTGTTATGCCCAAATAAAGTTTACTTTTTTACATGCAAAAAAAAAAAGTCTCCACGCCTATTTCGCAGAGAGGACAGGTTGACGCTATTTACTGTGACCTTAGCAAAGCTTTTGACGTTGTCAGCCATTCGCTGCTTGTGGATAAACTTGCACACTTTGATGTTGATTCTTCAATTGTGAATCTCCTCCATGGCTATCTTCTTGATAGATCATGTTATGTTGCCGTTAATGGCCAAACGTCCTCTTTGTATAAAGCTACAGTGGGGTTCCTCAAGGGTCGGTACTGGGCCCACTCCTCTTTTTAATTTATGTTACTGATATTTCTTTTGTCATTCGGAACTCTTCTTTCCTTTTGTATGCCGATGACATAACGATATTTAAGGAAATTCATTGAGTTATCGATTGTCGCTTGCTGCAATCTGATTTGTGTTCTTTTTCTGAATGGTGCAGGAGCAATAACCTCTCCCTAAATATTTCAAAAACCAAGGTAATGAGTTTCACTCGAAAGACATCTAGTGTGCCATTTTTACATTCTGTCAATTCTGTGTCGTTGTGTAAGGTATGTGAGATCAATGATCTAGGTGTTCTTTTTGATAGCACCTTACACTTTTCTGCTCACGTTAAGCGTGTTGCTTTGCGGGGTCTTCGCACCCTAGGCTGTGTTTGCAGAATGTCTAGAGAATTCCGTTCTCCTATGCCCTTCCGAAAATTGTACACCGCGCTATGTCTTCCTCAACTTGAGTATGCATCTGTGATCTGGAATGGCATTCCTAATTCCAGCAGCAAGGCTATTGAGCGAGTCCAGAAAAAATTTCCAAGCATTTACAACCATCGTTTCGCTAGAAATGACTCTGGATCTCGTTCTAACGCTGCTGGGTTATTATCATTTCCATCACTTTGCTGCCGACGAAATCGCGCTGATCTGTTATTTCTTTACAAGCTTGTGCATGGTATCATATAATGCCCTGTACTGCTCAACTGTCTTAATTTCCGAATTCCACGTAAGCTGAACAGAGAGAATAGACCTTTTCATGTAACCGCCTGCCTCTGTGAACATTCGACCATTGGCAGGATACAACGTCTTCACAATGCTTACTTTTTGCAGCTCGATGTTTTTCACAGCTCCCAGTCGTTGTTCTGCTCCGAGCTTTGCACTGTACTTACATAGCCTCGTACACTGTTGTCTTTTTTTTTTCCTGCGCATAGTTGTATATGTGCAAGTTTATGACGTTTTTATCGCTGATATATTTTTTGTTTTTTTGTTTTTGTTTCGTGCGCCAGTACAAAGACCTTACGGTTGTTCCTGGGCACGTTAAATAAACGTTTGATTGATTGATTGATTGATTGATTATTATTATTATTGCGTATTCACGGGACACCAGTGATCGTGTCTTACTAACGTTTAGTTTTAATATTTCAATCTTTAAGTCTGTCAATAATGATGGAAGTATTTAGGACAACTGGAAATTAATTTTGAACGCGTAAGGAGTGAACGCACGCAGATATTCTCATACTGTTCGATTATTTCAATGACATTTTTGTTTAACCCAATTAAGACGTGCCTGTTTAGCAATGTGAAAATTTTTGCAAGTTAATAATAATAATAATAATAATAATAATAATAATAATAATAATAATAATAATAATAATAATAATAATAATAATAATAATCAAATCAAACGTTTATGTAATGTGCCCAGGAACAACCGTAAGGTCTTTGTACTGGCGCACGAAAAAAACAAAAAAAAAACAAAAAACAAAGGAAACATTCATAATAAAATATCAGGGATAAAAAACGTTACAAAATTGCACATATACAACTATGCGCAGGCACAAAAAAATATCAACAGTGTACAAGGCTATGTAAGTACAGTGCAAAGCTCGGAGCAGAACAACGACTGGGAGCTGTGAAAAACATCGAGCTCCAAAAAGTAAGCATTGTAAAGACGTTGTATCCTGCCAATGGTCGAATGTTCACAGAAGCAGGCGGTTACATGAAAAGGTCTATTCTCTCTGGTCAGCTTACGTGGAATTCGGAAATTAAGACAGCTGAGCAGTACAGGGCAGGATATGATACCATGCAAAAGCTTGTAAAGAAATAACAGATCAGCGCGATTTCGTCGGCAGCAAAGTGATGGCAATGATAATAATCCAGCAGCGTTAGAACGAGATCCAGAGTCATTTCTAGCGAAACGATGGTTGTAAATGCTTAGGAATTTTTTCTGGACTCGCTCAATGGCGTTGCTGCTGGAATTAGGAATGCCATTCCAGATCACAGATGCATACTCTAGTTGAGGAAGACATAGCGCGGTGTACAATTTTCGGAAGGGCACAGGAGAACGGAATTCTCTAGACATTCTGCAAACACAGCCTAGGGTGCGAAGACCCCGCAAAGCAATACGCTTAACGTGAGCAGAAAAGTGTAAGGTGCTATCAAAAAGAACACCTAGATCATTGATCTCACATACCTTACACAACGACACAGAATTGACCGAATATAAAAATGGCTCACTAGATGTTTTTCGAGTGAAACTCATTACCTTGGTTTTTGAAATATTTAGGGAGAGGTTATTGCTCCTGCACCATTCAGAAAAAGAACACAAATCAGATTGCAGCAAGCGACAATCGATAACTGAATGAATTTCCTTAAATATCTTTATGTCATCGGCATACAAAAGGAAAGAAGAATTCCGAATGACAGAAGAAACATCATTAACATAAATTAAAAAGAGGAGTGGGCCCAGTACCGACCCTTGAGGAACCCCACTAGTAGCTTTATACAAAGAGGACGTTTGGCCATTAACGGCAACGTAACATAATCTATCCAGAAGATAGCTATGGAGGAGATCCACAATTGAAGAATCAACATCAAAGTGTGCAAGTTTATCTACAAGCAGCGAATGGCTGACAACATCAAAAGCTTTGCTAAGGTCACAGTAAATAGCGTCAACCTGTCCTCTCTGCGAAATAGGCGTGGAGACTTGCATCATGAAACTGGCAAGATTACTGACAGTTGAGCGGCCGGCGAGAAACCTTGCTGATTCACAATCAATGAATTTTTTACATCAAAAGACAATATTTTGTGAAGAGCAAGCTCAAAGATTTTGGATGCGGCACAAAGAAGGGAAATAGGGCGGTAGTTCGAGACGTCACTTTTACAGCCAGACTTAAACACTGGGAAAACACGAGCAGTTTTCCACATGCTAGGAAACGTTGAAGCATGCAGACACTTATTAAATATGGCAGTCAATACTGGGGCAAGTATACTGCCATAGGCTTTTAGTATGGCAGAGGGGATGCCATCTGGGCCAGCTGAAAAGGATGGTTTCAAGCGCTTAATGCATTCTGAAATGGAATCTTCATCTAGCGACACAGCATCAGCTGTGCCAACTGCCTTAACCTGTCGACCGTTACTAGCTACAGAGGCTGGAGACTTATAGACAGATGAAAAATGCATGGCAAAACAGTCAGCCACGGCTTGAACTTCTACTATAATAATAATAATAATAATAATAATAATAATAATAATAATAATAATAATAATAATAATAATAATAATAATAATAATAATAATAATACAATATTATTATTATTATTATTATTATTATTATTATTATTATTATTATTATTATTATTATTATTATTATTATTATTATTATTATTATATTGTTATTATTATTATTATTATTAATATCTGGGGTTTAACGTCCCAACACCACGATATGATTATGAGGGAAGTCGTTTTGACCTCCTGTGGTTCTTTAACGAACTTGTGTGATTTGGTGATACATGTTTGCGCAACTACTGAGATAAGCACGAAAGTATGCTCAAACGTGGCATCGAATGCACCATTGAAGAAAGTCTGACTATAATAACAGATTACGGGTCGAGGGCGAGTAATAATAATAATTTCTGATGCTTTACGCTCCGAAATGACGACATTATTACGACGTACGCAGTAGTGAATGGCTTCGGAAGTTTCAACCAATTGCGGTTCTTTAACTTGCACCTAAATATAGTTACACCGGCCTCTAGCATTCCGCCTCTATCAAAAATATGACCGCCGCGGCCGGGATCGAATACACGACTTTCGGGTTAGCAACAGAGCACCGTAACCGCTGTGCCACCGGCAGCTGATAACGAGCAGTCGTTTGGCTTCACTTGTTGATGATAGTGGTTATCATGATGATCCTAGGGTAATTGGCACCTGCCCACTCAGGGGGATTGGGGAAGAGTTGGGCGTATCACAAGATCTTAGGAATTTCACTTCCTGCTAGAGATTATGGAGCCAATCAGAATGAATTGTTGTTTTTAATGAATATCAGAACACCAAGTCAACCATTTCAACTAAACATGAAGTCAATCAGAATGAATTGTTGATCTTAATGAATATCAGAACACCAAGTCAACCATTTCAATTAAATAATAAACACCAAAAAAAGGGAGCGAACAGAGGAAGCAATCGTTCTGTCCGAAGACCATAAGCTCAACAAATTCGCCAGATCCCATGCACTGTGGGAATAGATTTCATGCGAAGCAGACGACGAGTGGCAGCATAAGCAGGATTTTTCCATTCGAGCCAAGCGTTACCAGGAGGATCGACGTCATTCAGTAAATTGATTAGTTGTGCGTATATTGTGGGCTTACCAGGCACGCCTACTACACTTGCGTGCGAAGGGTCAGTTTTATGGCAACGAAATGCACACTAGGGTGTGATGTTTTGCATATCATGAGTGACAGTCGTCGGCGTATTGCAGCAACGCTTGACTGTAGCTTGAGGAGCCACACTTATATATTGTTTTTTTACATTACTAAAACAGCCGATGCCACAACTGCATACACGATTGGCGTTGCCCCGACATGTAGCTTGCTTACGGTCTTTTTCCGAAGCGCTTTCAAGCACTAGAGTGGCTTTGTGGTAGAGTGCGTGATTGTCACGCACAGTGCCTGGGCTTGATTCCCGCTCGAGCCGTGAATTTTATTCTTCGCTTCGGTCGGAATTTTTCCCTCATGGACAGCGCCTCCGACTCCAGCACCGCATTATCTGAATACGGGGTCCTTAAAGCTATTGCGTTAAGATTAACAATGTCAATTGCTGCTGTCCCTGGGTTGATATAAACCGTGTATCACCTGTGGCGCATATACCACGGGCGGTGGTATGCGGGTATGTGCCACACGTGACTAGTCGAAAGGATTTGATGACGTACGTGACAGGCAAGTCACCTTATTCATGTATAACCTCTGAATCTTGTTCATCATGCATTCATGTCCTTCTACGCCAATTTTGGTATATACCAAGTTAAGTAGGGGGCCATAAGAGCGTCCAGACGTCGGCGGCTAGAAATAAAGTTCATTTCATCATCATCACCATGGATAGATGGAAACGGTCAAAGTCTCTTTGGTTCGCTAAGAGATGCTCCGCATTTGATATGATAAATTGATGGAACAATTGAATCAATTTGATTCAGACATTAATTTATCCCCAGCAATGCACATATTCCTGTCCGAGTGTGCCAGCACGCAATCTCAAAATGACAACAGCAAAGATGGAGCACATGACATAACGGGTTTCCGCATTATAGTTTCGATGGTTCGTGTTCATGAGGGAGGAAAAACGTCGGCAATCCAGCAAGAACTGATCAAATGTCTCCACCTAACTGCATAACGAACAAAAAGGAGTGATCACCACACAAGTTCAGTGCATGTATATAAATATTTAGGGATTCTTCATCGGAGTCCTGCCATTGCTGCTTCTGTCTATTTGTATTGCAACATTTTATGCTCCGAGAGAAGCGTAGGAGTGCTGTTAGACAGGTGAGGGGGCGAGACTTGGTGTAGACAATAAAAAGCATACTTTCCAAATCTGGCCGCAGTAATGAAACCCGTAACTGGAATGAGAAAAAGAACACAGACTGCAAGGAAAGGCTTAGCTATAGTTTGTCTGCCGCTTCATTTAGCCTAATACGGGTCATTCGTGTCCAGGTACCCAAACTAAGCGCAGTTTTCTTTGCTTCCATTTTCCGGATTTCCTTTTTCTTGCCTTTTCTCCTTCGGTGCCGCTATATATGCGCGTTTTTGAAGGAAATAAATCAGTGATAAGTCAGTGCATTGATCTTGCCTCTTCCTTTTGTCCTTTTCTCGGTAGTTGCACTGTGGTTCAACTTTTTTTACCCAAGTAGATAAGCTGATGGCGTCACTCATTACAACCCACATATTTAGGACTTATACGCGAGTACCTTGATACAACACACCAGGGGCGTATCCAGAAATTGTTTTTTTTTTTTTGGGGGGGGGGGGGGGGGGTTCAACTATACTTTATGTTCGTGCGTGCGTTTGTAAGTGAGCGTGTATATATACGCAAGCAAAATTGAAAAATTTTTGGGGGGAGGGGGTTGAACCCCCCCCCCCTTGGCTACGCCCCTGCAACACACGTATCAGGGGAAGCTATTAGGTGAGAATGCGCAGACGGAACGCTATATGCAGCTCCTGTATTTACAAGTACACAGGTAACATTTGTTTACAGGGGGCAGGCAGCAATAGCTTAGAGATCATCGTCGTCTTCTCAAAGACGAATGACTTGTTCCGAAACGCCAATGGCTTGTAGCAGTATAACACGGAAAGAAGGTACCTTATCTTTCCGGTGTCTCACCGTGTAATTGACCTTAGTTAAGTTGTGAACCTGTCTTTCGTGCGCATTTGCTTACTTTAGGAGACGCTAAGAACCATTACTTTATTTACCACCTCTCATACCATGTCTAAAGCGAGAATTGGTAAATCATAATAGCCACCACCGCCATCGTTTCCTTCATTATCATCTTGATCATCATGATACTATTCTATGTCTATTGCAGGACGAATATCTCTCGCAATGATCCTCCATTTACGCTCTTATGCGCTAGCTGATCGCAGTTTATTCCTGCTAACTCCTTAATTTCATCACACCGCAGAACACTGTACTGAATTCGACAGCGCTTCTCGACCTTTGTAATTCATTTCGTCACTCTCACATACCATCGGCTACCTACCCTACGCATTAGAGATCCGCTCATTGTCCGCTTTTTCTTTTAAAACAAGGATATTAGCTAGCCATGTTTTTTCTCTGATCATTTTCCTCTCTTCCTATCTCTTCACGTGACACCTATCATTTTTAGTTTCATCGCACGCTGCATGGTCCATAATATCTCCTCGAGTTTGTTTGTTATCAACCAAGTTTCTGGTCCGTATGTTACAAGTAGAACGCGATGTTTCTACTCTTTCCGCTTTAGGAACAGTGGTAAACTGCTTGCCACAGTCTGGGAATGTCTGCTGTATCCTCTCGATCCCATCATCGTTCTTCAGTCAACCTCATTTTCACGAACATGCTCTGCTGTGAATTAAATATTGTCAGGTGGTAGTGACGTTGAAGGAGGTGGCAGTCAAGCTGGTAGAGAGGAAACTCTTTACTGGGCGAACCTGTGCCCAGAGAAGTAAGCAACTCAAAGTACAAGCTATACACTCTGTACAAAACTGATAGCTGCAATCGCAATCGTCGGCCGCCGGTATGTATTGCCTCCAGCACACGTAAGACAATCAAGGAAGGATTGAATATTCCCGTGTTTTCTTTTTTTTTTTGTCGGACGTCTTTCTAATATGTTGCACCTTTTAGTGCGATCTGCGGTGATAGTTATTATTATGATCCGAACAGTGCAGAACTGATTAGTACACAAGAAACATAACACACATTGCAACACTTTGGAGCCTCACCTGTGTGTATGCGTATTGTTATGAAGAAGAACAAAATGAAGGCAGCTTCGTACTAGGGGTGCTAAGCCTCAAGGATGCGCGGAGCTGGGCGGCTTTCTTTGTTTCTCTTTATTTCTTCCGCTGGCTCTTTTTCTTTTTCTCTCATACCTTTGTTTTTTATATGTCCTGTTTGTCTCTGTTTATTTTAAATGCGAAGCATTTCTTAGCAAACTTCTGCGACTTTGAGCGTATCTATCTATCTATCTATCTATCTATCTATCTATCTATCTATCTATCTATCTATCTATCTATCTATCTATCTATCTATCTATCTATCTATCTATCTATCTATCTATCTATCTATCTATCTATCTATCTATCTATCTATCTATCTATCTATCTATCTATCTATCTATCTATCCGCCTACGACTTTGTGCTCTCCTGGCCGTTTCGTTATCGGACGTATACCAAAATTGGTGTCTCATAACATGGCCTTATTACGAACATAAATGACAGGTCATATCATGAAAAACATGACACGCATGTCATGAACAGCATGATTTACATTCCACGGCCTTTGGGCTCCGCGGCCGTTCCGTTAATCGGATGTATACCAAAACTGGTGTGTCATAACATGGCCTTATTACTAACATAAATGACAGGTCATATCATGAAAATCATGACACGCATGTCATGAACAGCACGATTTACATTCCACGGCCTTTGGGCTCTTGCGGCCGTTCCGTTAATTTCATATATACCAAAATTGGTACGGCGTGACAAGAGTTCATGACGAACATAATGACAGGTCCTAACATGCAAATCATGACGCGCATGTCATATGCAGCATGATTTACATGACAAGGTCTCGGGGCGCTCGCGGCCGTTTAAATGAAGGGATACATACGAAAACTGGTATGACGAGACATTTCTGTATGACGAACATAAATGACACGTGGTAACATGAAAATCATGATATGCATGTCATGTATGACACGATTTACATGCCACGCTCATGGCGCACTCGCGCCCGTTTCGCTAGATTGATATACACCAAAATTGGTATTGTGCGATGTTACTTTATGAAGAACATGAATAACAGGTGGTAGCACGAAAACCATGACGTCCATGACATGTATGTCATGATTTACATGCCATGCTCATGGTGCATTCGCGTCAGTTTCGCTTGCGTGATATACACGAAAATTGGTGTTACGCGACACGACTGTGTATGTGTCCTCTTCTCGTCCCGTGTCTAGCGCTGTTTCTATTCGTCGTCTACCATGCAGAACCAACCAGCCCAATCAAGCACATTGTTAAAGTGAACGTAAGTGAGACGTGGTAACATAAAAATCATGACATGCAAGTCATGTACGACCTGATATACATGCCACGCTCATGATGCGCTAGCGGCAGTTTCAGTAGATTGATATACACCAAAATTTGTATTGCGCGATGTGACTGTATGAAGAACATGAATGACAGTTGGTAAGATGAAAACCATGACATGCACGTCATGTATGTCATGGTTTAATTGCCACGCTCATGATGCATTCGCGGCCGCTTCGCTAGCTCGATGTACACCAAAATTGCTATTGCGCGAAGCGACTGTACGACGACGGTAAATGAGACGTGGTAACATGAAAATCATGACATGCACGACATGATTTACATGTCATGCTCATGACGCACTCGTGCCGTTTCGCTTGCTTGACACACCAAAATTGGTATTGCGCGACGCGACTGCATGACGAACGTAAATTAGAGGCGGTAACATGGAAATCATGACATGCAGGTTATGTATGTCATGATTTACATGCCGCGCTCATTGTGCCTTCCCGGCCGTTTCGCTTGCTTGGTATACACCAAAATTGGTATTGCGCGACACCACTGTATGACGAACGTAAATGAAAGGTGGTAACATGATAATCATGACATGCATGAAATGTACGTCATGATTTATACATGCCATGCTCATGGCGCACTCGTGGCCGTTTCGCTAGATTGATATGCACCAAAATTGGTATTGCGCGATGTGACTGTATGAAGAACATGAATAACAGGTCGTAACATGAAAACTATGACATGCATGCCATGTATGTCATGACTTACATGCCACGCTCATGGTGCTTTCGCGGCCGTTTCGATAGCTTGATATAGACCAAAACTGGTATTGCGCGATGTGACTGTATGATGAACATTAGTGACAGGTGGTAATATGAAAAACCATAATATTCATGTCATGTATGGCGTGATTTACATGCTCTACTCATGGTGCACTCGCGGCCAATTTGCTCCTTTGATATACACCAAAATTGGTATTGCGCGATGTGACTGTATGACGAACATAAATGAGAGGTCTTAACATGCGAATCATGTTATGCATGTCATGTACGGTATGATTTACATGCCACTGTCATGGTGCGCTTCCGACCGTTTTGTTAACGTGATATATACCAAAATTGGTATGGCATGACACGAGTGCGTGATGAACATAAACGACATCTCATGCATTTATATACCAGAATATGCGTTTCATTGGCATGGTGTACACTAGATTGTGCATGCATGCGTGCATGGCAAACATGCGATATATGGTGGACTAGATGCCATGGCATGAATGATTTCGTTTGGCTCAAAGACAAACAAGGCGATGTATGCAGCTCTTTGCTGGCTGCTTCGCATTACATCGATTCCCACAGTGCGTGGGATCTGCCGAATTTTCTTTTCTTTCTTTCTCTCTCTTTGCATTCCTTTGTGTTTCTCGCTCTTTCTCTCTTGCTATCTCTTTCTCTCTTTCTTCACTTTCTTCCGTTCTATTTTTCTCTTTCTCTCTATGCTATGCTTTGTTCTCACCCCTTCTTCTTTCCCCCTCCTCGCCCTCGCTTCCCTTTTCCGCCACCTTTCTATGCGATACTATACAAGGCTATGTTATGTTCTGCCAGCGTGCCTGGATAGCCGAGTGGTTAGAACTTCGGATTGTGGGTACGCGGGTTCGAATCCCGCCTCGCCAAGGAATTTTTTGCGCCAAGCATTTCTCTCTCTCTCTCTCTGTACTCGTTCTCTAACCCATCGGAGTTATTCCATCTCGCGCCGGAGATATCGGCGCAGGTGCTTTGGGGAGCGAAGCAGAAGATAAGCAAGAAGACTGAGAGGAAGAAGAGAGCGCATGCCGATTTATGAATATGATAGTTTCTGTTCGCACTACCCGGCGCAACGAAAAGTTCAAAGAGCTGTGCTCTTAAAAAGTAATGATTCGAAGATCAAGTATGCGTACAGCACACGGTTGTTTACAACGGCCGCCTTACGTAACCGGGCGGTCATCACGCATAGTTGTGAACGGTTCAAAGTACCGAGAAAGACGTTTGAGGGGCGAATGGTGGCAAGGCGCCCTCAAGACCGGTTCCAGAGCATAGAGGAGGGGGAATACAATCGTATCTATTTCAGTCGCAGCCGCTCGCAAGGACCTTCGCCCATCTGTTTGCGAAGGATCCGCTGCGTGCGATTCGGCCCAAGACTCTCGCCGGCATTATCTTATTGACGCGGCCTTGACGTCGCTCCCCGTAGTATCCCCGAGGCTGCGGAGGCGTACGGCAGCGAGCGATGGCAACGAGCGAGGAAGCGACTCCCGGCATCGACGCGAGAAAGTTATATGGGCGCTCGTGCGTTCCCGAGGTTTCGGAGCCGGTCACGGGCTTGCTCCGAGGCGAGCTGCCGGCGTGGCTTCGAGGAAGGCTTTTGCGGAACGGCCCGGGACGGTCTTCGATCGGGTCCGACCGCTACAACCACGTATTCGACGGCCCCGCTCTGCTGAGACAGTTCACCATCGAGGATGGCCGGGTGCTTTATCAGAACCGCTTCCTGCGAAGCGACGCGTACGCACGCAACCTGAGGGCCAACAGAATCGTCGTCTCCGAGTTCGGCACCGTGGCGCATCCCGATCCCTGTGCCACCGTGTTCGAGCGGCTGGCGTCGTATTTCTCTATGGACTTCACCGACAACGCTCTGGTGAACGTAATGCCCGTGGGCGACGAGGTGTACGCTATGACGGAGACGCCTCACATGACTCGGGTGGACCCCGCTTCGTTGGAAACACTGGAGAAGAAAGACTTGCGAGACTTTGTGGCTGTGCACATCGCCACCGCCCATCCACATTTAGACCCCGACGACGGCGCGACGTACAACATCGGCACGCGCATGAGCGGCCGTCCGTCGTTCGTGCTCGTTCGTTTTCCTCCCGGTGGATCCGAAAGCTCGGTGGACCGCGCCAGAGCCGTGGGCACGGTACCACTGCAGTCTCGCATGTCAGTGCCCTACATACACAGTTTCGGAATGACCGAAAGCTGGGTCGTCGTGCTGGAACAATCCCTGTTCATGCATCTGCCCTCCATGCTCGTCTCGCGGTACCTGGGCTACAAGGCGTACGTGAACGCCCTCAGGTTTGATGCCAACAAGAACGTCCGCTTTCACGTGATGAACAAGACGACGGGAGAGCTTCACACAACCGTGTTCGAATCCGCCGCGTTTTTCACTTTCCACCACATCAATGCCTTCCAACGGGGAGATGAACTCGTGGTCGACCTAATATGCTTTGACGACGACAGCATCATCCGGTGTCTCGACTACACGGTGGAGAAGCCCACCGTGTTCAAGATGGGCCGCATGCGTCGTTTTTCGCTGCCTCTGAACCGAGGCCCGGGCGAGCGGGTACTGGTTGAGGCACAGGAACTAGCCAAGGGCCAGCTTCGTGGAGAGCTTCCAAGGATAGACCAACGCCGTAACGGGAAAGAGTACAGGTACAGCTACAGCCTGAGCAATGTTGATGGTGAAGAACACAGGGCTTTCGTTTCCAAGCTTGATGTCGTTACTGGCGACTGGCTGCGCTGGGAACGCCAAGGGTGGTTTCCCTCGGAACCCGTGTTCGTAGCACGTCCAGACGCTGTTGAAGAGGACGACGGTGTCATCCTGAGCTCCCTTCTCCACGAGAACGATGAGAAGAAGCTGGCTCTAGTGGTGTTGGACGCGAAGACGCTCGAACAAATCGCCGTTGCAGAGTTCGAGTGCCCGTCCGCGATTCCAGCAGACTTTCATGGGTGGTTTCTCGAGCAGAATGTGTAAGAAGCGTTTAAAATTGTTGTGCTTGCTTTTAACGTATAACTTAGGCTTATCTTGTCCCTCTGTAAAGTGATCGATTGCATTAAAGTAATTTTGCGACTCGTTTACGAAAAGGAACATTTTCGAATGTTTTTTTCAGTGGTACGCCAGGCTATACTCTATGAAAGGCAGGGCTAAGAGTATCGAATATCACCGAATCGAATTTCTTTAACTGGTAAATTGCAAAGGAGTTCAACTGCTGTGCTCTTTCAGTCAGGTATACATTTGGCATCGTATACTGCGCACCTCGAAGCTTTGAAGATTTTTTTGCTAAAGCCAGGATAGTATGTTGGGCACGTAAATAAACCATAGTGAAACTTACAGCTCGAAACTACAAGAACGAAAGAGAGGATGCACGTACGTACGTGTACAAGCACTCGTCGGAGTGTCCTTGCTTCCTTCTTGAAGTTTCGCGCTGTAAATTTCAGGATATTTCTCTTTCTGAGCTTTATGTATTCTTTATGCAGTCCTTTTTTCTCGGATCAAGGAAACTAGTTTCACTAGCCCATACATAACTACAGATTGCGCACCAGACGTTTTCATTTCATTTCATTCATTAATGCCCTCAAGGCCAAAGGCATTACAGAGGGGAGTGAGTAAAAAAAAAACAAGTAAAAGGAAACAGAAAACGCAACAAACAGTAAGTAAAAATACACGTTCTTCGGCTCCTATTTATACAGTGTTAGCTAATGTTGTTTTAAACAGTTGATGGTCTTCAATGGCGGCGATGCTTCCGGGAAGGCGGTTCCAATCCTGTGATGTGCGCGGAATAAAACTATGATAACAGTGATCAGTGTGACAGGAAATGATTCCAACTTTGTGGGAGTGATCAATGCGAACGGAATGGTAGGACGGTTTAGCGATTAGTTCATTACGCAGATGGCTGTTACGGAAGTAAATTATATGAAAAAGGCAGAGTCGAGAAAAATAACGGCGTGAAGCAAGTGGTGGTACACTGAGAGTTAAGTTTCATGGAGGAGATACTAGCAGTTCGGTTGTAGTTGTGGAGAATGAATCGGGTAGAGTTATTTTGAACAAGTTCAAATGAATCGATTAGCTTGGAAGTACTCGGGTCCCATACAGCAGAAGCGTACTCAAGTTTGGAGCGGATTAAGGTTTTGTAAAGAAGCAGTTTTAGTGATGCGGGGGCGGAAGAGAAATTACGTCGTAGGTATGCGAGTGTTCGGTTAGCGTTGTTAACTATGTGGTTAACATGAAGAGACGAAGTTAAATCTGATGGTATGTGTACTCCAAGGTAGCGGTAAGATGTTACTGGCTCAAGGATGGTGTTGTTAAGCTGTTATGTTGGTGGATTAGACGCAGTACGGGATCCACGTAAGACTTTGCATTTGTTGTTGTTTAGTGTCATTAGCCAGTCGTTGCACCAGTCATAAATAGCGTTAAGATCAGTTTGCAATGTGGTTACGTCCTGAGCGTTAGTAATTTCACGGACAACAACACAGTCATCAGCAAACAAATAAATGTTAGAAGTTACGCGCTGAGGTAAGTCGTTGATGTAGATTAAGAAAAGAAGCGGTCCTAAGACCGACCCTTGAGGCACTCCGGAATCGACTGAGCTACTGGGTGCCGTATGATAGTTATAAGTTACAAACTGACATCGGTTACAGAGGAAGTGTTCTAGCCATGTCAGGATTTTCGGACTAAGGTTATGTTGCGCTAGTTTCGAGAGAAGCAGTTTGTGGCAAACCTTGTCAAACGTCTTTGCAAAATCCAAGATACAGTCGGCGAACGAGCGGCAGTCAAGAATTCGATGAAGCTTATGAGCGAATGCAATTAGTTGCGTTTCACAAGAGAGAGTTTTTCGGAAGCCGTGTTGTGCGCGCGAAAAAAAAAACGACTTTGAGTGAAGAAAATAAAAAATTTCGGAGTAAAAAATGTGCTCCAAGATTTTGCACGAGATACTGGTTATTTATATTGGGTGGTAGTTGTATGGAGAAGCGCTGTTACCTGGTTTATGGATTGGAACCACCTTCCCAACTCTCCAGTCGTCAGGAATTTTACCTGTATCAATGGACTGTAGAAAAACTAGTAGCAAAAACGGAGATGAGTATGCCTTTGTACCTTTGAGAAATTTTGCATTAATAAGGTCCACACCTGGACTTGCGAAAACCTTCAAAGACTGTGTTATTTTTTCAATACCATCACTGTCAATGACAATGTCATCCATGCGTTTGAATGTTCTATTTGTAGTTTTAACATTTTTTTCTACAGATTGGTGCACGCAGTAGGACGAAATATTGTCACCATCTGTAAGAAAACAGCGCCAATATTATAAAAGAACTTTTACGCCAGACTTGTTTGTAAGAGCGGAGTCCAGTCTATCATTATACGTTGTACATAAAATTCTAGCAAGGGTGGTCGGCCACTGGCGAACAGCATGTTTACGAACGGCAAGTTTGTGAATACGGTTACCGCGTCACGGCCCCAGGTTACCGCGTCAGCTACGTGCGCAGTTGGCTGAATCAACACAAACCCTGTAAATCTTTCACAACTGTAGAGAGCTCACTCTTTGGTTTAGGTGAGCCGCGGTATCGCTGGTATGCGGGACTATATATGCACGAAGGAAGTAAGAACATTTTGCTACAGGATGTCGTACATATGAGTAAATTTCGACAGATCCCAGAACTGGCCTGTATTTTTGTCGCAGCTTTCCCTGCGTACGCAAAGGTGCGCACTAATTCTCGACTCGGCTATGCTTTTACGGTTTTCGACGTTGAAAACTTTAGCTAGACTCACTGCCACAGAAAAGAATTGCCTGAAAGCTCGGCACAACTTCTCATCGTTCATTTTTGGAGGCACATATGTAATTAACATCGTGGTTAGCCATATGTAATATTTGGTACTAAAGCCGCATCAAGGAAAAAAAAAGGATGGGGGGGGGGTGACATTGACAAACATTGTTATTGTTTCTCTTCTTCATCTTTAATTCGGAGTTCTACGTGTGAAAAATAACTAGCGGAGTACTCCGGATTAATTGTTAGCCCTTGAGATCCTAAAATGTGCACCTAAATATAAGGTACGCCCACTCGTTGCACGATTCACATCTTTTGAGGCATGGTGAGCCTCTACGCTTCTGTCACGCAATATAACATGCGTTATGGCGACCCCTCTATCTAAATGGCGGGCGTATGAGGTTTTTTTTTCTGAAACAGTTTAAAGTACTGGCGTTGCTCGCCGGTAGTGCACCTGCTTGCCAGGAGGCCTGGATTCGATTCGGGCTCGGACCCGTGATTTTTAAATGCGAAGCATTTCTTAGCGAACCTTTCGCACTTTGAGCGTTTATATCTATCTATCTATCTATCTATCTATCTATCTATCTATCTATCTATCTATCTATCTATCTATCTATCTATCTATCTATCTATCTATCTATCTATCTATCTATCTATCTATCTATCTATCTATCTAGCCGCCTACGTCTGAGTGCTCTCATGATCGCCTCCTTAACTTGGTGTCGACCAAAATTGGCATGGGAGGGTAAGAGGATTTGACGAATATGACTGTCGGGTCATCACATGAATAACGTGAAAATCCTGTCACGTACGTCGTCAAACCCTTTCCTGCAGACACGTGTGGCACATACCTGTTTACCATGGGCCGCAGTGTACGGGTATGCGCCACAGGTGATTGACAGTTTATATCTACCCAGGAACGGCGAGAACAGACATTGGTAACCTAAATGCGGGAGCGTTAAGAAAAACCGACATCGGCAGCATTGACCCGACGAATGCAAAGAATGAATATTAGGATCCCAGCAGGAATCGAACCCAAGCATTCTGCGTGGTAATCAGGTATTCTGCCACAGATCCACGCCAGGTCTATAAAGTGGTTTGGAAAAACAGCCTATGCAGGCGTAATATCGATGCAACGTCAATTATGGTTGTGGTGCTTGCTATCTAATTTTACAAGAAAGCAATAAACACTACGTGATATTCCTACGATGTGTACTCCTACGATACAGGCGTCATATCAGATTAACGTCTGTGATTCCAATGTTGGCTCCGCTTTTATAGCAGTCTAATAAACATTACATTTGTGTTCCTATGATTCAGCAAGCAATATTGAAGCATTGCTTGATCCCGGAGGAATACATTAACGAAAGTTACGTATGATATTCACATCACCGCACCGTAAAGTGCACTTAGTCCGCCAGCACGACGCAGTGTCCTCTTCATTTATTACGAGGCTGGGCGATGACCTCATGCTGACCGAGGATGATGCCAGATTGATTGACAGCCGCTTTATAGGCTAGGCTTCGTGGGCCACATACACCCAGGTACGACAAGCGCCATCCACTGATGTTGATCTACGTAGCAGTATCCAGGCCTAGCAGCCTCGACGGCCTATACCTCACCGACGGGAAGGGTGACCTCAGGTTCCGACATGTCGCCGGCTCTATGGACAGACAATTTGTCGACGAAATGACCGAGGCATCCACGAATTCTAACAGCTGTACTGTAGCTCATACTTCACTACACATGGACCCCTCGTCACTGCGATCACGACCGGATCTGATAAGAAGTTATGACCAGCTGTCGCGCTCTGATCACGGTGATGATGACCTTCTCAGGAACTGTCAATAACTAATCCACACGTGCACACGGGTTCGTGAAACGTGCGTGCGTTCTCAATCATAAGGGACAAGTATAAGCACTAAACATCAGCTTAACGCTTCAGGTTTTGGTAATACCCGCGTTGCCGTTGGCAGCGTTGCCGAACTGTGAACTAGTCATATAACACATATGCGGCTCTTCAACATATATGCGTGCGTATAAAATTGATACAAATCTCTAGCGTCCTTTTGTAACGTTTCGCTCACTAAAAAAAAGTTACGCCACAGTCACCTTCCCGCCGCATGCTTCGCATAACATCGACTCCCACGGTACGTGGGATCTGCCGAATTTTTGTTATTTTCATCCATCGCGATTTTTCGCTCGCGGATGGCGCCGCTTTCTCGCTCACAGCCAAGGACGTCGACGCCGACACCGGAATTTCTGCGAAACGAGCTCTTTAACGCTGTCGCGTTAATGATGTTCGTTCACTTCTCTCGAGTTTTCAGACGTCACGTGAGACCATTCCTCGAATAAGTTAAGCGTGTCTTTTTTTTAATGTTTTCTCTCCTGCTGATTTAAAGAGCAACGCCTCTTTTTTTTCTCTCACTCTCTTTTATTGTGGCGCTCATTTAAGAAACCGCGGTTTCATTGAATAAAACTGGCACTGTCAATTCTTCAGCCCCTGGTATGCCTCTATAGATGTGAACAGGCATACACATTTCACCAGACAAAAAGCACATTCTAAGTCTCGGCACGTGTTCACATAAAAGACCTAACGATTGAACAGTTCGTAAGAGAATATGTTGGCCAATTTCAGCGCCGGGCATACTAACAAGAAAGGCCAGTGCCTAAGAGCTCTTGCATGAGAAAAGGCTTTGTGCGTTCGGTCAACGATTTCCACATTTATTTTTTTTCTATTGTTTCGAAAGCCTGCCCTTACGCATAGTGAATTCGCGATACCCAAAAAAAAAAAAAAAAAAACACACGTGCAAGTTTGCTTCGTGTATAAGGTCTAGGAGTGAACGGTGCAAAGGTCCGTGAATCCAGTGGTCGAGGTTTGGTGGTCTGCCAGGCCTGAGTCGTGTGGCACGGAGGTGGCGAAAACGGCTCAAATGTAGGCCTGTAGAAGTCCACAGTAAATCTTTAGGCATACAGTCTTAACTGCAGTCAGCGCGCGTTCGTAATTGTTCATCCACGCGACTACCGTATTTACTCGAATCTAGGCCGGCCTCGATTCTAAGCCTAGCCCCGAAATTCGCAAGCCCGGGAAAAAAAAAACTTAATCATTGTGCTCGAATCTAAGCGACCCCCCCCTCCCACTTTCGCAGATCGTTTTTCGAAAAAAAAAAAAGAGATCGGCTTAGATTTGAATAAATACCGTATATTGCTAGGATGAGAAATACTAAATCTGAGAAGAACACGAGTTTGACTGACGTCGCCCTGAGAACAAAGAGAGCGCCGGACACTTCTCCCCAAAAGGGTGTTTGCTTGTGGCACATACACAAAGAGAGACACACACGCACAAAGAAAAAAACGAAAACAAAAAACGTTATCACTCACAATCAGCGTGAACGTGCTCTATCGGTGAACACAAGGGCTCTCGAAAAGGGAGTCAGACACGGGGCGCATCATAGGGAGCTGTAAATTCTCCATTAGGACTGATAGGCGGGTCAGTTGGAACTTATCCATCTTTGCGCAGCGCGCAAAATTGACAAGGCACACAAGAGAAGAGGACGGGACAAGCGCTGAAGAGCGCTGAAGATGACGGGTCCCCGCTTGTCCCGTCCTCTTCTCTTGTGAGCCTTGTCAATTTTGTGCGCTGCGTAAAGATGGATAAGTTCTCCATTACTTTTATGAGCGCCGATGCACTGAGATCTGGGCCAGAAAAATGTATCAGTTATTTCTCTGTTCTGTCCTTCTTAATTCCTCACTTATCCCAACAACGTTCCGCATATTTTATCACCTGACTCGGTGAATGAAAGAAGGAAAGTTGGGGAGAGAAGTTAGCATCACTGTGATATACAGGCCCCGTATATACTCTATCGACGTGAAAGGTTTTTTGGAACTGCTTTTGTGAAAGATAGTATCTCCCTGACATATTGATCTAGGTTGCACCTTTTAGTGTCAGTGTCCTCACCACCGCCGCATTGTCTTAATGCAGTACACTAAATGTGATTGTGCTCGAGATATCGGAAAGCACGGAACAGCCCTGGAAGACGCTCGACTACCATGCACTCGTCCACATGGTCCGCAACGTGGACCACGTGGATTACGCAAAAACCGGGATCAAGACTTCCTAAATTATACCTGCCGAGAGAACCAGGTCTCTCATCATTACCGGTGACTTCAACATTGATTTATCAAGACCCAACAACGCCTGCTCTTTATACTGCATGAAAGGCGGCTTGGATGTGGACAGGGAATCAAAAGACCTCGCTGCCACGTCCAGGACAGGAGGCATCATACGTCATTTCATCGTAAGAGGCATCCAGGATTTCCACCAGCTGCACTATACTTCGCACTTCACTACACTTAGACTCCTCATAGCCGCGATCACGAACGGATTCGATTAACAAGTCCGATCCAACTGCGTGTGCTCGCTGATCACGGTGATGACGACCTTGTTCAAGAACTGTCAAGAACCCCTTCTACACATACACACGGGTTCGTGAAACGTGTGTGCGTTCTCCGTCATAACGGACAAGTATAAGCATAACCACTCTAACTGTGACTGTAGCGTACGTGCAGTGCGCTTGCGCGTGCCACTCGGCTGTATATATATCTAGGGAAACTTTCCTGATTGAAGCTTAGTTGCGAGTAACGCCTGTCCTGTGCATCTTTGTTCCTTCTTTGTCCTGTTCGGATACGCGCTATCCAGTATTGAAGAATATACGCACTACATATCAGCATACCGCATCTGGTGTTGCTAACACCCATGTTGCTCTTGGCAATGTTACGCAACTGTAAACAACTGGTTATATAATACATATGCGACTCTTCAACATATGAGTGTGCGTATACCACTTCCTCATTTCTCTAGCGTCATTCCGTAACGTTTCGGTCAGTGTGAAAAATTACGCCACAGTCACTATCCTGCGCATGCTAACATCGATTCCCACGGTACGTGGCATCTGCCGAATTTTTTTAGTTAAGCGCTCTTCCTGCATGATCTACCAATTTGCCTTCAAGGTCGTCACCTTTAAAAAAACTTGCGTGTATAAAGTTTTCGAAGGGCCTGCTGTAGCTGACCGAACAATTCTTTTCTGAATAGAAATCGGAGTAGTATTGATCCATTTCCCTGCCACTCCCCCATAGTGTGCATAAGCCGCATGTGCACCAGACCATACCACTCCCTCATAGTGGGTATAAGCCGCATGTGCACCAGACCAGAACAGCAAGCAATGGTGAGTGCTTAACTTCCTAAGCATATTGTCCTTGCTGTACAGTAAATCGCACTGCGATCTTTCCGGCGATTAGGTGCGAACCGGAGCATGCCACCTAATCGCCAACCGAGTCACGGTATCGCATAACATGTTTCACGTTTGCTTCACAGGGCGAGTACGCCGTGATCGAGGTGCTCGAGGAGTTGTACCACGCCTCCATGGCGTCTCATGCCGCCTACGCTGTGATGAAGGACACGCGTTACGCGGCTAAGTCTACGCGGCACTCGAGCGTGCCGTACATGGCGGCCCTCGGTTTGCACTTCATTTTCTTGGGGTGAGTTCACCGCGGATCACGTCGTCGCACTATGGCTAGCAAGGCGACGAAAGGCGCATATGGCTTCATACGCAAAAAAAGAAAGGGCGAAACAACGAATGCAACAAATTGGAATGTAAGAAGTAGGCCCAGCAGCTCACTTCTTTAGCACGCGACCTGGCGTAACTCCAAACGCTGGCGTAAGGAAACGCGGCCGCAGCAGCGAGCGAAGCGACCTTCGTCCTGTACAGAGCTTCAACGCAAACTTAGCGATGAGAGCACAACACGCACGAAGGTATGAACCGTCTGCCGATTACTGTCCAGATACGGCACGCGCGACCGCGGACGACCACTCCCGGCCGGTAAAAGTAAGCAGTTTTTGCCGGGTAGAGAGCACTTAATGTAATAAGTGTATGTGCCATCTGATTAGAAGTTATACAATTAGTGCATAATGTGAAACAAATCTTAAAATAAAGTGAAGTAAATGGGAACAAAGGAGAGCTAGCTTTAATTAAAGGCGAATAACATGTGAAGTTAATTAAAAGTAAGGCTAAACTGATTTAAAGTAAATCAAAATTCAATGACAGTGAACAAAACGTTAAAGTGTACTAGAAATTAATCAACGTCTCGGTGAACAAGCCTGAACATGTAGAACCAGTGGTGACGTCTAGGCGGCTGAAAGAGAACAAGTAACCGGAAGTAGCAATGCATCCGACTGAGAACGTCAAAGTAGCTTAATGTGTGTCTCGTGAGAGCATACAGGCTTTCGCCTGTCACTTTCCTTTAGCGTCAGCTAAAGGGACTGCAAATGTTTTTGTAACCCTTTTTTTGTAACCCGGATAAAGGCGTATACTACTGGAATCGTGGCCGCTGGCTCTTTTCCATAGGTCGGCAAACTTACTCATGAGTCGGTTCACTCAGACTGAGATCGGCCCGTGAGTCTGAGTCTGAGTGAGTCCGGGCGAGTAATATTTCGGTGAGTTTGAGTCCGAGTGAGTCCGGTTGAGAAAAATACTGGTGAGTATGAGTCAGAATGAACCCTAAGCGCAAAATATATTTCTCGATCGAGTGTGAGTGAGCTCCACCTTCTATTGCTGGCCTATAGCCCTACCTATTCAACTTGATCATTACTATCAGCCTTATACCGGCTTACGTTTATAGCCCTACCTATTCAACTTGATCATTACTATCAGCCTTATACCGGCTTACGTTTATACTAAAGTCTATCTACACATATCTCAATGCACTCGCGTTCATGCGCCACTTCAATATTCAATTATCATAGGCGTGAATTGGGGAAGGGGGTGGGTGTCATGGCCTCCCCCCGCAAGCTCTTTCACGGGAAGTTCTTGATAGAAAAATCTCGTGTGAGTCGGGTGTTACATAAAAAACGCCAGGCCTGCGCTGAAACCGCAGCACAGTCACAGCGAAAGCTGGAAGAGCGGCGTTTCTAGAACCCGTTGTAAGCTCTCTTGGGGCTACAATACAAGTACACTAGAAAGGTACCCACTACGCCATAAATCACAATTTTTGTGAGGTTGGGAAGCACCTACTAAGCCATTATTCGTCATTCTGCGGAGAAGTGAGGCACCAGCTACACGTCTGTAAGGCATTATGTGCACTTTGCTGACGCGACGACTGATGACGATGGCTCAGCCCTTTGTAATGGGTTTAAAGCTTTGAACGGCACACCAGTTATGTAATTTGCATTGGGTGACGCCCGGTCCCTATTTCCCTCTCCCGTCATGCTGTATAACATACGCTGACGTGGGAGAGAGACCGGGGGGGGGGGGCGAAGAACTTTACTGAGACCCCGAGGAAATGGATCATGCGCTTATGGGCTTCCTTGGCAACCAATACAAGTGCACTTGCGAGGAACCCACTACGCTACAAATCATTGTAATTTTACTGAGACCCCGAGGAAATGGATCATGCGCTTATGTGCTTCCTTGGCAACCAATACAAGTGCACTTGCGAGGAACCCACTACGCTATAAATCATTGTAATTTTTGAGAAGTAGGGCAGCAGGCACTGTGCCATTTTTCGTCATTCTACGGAGAGCCGTGGTACCTGCTAAACGCATGTAAGGCATTATGCGCACTTTGTTGATGCTGTGCCTGATGACGACGAAGAATTATGGCAGAGCGCTTTGTAATGGGTTGGAAGCATTCAACAACCTACTCGTTGCGCAATTCGCATTGTGTGACGCCTGGTTACAGAATTCGCGTTGTGCGACGCTTGGTGCTTATTTTACTCTTCTACCACGCTATATTGCATATGCTAATGTGGTTCCTTCCCGACATGAAGCCTGTATAGGACCTTTTTTCAAAGCAGTTTCAAGCACCGGCATGGCTCAGAGGTTGAATACTGGGCTCCCACGCAGAGGGCCCAGGTTCGAACCTCGTTCCATCCTGGAATTTTTTTCTTATTTTGTTTTTTTTCTTATTTCGAGCGATACTGGTTACGGACACCTGCGGCGGCGGCGGCGGTGGCGGACAACTACGGCTTCAAAAACGGCCGGTGAAATAATCTCATAACAGCTTTCGCTGTAAAATATCCTCACTGAACCGCAACCACTGATAACTCGTATTTGAATGTATAAGATCAAAAGGCGTATTGTAGATTACGTGAAATGTTGGCATTACCAAGCATTGGCGCCAAAATCGAAAATGCCAGTTTTACGCTCACGGACTCATATGAGTCGACTCACTTAGGCTCACTCAGACTCAGGTCTCTGAGTCTGAGTGAGTCCGGCTGAGTAATGGGCTGGTGATTTTCTGTACTAGTGAGTCCGGTTGAGGAAAAATTTGGTGAGTTTGAGTCCTAGTGAGCCCTCAGAGCAGAATATATATGTTGAGTGAGTCTGAGTGAGGTTCAATTTTTTTGCCGACCTAAGCACTTGTCCAAGTAGTGCACGAAGCGACATTTCTTCGCTCAAGGCGAAGCGCAAACGGGATCGCAGGAAACAGATATATGAAGGAAACGAGAAACGGGCCTGCACAGGCGGTGTAAACATCGACGGCTTTTAAAACAGCTTTTCCTTCGTAAATGCTCTTCGTCGTTGGGCCAGGGGGGTGAAACTTCGCGGTATTTCTGTCCCGTGGCTGCAGCGATCCTAATGTTTGGGGGCTGTACTATACCTACGAGCGTAAATGAACGTTCTTGTTCCATTTTATATTTATTACCAGTTTACTTATTAACTCCGGTGTTTTTAATACGCAAGTGAACGGAAAGGTTGCAGTTCGGAATTGCGAAAATACGAGCGCCACCCGGAGTGGAAAACGGGAACTGCACCCTGTTATCTCTCACGGCGAAAAAGGGGCGTTTCTTCTCACGCGCCCGTGTATGCTGCGGCTTGCGGTGTCCCAAAGGCCGCTTTTACCACTGTAAAGTTTGTTTCAGCGAAAGTGGCAAAACCCTTGCAAGCCTGAGCGAAACAGACGCATGAATGTATTCGCGCCGTTATCACAAATCGTGCGGTGCTGAGCGGTGTCAAAATTCTTCACGCCGTACCGGCATAAAATTCTTTCGGATCCGCGGCGGGCGAAAGGTACGATCTGCATGCTGCTCGTTTTGTTTTTCTACGCTTGCACGGCATATCAGGATACGGTTGCAGCAGTAGCTGTGTAATTTAATTGAGCATACACGTGCGTAATTTATTTATTACATTTTGATTGTCTGCTTTTGTTTTTGTGTTGTGTTTTTTACTGTATGAATGGTACGCTTAGGCAATAAAAGATTCAAATAAGCTATGCTCTTCATTTCTGTCTAATTTATGTGTACACGTAAACAAAAACACAGTCTTACTTAGAATAAGTGGTGCGAAAATAGGTGGATGGTCAAACCATCATCAATCAGAACGCAACGATTGTCGTTTTGATCATGTGCCGGGTTGCGCAACAGGAAGACGGTCGCGCGCTCGCCATCTGAATACCTTCCACTCGCTCAGTTTGGCTTGCTGGTGCATCCCAATTGAATTTGGCGCTAAATCGCTCCCCCCGCCACTCGGATGCTCAGTCTTCATCAAGATGGCGTCCCCCAGTGCGTGTCTGCAACGCACCGCCATGTTTTAGCACCGCCCCCAAACACCAGGTGTTCGTCTGGCGCTGCGAGCGGATATCGCGTTCCATGGAAGGTATAGGAAGTTTCACTCCCCTGGTTGGGCTTCGACAATTATGTGTCCAGCATCGAGATGGGCGGAAACTTTCTCTTTTGAACAGGCGGGTTCTGTTACCGGCCACGGCGGGCTCACTTCGACGGGGCTCAATGCAAGAACACCCGCGCATGCTTAGATTTAGGCTCACGTTACAGTGGTCGAAATCGATCCGGAGTCCGCCACTACGGCGGGCCTCATAATCATGTCGTGGTTTTTTGCGCGTAAAACCTCAGAATTTCTTTTTAAGCGAGAAAAATACATGGACATAGGCCTGAGTGCGCTGTGCATACAGTACCGACTGGGCCGATTTTCTTAATTTCTCCTAATGACAGTGTTAGCGTAAGTTGTGTTCTTTTTTAGGGGCGTAGCTCCTCTTAGTCTAACCTTGTCACGTCTCCGTTGTCCGGCGTCAACGGCAGTATCTCTGTCCGGCGTAAACGGCAGATGGCGCTGTCTGATAGAAGTAGAAGACACGGCTACCTGTTCTGCTAGAGGACGGACGTGTTTTTCGTGGGCTCCGGAATGACAGCGTCAGATAAGTGTTTCTTTTTTTTTTGCATGATTCGAGCGTGTTTTTTAGTTATATGAGTACATAAGCCACTAGATTGAAGCTTTGAAGCATAATAGGGCTTACAATTTTGTACTGTTTCCTGTGTGACAGTCGCCTGGTTTTTTTTTTTTTTCGTTCGGTCACCACGTGTCTGAAAGGCACACATGTGCTTTGAAGTATAGCATACTAGCGGAGTTTTGTGATACCATTTGACTTTAAGTGTATCTAATCCGCCGTGTGAACGATCTAGCCATGGTCAAAAAGACCGTAAAGTGTTCAGGGTGCGGTATGGGATGGAAAATAGAGGTTTGTACGGATGGGAAGACAGAGGGAGCTGACGCCAAGTGTAAGCAATGCGAGTTAGAGGCGAAAATGGAAATAATGATGGCTGCCCAGAATAAGCTCATGGTAAGAATCGCCGAGCTGGAGATTGCGTTGGCGACAGAGCGGGAAAAAACGATGGCTATGGGGGAAAGTCTTAAGTCAGCCGAGGAGGGGTTAGCAAAGGTAGTCATAGGGAACAAAGAAGCAAGCGACAGCGGGAACAGCGGGGCATCGACCCCCACAGTGGTAGACTCGAAGGGGGAAACAGGTTTGGAAAAGACAGGTGCAAGGGTCACAGGACCCAGCTTCCGCGAAGTAGTTTTGGGAAGGGGAGGGGACAAAGCAGCAGTGGCACGCGCTAGTAAACGAGGCAGTGGCCAGGTGCGGGACGGTCCAGCAGAAGAGTCGGAGCACGTGATAATCGCCGGGGACTCGAATTTAGTTAGATGCGAAGAAGCAGTCAAAGAAAGGGTGAGAGGCGACAAACGAGTTTTAATAGGGAAGTTCCCAGGACATAGGCTGGGATCAGTGATGAGACGAGCTAGCGCAAAACTCGCAACTAAGGCTAGTGGACGTAACCTCGTGATAATCGCGGGAGGTCTAAACGACGTCTTGAATCAAGAATCAGCCGAACTAGCGACCACATTGGCGAAAGGGGTCGAGGACATGCGCGCCATTTCCTCTCAGGTGCAGATAGTGGTATGCACAATACCGGAAGTACCAGTGAGAGATATCAACTTGCAAAGAGCTGTTGTCGACGCAAACAAAGAGATATGGCGAATTAGTCGAGAGAAGGGCTTCGAGGTAGTGGATATAAAAAGGAAGGTGCACAGGTGGGGCGGTTTCCAAAGAGACAGAATTCACTTCGATAAGCGGCTTGGTCATGAGGTGGGCTGGCGACTGGCAGGACGCGCAGTAGCTTTTCTGGGGGGCACGCGGGCCCTTCGGTGCCCACGGTAGCTTGTAATGAGGAAAACAAGCAGGGGGACTCCTTGACAAGCAGTATAGCGAAAAACCAGAGAAAAGGTAAAAGAAGGGAGAAGGTGCGTGTTGCAATTAGTTACATAAACATGCAGGGTGGCAGAAAAAAGGCAAAATGGTTAGAGATTGAGGAGCAGTTAAGCAAGGAACAGATAGGTGTTTATGCGGTTACAGAAACACACGTTAGAGACTTGGAAGAGCCACCACATATTGACAATTATATTTGGGAAGGATGTAACAGGATCACCTCAGAAAGGAGAGGTGGGGGTGTTGGAATGCTAATTCATAGCAGAACAAAATTGGATAGAGTGAAACAAACGTGTTCAGAGCACATGTGGGTTTCGGGCACAGTAGGTGGAAAGAAAACGTGGCTAGGTGTAGCTTACTTGTGGACAGGCAATAACTGCAGAGAAAAGAATCTGGAGATAGTGAAATGCATAAGCACCGATATTAAAGAATTTGGTCATGATGCCGAAATAATCCTTCTAGGGGACATGAACGCTCACATTCATGACCTTGACGGATATTCAGACACCAATGGCAAGTTATTGCTAGATCTCTGCGAGCAACGTAGTCTTGAGATAGTTAACGTGGGGCCTAAGTGTGAGGGGCAGATCACGTGGGAAGTCGGAAACCGGCAATCGAGCATTGATTATTGTCTCATGACAGAAGGAATATATGACAAACTTAGAGAGATGAGAATAGACGAGGAAGGCATTAACAGCTTGGGTAGTGATCATAAACGCATAATATTACAAATGGGATATAAAACTGAAAATAAGAACATAGAATCAAAGTTTGGCAGCTTGTATCTAAATGACAAACAAATAACAAATATAGCCGCAAGAGTCGAGGAAAAAGTAGACGAACTACCAGGCAAAGACTGGAAGTATAGTGAGCTGCTACATGTAATCACGAAAGAAATGGAAAAAGAGAAGAAAACTATTTGTTGGAAAGGAAAGAGAAAGCCAAAAAGTTGGTTGAACAAAGAAATCCGGGAGGCGATCGAGAAGCGACGTGAGGCATCACGGGAGCACAGACAAGCAAAAAGGGAGAAGCGGCCACAGGACGAACTCAACCAAATATGGGAAATATATTTAGAGCAAAAATCCATTGTGCAGAAATTAGTCGAGGCAAAAATTAAAGGTGAAAGTGAACGCTGGATGACAGAGATTCGCGAAAAGAAGAAGGCCGCGCCTAGGATATTTTGGAGCCACCTAAAAGCGCTGGGTAGAAAGTCTGGCACAATGCAACAACATATGGTAGATGAAGGAGGAAATCAATTGGAAGGGTATGAAGCGCTAGGTGAAAACATTTATTGACAGAATTTCTGCGGAGAAGCTCCGGATATGCGGAGGTTCTTGACTTGCGGTGGGGGGGCCCTCAGTCCAGGGCTCCGCTCGCAACAGCCGCTCTACGGGCCCGGTCAATTAGACTCAGCTGATCATCCAGGTTCTCGCTGGCCAGCAGCTGTTCCCATCGCTCCGCTGTGGGATTTTGTATCGGGGGTAAGGCTGTAATGGCCTGGCATGCCCACGTAACGTGGTACAGGGTAGCTTTTGCTGGGCACCATGGGCAGTAAGAAGAGTATGCAGTAGGATGCATTTTACTGAGGGTGTGCAAATTTGGGAACGTGCCGGTTTGAATTTGCCTCCAGCTGACCGATTCTTCTTTATTTAATGTTCGATGTGGTAAGGAGTAAGTTTGTCTGAGTCCTTTGTAATGGTTTAGTTTACATCCGAAAGATAACAGCTGATTCGTTTAAAAAGGTCGCCCCGGGGATTCCCCCAGTGAGTAAAAGTACGCAAAGGAGTGCAACCGACGAAGATGTAGTACTAGAGAATTTCAATTGGAAGAAGGCCGAAGGAAAAATTCCTAAGCGCACTACTCTGGGCTTAGATGGGGTTCCCGTCAGCCTCATTAACGAACTCGGACATAAAACTAAAGAAGCAGTGCTGAAAGCCGTAGAAAAGTGCTTACAGGAGAGGGAAATACCAGACAGTTGGCGAAAAAGTAGAATGAACTTAATCTATAAAGGCAAGGGAGAAAAGGATAACATTCGCTCGTATAGACCGCTAACCATTACATCGGTGCTATACAGGCTGGCGATGCAGGCAGTAAAATTAAAAATAGAAGCGTGGGTAGAACAAAATGATATTTTGGGAGAACTTCAGAATGGATTTCGAATTGACAGGCGGTTAGACGATAATCTGTTTGTTCTTATCCAGTGTATAGAAATATCGAAAATAGAAAACAGGCCCTTATACGTAGCTTATCTAGATATTACCGGGGCGTATGACAACGTTAATCAGGAAATTTTGTGGGATATACTGAAAGAAGTGGGCATAGGTGACGACTGTATACAGCTTTTGAGGGAAATATACCGAGAAAATACAGTTTGTATAGAATGGGAAGGAAGAAGTAGCAAGGACAGCGTTGAAATTAGCAAGGGGCTGAGACAGGGATGTCCTTTGTCCCCGCTGGTATTCATGCTGTACATGGTGAGGATGGAAAAAGCGCTAGAAGGTAGCAACATTGGATTTAATTTGTCACACAAGCAGGTCGGCACGATGGTTGAGCAGAAGCTTCCAGGTCTATTTTATGCTGATGATATTGTCTTATTTGCGGACAGTCAAGATGATATACAGCGACTGGCAGATATATGCGGAAGGGAATGTGAGGCTCTAGGACTAGGATTTAGTGCAACAAAATGTGGATTGATGGTATTCAATGATCACGAAGATCTTTATACAGGGCCAAAAAATACCGAGGGTAGGGAGTACAAGTACCTCGGAGTATGGGTAAATGAGGGAGATAGATGTATGGAGGTACAAGAGAAAGCATCGGTAGCAAAGGGAAAGAGGAATGCTGCAATTATGAAGCACAGAGCTTTATGGGGATACAATAGGTACGAGGTGCTTCGAGGCCTGTGGAAGGGTGTGATGGTCCCGGGGCTTACATTTGGGATCTCAGTAGTGTGCATGAAGTCAGAGGTACAATCCGGAATGGATGTAAATCAAAGGACGGTGGGCCGCCTCGCGTTGGGCGCTCACGGGAAGACAACAAATGAGGCTGTAAAGGGTGGTATGGGATGGACAAGCTTTGAAGTGAGGGAAGCTCAGAGCAAAATGAGATTCGAAGAGAGGCTGAGGAAAATGAAGAACAGTAGATGGGCAGAGAAGGTTTTCAGGTATTTGTATAGAAAAAGCGTTGACACGCAGTGGAGAAAAAGAACTAGGAGGCTCACCAGTAAATATACGGCTAGCAGTGCGGGCGATATGGCAACAAGGAGCGTTAAGCGGAAGGTCAGAGAGGCGGAGAGGACTTATTGGATGGCAGCGATGGAAAAGAAGCCGGCTCTGAGTAACTACCGAAAGGGAAAAAAACGAAATAAGGAGGGAAAGGTTTTATGATAATTCAAGGGGAAGCGCTTTACTGTTTGAAGCAAGGTCGGGCTGCCTTAGAACGCGTAGTTATAAAGCGAGATTCAGTAACCAAGAAGAACAAATACATGCTGCGGGGGAACTAAGGAAACGATGGAACATGTACTGATTGATTGTGGCGATATTCACCCAGGTATACGTGTGGGCACGAGTCTACATGAAGCCTTGGGTTTTAGGGACAACAATGGAAAGCTGCACACGTCCGCGATAGAAATAAGTAAGAGACGGTTAGAGTACTGGTGGCAGAAAAGTAGAGATAAAGAACAAAAATAAATAATGGGGGAAAAGTAAGGTCATTCTGCCTTAAGAGGCAGAGAGAGGGACCGTGAATTTATATTGTTTTGGTATAATAACATAGATTTAATCAATGTAGATAAGGTATTAGGCCAACATGAAACAAGGAAGGTTTTTTTTTTTCTTCGAGCCTGGTGGCAGACATGTCACCGCCCCGTTTTAAAGGGGACGCTCATAGCATCCATCCATCCATCCACATACAAACTGCAGTTCACGGACGATATTCTAGATGCCGCTGTACACAATCCGTGTCGTCATCACCATTTCTCGTCTCATTTCCTAGATGGCGTTGATCCAGTAGAATTGTATGCAATATGGCGCTTGTGTGAATCGACACTAGATGGCGCTAGAAGTGCCGCGGCGACAGAACGGGAAAAAACGATGGCTATGGCGGAAAGGCTTAAGTCAGCCGAGGAGGGATTAGCAAAGGTAGACATGCCAGCAAAGGTAGCCATGGGGAACAAGGAAGCAAGCGGCAGCGGGAACAATGGGGCATCGACCCCCACAGTGGTAGGCGCGAAGGGGGAAACAGGTTTGGAAAAGACAGGTGCAAGGGTCACAGGACCCACCTTCCGCGAAGTAGTCTTGGGAACGGGAGGGGACAAAACAACAGCAGTAGCACGCGCTAGTAACAGGTGCAGTGGCCAGGTGCGGGACAGTCCAGCAGAAAAGTCAGATCACGTGATAATCGCCGGGGACTCGAATTTAGCTACATGCGCAGAAGCAGTCAAGGAAAGGGTGAGAGGCGACAAACGAGTTTTAATAGGGAAGTTCCCGGGCCATAGGCTGGGATCAGTGATGAAACAAGCTAACGCAAAACTCGCAACTAAGTCTAATGGACGTAACCTCGTGATAATCGCGGGAGGTCTAAACGACGTCTTGAGTAACGAATCAGCCGAACTAGCGACCACATTGGCGAAAGGTGTCGATGACATGCGCGCCATTTCCCCTCAGGTGCAGATAGTGGTATGCACAATACCGGAGGTACCGGTGCGTGACGGCAACCTGCAAAGAGCGGTTGTCGACGCAAACAAAGAGATATGGCAGATGAGTAGAGAGAAAGGCATCGAGGTAGTGGAAATAAACAGAGAGGTGCACAGGTGGGGTGGTTTTCGAAGAGACGGAATACACTTCGACAGGAGGCTTGGCCATGAGGTGGGTTGGCGTCTTGCAGGACGCGCAGTAGCTTTTTTGGGGGGCACGCGGGCCCTTCGGTGCCCATGGTAGCTTGTAATGAGAAAAACAACCAGGGGGACTCTTTGACAGGTAGTATAGCGAAAAAACAGAGAAAAGGTAAAAGAAGGGAGAAGGCGCGTGTTGCAATTAGTTACATTAACATGCAGGGTGGCAGAAAAAAGGTAAAATGGTTAGAGATTGAGGAACAGCTAAACAAGGAACAGATAGGTGTTTATGCGGTTACAGAAACACACCTTAGAGACTTGGAAGAGCCACCACATATTGAAAATTATGTTTGGGAAGGATGTAACAGGATCACATCAGAAAGGAGAGGTGGGGGGGTTGGAATGCTAATTCATAGCAGAACAAAATGGGAGAGAGTCAAACAAACGTGTTCAGAGCACATATGGGTTTCGGGCACAGTAGGTGGAAAGAAAACGTGGCTAGGTGTAGCTTACTTGTGGACAGGGAATAACTGCAGAGAAAAGAATCTGGAGATAGTGAAATGCATAAGCACCGATATTAAAGAATTTGGTCATGATGCCGAGATAATCCTTCTAGGGGACATGAACGCTCACATTCATGACCTTGACGGATATTCAGACACCAATGGCAAGTTATTGCTAGATCTCTGCGAGCAACATAGTCTTGAGATAGTTAACGTGGGGCCTAAGTGTGAGGGGCAGATCACGTGGGAAGTCAGAAACAGGCAATCGAGCATTGATTACTGTCTCATGACAGAAGGAATATATGACAAACTTAGAGAGATGAGAATAGACGAAGAAGGCATTAACAGCTTGGGTAGTGATCATAAACACATAATATTAAAATGGGATATAAAACTGAAAATAAGAACACAGAATCAAAGTTTGGCAGCTCGTATCTAAATGACAAACAAATAACAAATATAGCCGCAAGAGTCGAGGAAAAAGTAGACGAACTACCAGGCAAAGACTGGAAGTATAGTGAGCTGCTACATGTAATCACGAAAGAAATGGAAATAGAGAAGAAAACTATTTGTTGGAAAGGAAAGAAAAAGCCAAAAAGTTGGTGGAACAAAGAAATCCGGGAAGCAATCGAGATGCGACGTCAGGCATCACGGGAGCACAGACAGGCAAAAAAGGAGAAGCGACCACAGGACGAAGTCAACCAAATATGGGAAATATATTTAGAGCAAAAATCCATTGTGCAGAAATTAGTCGAGGCAAAAATTAAAGGTGAAAGTAAACGCTGGATGACAGAGATTCGCGAAAAGAAGAAGGCCGCGCCTAGGATATTTTGGAGCCACCTAAAAGCGCTGGGTAGGAAGTCTGTCGCAATGCAACAGCATATGGTAGATGAAGGAGGAAATAAATTGGAAGGATATGAAGCGCTAGGTTACATCCGAAAGATAACAGCCGATTCGTTTAAAAAGGTCCCCCAGGGGATTCCCCCGGTGAGTAAAAGTACGCAAAGGAGTGCAACCGACGAAGATGTAGTACTAGAGAATTTCAATTGGAAGAAGGCCGAAGGAAAAATTCCTAAGCGCACTACTCCGGGCTTAGATGGGGTGCCCGTCAGTCTCATTAACGAACTCGGACATAACACTAAAGAAGCACTGCTGAAAGCCGTAGAAAAGTGCTTGCAGAAGAGGGAAATACCAGACAGTTGGCGAAAAAGTAGAATGAACTTAATCTATAAAGGCAAGGGAGAAAAAGATAACATTCGCTCGTATAGACCGCTAACAATTACATCGGTGCTATACAGGTTGGCGATGCAGGCAGTAAAATTAAAAATAGAAGCGTGGGTAGAACAAAATGATATTTGGGAGAACTTCAGAATGGATTTCGAATCGACAGGCGGTTAGACGATAATCTGTTTGTTCTTACCCAGTGTATAGAAATATCTAAAATAGAAAACAGGCCCTTATACGTAGCTTATCTAGATATCACCGGGGCGTATGAAAACGTTAATCAGGAAATTTTGTGGGATATATTGAAGGAAGTGGGCATAGGTGACGACTGTGTACAGCTTTTGAAGGAAATATACCGAGAAAATACAGTTGTATAGAATGGGAAGGAATAAGTGGCAAGGACAGCGTTGAAATTAGCAAGGGGCTGAGACAGGGATGCCCTCTGTCCCCGCTGTTATTCATGCTGTACATGGCGAGGATGGAAAAAGCGCTAGAAGGTAGCAACATTGGATTTAATTTGTCACACAAACAGGTCGGAGCGATGGTTGAGCAGAAGCTTCCTGGTCTATTTTATGCTGATGATATTGTCTTACTTGCGGACAGTCAAGATGATATACAGCGACTGGCAGATATATGCGGAAGGGAGTGTGAGGCTCTAGGACTAGGATTTAGTGCAACAAAATGTGGATTGATGGTATTCAATGATCACGGAGACCATACGGTCTTCATACAGGGCCAAAAAATACCGAGGGTAAGCGAGTACAAGTACCTCGGAGTATGGGTAAATGAGGGGGATAGATATATGGAAGTACAAGAGAAAGCATCGGTAGCAAAGGGAAAGAGGAATGCTGCAATTATGAAGCACAGAGCTTTATGGGGATACAATAGGTACGAGGTGCTTCGAGGGCTGTGGAAGGGTGTGATGGTTCCGGGGCTTACATTTGGGAACTCAGTGGTGTGCATGAAGTCAGAGGTGCAATCAGGAATGGATGTAAATCAAAGGACGGTGGGCCGCCTCGCGTTGGGCGCTCACGGGAAGACGACAAATGAGGCGGTAAAGGGTGATATGGGATGGACAGGCTTTGAAGTGAGGGAAGCGCAGAGCAAAATGAGATTCGAAGAGAGGCTGAGGAAAATGAAGGAGAGTAGATGGGCAGAGAAGGTTTTCAGGTATTTGTATAGAAAAAGCGTTGACACGCAGTGGAGAAAAAGAACTAGGAGGCTCACCAGTAAATATACGGCTGGCAGTGCGGGCGATATGGCAACAAGGAGCGTTAAGCGGAAGGTCAGAGAGGCGGAGAGGACTTGTTGGATGACAGCGATGGAAAAGAAGCCGGTTCTGAGTAACTACCGAAAAGGAAAAAACGAAATAAGGAGGGAAAGGTTTTATGATAATTCAAGGGGAAGCGCTTTGCTGTTTGAGGCAAGGTCGGGCTGCCTTAGAACGCGTAGTTATAAAGCGAAATTCAGTAACGAAGAAGAACAATGTACATGCTGCGGGGGAACTAAGGAAACGATGGAACATGTACTGATTGAATGTGGCGATATTCACCCAGGTATACGTGTGGGCACGAGTCTACATGAGGCCTTGGGTTTTAGGGACAACAATGGAAAGCTGAACACGTCCGCGATAGAAATAAGTAAGAGACGGTTAGAGTATTGGTGGCAGAAAAGTAGAGATAAAGTACAAAAATAAATAACTGGGAAAAAAAAAGGTCATTCTGCCTTAAGAGGCAGAGAGATGGACCGTGAATTTATATTTTTGGGTATAATAACGTAGATTTAATCAATGTAGATAAGACATTAGGACAACATGAAACAAGGAAGTTTTTTTTTTCTTTCTTTTTTTTTCGCCTTCGAGCCTGGTGGCAGACATGTCACCGCCCCGTTATAAAGGGGACGCTCATAGCATCCATCCATCCATCCTCTCCGATTGGCTGCTGCGCGGGCTTCGCGGGGATGCGCGGGGAGCGAGCGCCTCTCTCAATCTCCTGGAACGTCGCCGTACGTGTCGGATCGTTGGTGAAGCATGAACGATGCGCAGCGGCGGGCGCTCGCTTGGCGGCAGCCAGCCGGATCCCGAGAAGGTGCGCGCCAAGGACGCCGCTGCGAAACGGGCTCAACGAGAAGCCGATCCCGAGATCATGATTGCTTCAGGAGCTTCGCCCAAGCTCTTCATCATTCACCCGTGGATATGCTGTAATTTTTTTCTGTGAAGGGGGACTGTGTCTGCAGCTCTTTAATGTAGCGGTTTGCTACCCTTTACTAGGGAAGGGGCAAGGGGAGGATAGAAAGGTAAGGAATTTAAAAAAAAAAACATAAAGAAAAAAAAAGCTGTTTATTCGGGTTAACCTCCCTGCCTTTCACTTAACCTTTCGCTCTCGCTCTCTCAGTGTAGCGCATTCGAAGTGTATACGGAAGTCCGTCCTGTGGCCACGTCTTTTTTCCAGCTAACATCTTTACTACAGTTTCGGCTCTCGAAGCAACGTACACATGTAACGTAATGAACGAACAGCACATTTAGATTGATAAGGTATACAGGTATACAGACGAAGGCGTCGGTTCGCGCTAAGTGTGTTGTTCGTTGATACGCGACGCGTGAGCACAGTAATCGCGGTGTCAGTGAGGACACGTAACGTGCTGTTAGTATTCGTATTTCGCGGCATTTATTTTAGACACAGAAATATCGTTACGCGAGAGAAGCAGAAAGACAGATGGAAGCCGGGGAAATCAGATGCCTCTTAGAGCGCTCTACAACATTCATATTGTACTGAAAAATGAATACTCACTGTGTTGTTCAGATATTGTTCACTACTTGTGCAGCTAAACCGAATAAATCGAATGATACTTGCTCAACACATTAGCCACCAACAGGTCCTACACGGATGCTTCGTTATGTATCCGAGCGGTAACCTGAATTTATACAAAGGAACTACCTTTGCTGGTCAGATTATGCGTCGTAATGGATAGGTGGCTCCAAGATGTGAAATGTGGCAGATTTCTGTTGTTGACATTATTTTCCGACTCACTCATTCTTCGCTATTGATAAAGAACCCGCGTTTCTGACTTTTCCCAATAAAAGTCTATCAAATAAGCGGGACTTGCCTCCCAAGATAACCTTTAGCAGAGTAGGGCACTTGGCGGGGGGAGCTGGTCACCTTCCGTTGAAATTCAGTTCAGAGTTGGCTCTTGACTTTTTCTAGCCTCCAGTCTTAAAGGAACACCGAAGAGAAAAACAATTTGTTTTTTCGTATCAGTAAATTACTGTTTCACAGAACCAAAACCACCCCGCTTGCCGCGAGAACACGCTTGGTAAGCGGGAAAACACGCAAAAAGAAAGTAGGAATGGCGACGCCACCTTGAAGCTCCCTAAGCAATCACCGTGACGTCATAGATTTTTGATGGCGCCTACTTGAGCCTACAAGGTCCCTGACAGGCAAAAAATGAAGTGTCTGAGGGCTAGAGACTTAACAAACCAAGTTTCAAGAAATGTGGAGCCAGTGTCCCCAAAATACGAAATCGGTGACATCACGTGCGGAGACTTCGGCGCGAAACTTGAAAATGAAAATTTGACCTTGATTTTCTCCTCTAATAATAAAGCTATGATGGTGAAATTAACGGCAGTAGAGTTCTCGGAGAATAATTTATCAGTTTAAACTGATTCATCGTTTCACTTTAGTATCCCTTTAGGCTTCCGCTTTGTACGCAAAAATGCCTATGCCGTAATAGAATCCATTAGGCGACATTGTTTCAAAGTGGGGATGCCAACGACGCAGGCGGCACCTGCTGTGTCACGTGATGCCGCGCAAGCTGCTGTACCTAGTGGACATGCTGCTGCACGTGTTCCTCCTGCTCTCGGACGCGATGCTCTTAGTGGCCCTGCTACGCTGCTCGCCCGAGTCACTCCAGTTGGCGACGGGTCGGATGCTGTGGGGTGGCAGCTGTCACGTGGGTTCCATGATCGTGGCCGTCGTGAGCATCGTCTACCAAGCGGCCGCCCTCATGTGAGTGTATAGACTCGGGAACGAGACACCGCGGCTCCTACGTAAACGAGCACAGAGGATAGTTGCAGCAGTAGTCGTCACTTGATCCATATGGGCTTTCTTGTCCTCTTTCTGAGGACAGAGCGCTCTGTTTCAGCTTGCTTCAGAGGTGGACGAAAACCAGAGGCCTCACCACGGAGAGGGAGCTATGAAACTTTGTCTTGGTTCACAACACTGCCAGTGAAGGCATGACTGTGTTAAATTAAAGCCATTAAGAAATTAAAGCTGGCTGTAGCTAACAGGAAGAACAGACTGTTGGGCGAGTTGGTAATGTATTCTGTAAAAACTGCGCGAAAAACGTGGACAAAGAGAGAAACGGACGACACAAGCGCATACTAACAACTGAAAGTTTATTGAAAAAACACAGAATATGAAGAGCAAATAAACCACGTGTGCAAGGTTAAACGACAGACAGTTACAAGTGCGCATCGAGATACGCAATCTCCGCCTCGTGCAACGCCACAGATGACCTGGCAACACAACTATCTCCAGCTTTGAAGATTAAATACGCTTCAACAATCTCACGTGTAGTACGTTCCTTGTGTCTTGCTAGAACTTTCGTTCCGTGGAAAAGCGGGCTGCACTTACAATCGCGACAGTGTAAAGACAGATTTGTAGAAGGCTGTCCTTTCATCGACAACCTGTGGTCATTCAATCTCTGATTAAGACAGCGGCCGGTCTGCCCGATATAACTGTTTCCACAGGAGAGAGAAACAGAATATACCACACCTTTGCAACATTCCGATAGGCCATCCCTGTGTTTGACCCCGCACTCAAACCACTTTGGAGATGCACTCTCCACCTTTCTTTCGACAGCCCCGCAAATCCTGCCCAACTTATTCCTCGCCGAAAATACCACGTGTACTCCGTACCTCGCGCCAACCTTCTTGAGGTGGTGCGAGACACCATGCAGGTAGGGGATGCTGACCAGTGCATTCTTATCCGGATCACTCGCAACAGGGGTTGAACCTTTTCGCTCGGACTTCAGGTTGCGCAAAATCTTTTCACAAAGGCGGGCCAAAACAGGCCCAGGGAAGCGGGCCTCCCTAAGCCGCCCCACCTGCCTGTTGAAGCTTTCCGCAAGAAGGTGTGGGCATGTTTTCTTTAAGGCTGCGGTCAAACAAGAAACAGCCACCCCGTTTTCCACTAGCTTAGAATGGCTGGAACGAAAATCCAAAATTGGCTTTTCTGAACGTGGTGAATAAATCCAGCAAACATGGGAGCCACCGAACCGAATGACCAAATCAAGAAACTGCGTAGCACCCTCTTTGAGAACCTCAAAAGTGAAGTTTAGACCACACCCTTTCTCCTTGAAAAGTTTCAGAGCGTCCACTCTAGCCCCAACACATCGACAGGAATCTACGAGAACAAGGTAATCATCAACATACCTAAATGTTCTTACAGCAATATCCGTTAGGTCGGGTTCAATTTCCCTGTCCACTCTGCTCAAATAAATTTCGCTTAATACCGGGGCATCGCTGGACCCAATACAGACACCAGACTTCTGAGTATAGACATTTCCAGCCCAACCGATCACAGTGGACCGTAAGTACAAGTCTAACAGTTCCAGAAAAGCCCCAACAGAAATACCCCAATTGTCTTGGAATACTTGCTCGTCATTATCCTTAACAATGCAGTCCTTCACATAGGAAAGGAGTTTATCGTTCGGCAATGAATAAAATAAGTCGTCAACATCAATGCTAAAACCCGAAAGAGAGGCTCCAACGTCAGTCTCAAAGAACTGGATCACTTCAGAAGAGTTTTTCACACGATACGGATCCATAATGCGCAAAGACGATAGGTGCTTTTGCAGAAACCTCGAGACGTGACGCTGCCAAGTCCCACGTTCACTCACAATTAGACGAAAAGGCACACCGATCTTGTGGGTCTTCGCGGTGAAGAACACATGAAGCAGGGAACACTTTTCATTCTTTACAGAAGCAAGAACTTTTTCCAGACTCAAGTCATTCAGTAGACTGAGCGCTTTCTTCTTCATAACTTCTGGTTTGGCGTTCAGCCTTTTCAGATTCTTGTCCACTGCCTCCTTCGCTTTTTCCAAAAACGTTTATTCTCTCATCAAAACAAAGGACCCTTCCTTATCCGCTATCAAGGGCCGGATTCCTTTCCCAACCAAGTCATTCACCAGGGTAGATAACCGTACATGAGAATGAGCCCGCTCCTGCGCTGAAGCCATAACATCAGCAGCCTCACCAATGGAACGTGGGCGCTCATTTCGGCCACTTTAGCAGAGACTGAACGTGCCATCCCTAAACGCTCCGCCGCTCCGAGAAGAGGTTCAAAGCAGAATTTTGGCCCCAGGCCCAACACATGCTTGCGCCCTTCATCCAGCGCGCAGTCTCCCACTGTCACCACTTTTCCTGGAGGGGGCTCTTCTTTTTTCACTTTCGGCAATGACGGACGCAAGACGTTCCATAGGAATTCCGTAATACGATGCCTAGTGCCCGACCAATCCTTGTACGTGCGACTCACCTTCCCATTGGCGTAGACACCGCAGCGGACACGAAGGTAATCATCATAAAGTCTGGCCTGCCGCCATCATTCAGACACGAGAATCTTGCAAATCCTTCTCGAATGACTGGGAGAAGGCTGAATCCATCCGCACATAGCCTGGACGTCAGGTGGGCACAGTTTCCGCTTGACATGCCAAGTAGCGGAACGGGCACGGCACACGCAAACAGCATGAAGGGCCACCAAAACGGCGGGATTTGTGAAGGTTAGGGTTGAACACTCAAAAGAGCCCAGCGAACCAGTAATATAACTTAGAAGAACAGACTGTTGGGCGAGTTGGTAATGCATTGTGTAAAAACTGCGCGAAAAACGTGGACAAAGAGGAAAAGTGGTGACAGTGGGAGACTGCGCGCTGGATGAAGGGCACAAGCGTGTGTTGAGCCTGGGGCCAAAATTCTGCTTTGAACCTCGTCTCGGAGCGGCGGAGCGTTTAGGGATGGCACGTTCAGTCTCTGCTAAAGTGGCCGAAATGAGCGCCCACGTTCCATTGGTGAGGCTGCTGATGTTATGGCTTCAGCGCAGGAGCGGGCTCATTCTCGTGTACGGTTATCTACCCTGGTGAATGACTTGGTTGGGAAAGGAATCCGGCCCTTGATAGCGGATAAGGAAGGGTCCTTTGTTTCGATGAGAGAAGAAACGTTTTTGGAAAAAGCGAAGGAGGCAGTGGACAAAAATCTGAAAAGGCTGAACGCCAAACCAGAAGTTATGAAGAAGAAAGCGCTCAGTCTACTGAACGACTTGAGTCTGGAAAATGTTCTTGCTTCTGTAAAGAATGAAAAGTGTTCCCTGCTTCATGTGTTCTTCACCGCGAAGACCCACAAGATCGGTGTGCCTTTTCGTCTAATTGTGAGTGAACGTGGGACTTGGCAGCGTCACGTCTCGAGGTTTCTGCAAAAACACCTGTCGTCTTTGCGCATTATGGATCCGTATCGCGTGAAAAACTCTTCTGAAGTGATCCACTTCTTTGAGACTGACGTTGGAGCCTCTCTTTCGGGTTTTAGCATTGATGTTGAGGACTTATTTTATTCATTGCCGCACGATAAACTCCTTTCTTATGTGAAGGGCTGCATTGTTAAGGATAATGACGAGCAAGTATTCCAAGACAATTGTGGTATTTCTGTTGGGGGTTTTCTGGAACTGTTAGACTTGTACTTACGGTCCACTGTGATCGGTTGGGGTGGAAATGTCTATACTCAGAAGTCTGGTGTCTGTATTGGGTCCAGCGATGCCCCGGTATTAAGCGAAATTTATTTGAGCAGAGTGGACAGGGAAATTGAACCCGACCTAACGGATATTGCTGTAAGAACATTTAGGTATGTTGGTGATTACCTCGTTCTCGTAGATTCCTGTCGATGTGTTGGGGCTAGAGTGGACGCTCTGAAACTTTTCAAGGAGAAAGGGTGTGGTCTAAACTTCACTTTTCAGGTTCCCAAAGAGGGTGCTATGCAGTTTCTTGATTTGGTCATTCGGTTCGGTGCTCCCATGTTTGCTGGATTTATTCACCACGTTCAGAAAAGCCAATTTTGGATTTGCGTTCCAGCCATTCTAAGCTAGTGGAAAGCGGGGTGGCTGTTTCTTGTTTGACCGCAGCCTTAAAGAAAACATACCCACACCTTCTTGCGGAAAGCTTCAACAGGCAGGTGGGGCGGCTTAGGGAGGCCCGCTTCCCTGGGCCTGTTTTGGCCCGCCTTTGTGAAAAGATTTTGCGCAACCTGAAGTCCGAGCGAAAAGGTTCAACTCCTGTTGCGAGTGATCCGGATAAGAATGCACTGGTCAGCATCCCCTACCTGCATGGTGTCTCGCACCACCTCAAGAAGGTTGGCGCGAAGTATGGAGTACACGTGGTATTTTCGGCGAGGAATATGTTGGGCAGGATTTGCGGGGCTGTCGAAAGAAAGGTGGAGGGTGCATCTCCAAAGTGGTTTGAGTGCGAGGTCAAACACAGGGATGGCCTATCGGAATGTTGCAAAGGTGTGGTATATTCTGTTCCTCTCTCCTGTGGAAACAGTTATATCGGGCAGACCGGCCGCTGTCTTAATCAGAGATTGAATGACCACAGGTTGTCGATGAAAGGACAGCCTTCTACAAATCTGTCTTTACACTGTCGCGTTTGTAAGTGCAGCCCGCTTTTCCGCGGTACGAAAGTTCTAGCAAGACACAAGGAACGTACTATACGTGATATTGTTGAAGCGTATTTAATCTTCAAAGCTGGAGATAGTTGTGTTGCCAGGCCATCTGTGGCGTTGCACGAGGCGGAGATTGCGTATCTCGATGCGCACTTGTAACTGTCTGTTGTTTAACCTTGCACACGTGGTTTATTTGCTCTTCATATTCTGTGTTTTTTCAATAAACTTTCAGTTGTTAGTATGCGCTTGTGTCGTCCGTTTCTCTCTTTGTCCACGTTTTTCGCGCTGTTTTTACAGACTGTAGCTAACAGAAGTACTGAAACTTCTTCTTGCGTTCTTGCGCACTTGGGCTGGCGACCACAAGAACGCGAGAGCTTGGACCACAACGGCTTGGGGGCCCCAGTACTAATACCCCCTTATCAGCTAAAGTAGGCAAACGCAAGAAACATTTCAAAGTTTTCGAATAGTGCCGACATGCTTGGGTGTGGTGCAACGGTGTCACGTGTATGCAGCGTAGAGAACTCAAAGAAAATGTGCCAGCGTCATTTTTAGAACGGATTGAGAGACGCGTTTGACTCGCGTGTTTTAACACCTCACTCAGCGGCTGACACTTCAAAAGGGCGCCGTCATGATGCGAGCTTCGCTTGTGTACATTACGCACTTCTATGCATGCCCAGGATGGTGTACAGTGCTTTACCCAAATTCCCGTGCTCACGCGAATGTATACCTGGAAGTCCTCGTTTTCATTGCATCGCTGTTTTAACTTTCACAAGTTATTCGTCGATTCTGAACGTATACGATGCCGCATCAGAGGGCGGCGAATCGATCTTGACCACTTGGGTTCCCTTGACGAGCACATATATATTTCAGTATGCACTAACATCCTTGCCTTCCGACCCATCGAAATGCAGTATCGTGCTACGTTTGGGAGCTGAACTCACGACCGCATGCCTATATATAACGTCGTACCCCATATATGTAGTGGGAATTTTAAATAATTACTCATTTTTACTCGTATTTCACGTTTAATTGCCCCGAAACCAACGTAGAGTAATTCTTACGGTTCTATTTCTTTCTCTGTACACATGTGTCTCATCATACTTGATCACACGCGCGGTGTAAATGATATCGGTGACCACACGCCTGTTGATCGCACAGCGTGATGACGTAGCAGTTTCGAACAGTTGTCCCGGAAGACACTCACTGTCAGCGCAATATCGGTATCCGACATTCTGCGTTCTGTAAGGTGCTATATACGCTTAGGATACCGGAGCGGGCGTTTTGCGAAAAGCTTCTAGCTTATAAATTTTCCGGGGAAAAATATAAACAATCACGATACCGAAAATAGCCCTTAGTAAAGCCGGCTGGCTCATTTGCGAGAGAAAAGCTTCGTCCATTTGGCGCAGTTTTTTTTTTTTAATTTTACACTGGCTTCTTTATTTTTAACGACGCAGAATTTTTAAGAATCGCCAGTAACAGCGTAATCGCAGGATCGTTGAGTTGGATTAAACCAAGCGGAGGACATTGCTCGCGCGAAAAATCCAAATGCATAATCGGCTAATTCACAAAAAATAACAAATGGTCTTCTAATTCATTACCTTACAACGGATGCTGCAATTTACGAACCGCAAGGTTGTGAATTTGCAGGACGTATCCATTTTGACCTTTGCGCGTGGCACCAGTCTCAAGATATTCATTCCCACAAAGTGTGCGACAAAATGCGAGCGAGTCCTCCTCCACTTTCGAGGTCCGGGTAGAGTGAGCGAAGCGTGCGCCGTCGCTGCCTTCGTGAAGATGACTCCACTTGGCTCCATTCAAAGATTTCTCATCGCTTCAAGTCTCAATCTTCCTCTAGATTAATTACGCGAAGAAACACGTGGTGGTTACTATAGGCGTGCGCATGATTCTCCCCTGGGCAGGGGGCTTCACCGCAGCGCCCCTCCATCCCACCCGTTGGACTAGTCCGAAAAAAACCTTCGCAATGGGTGCAAAAAATTAGAATGAAGCAATGACGTGCTACACACAGCGGCCTGCGTTTGGTTCCCGGCTTTACGCGGGTTATAGGTGAGAATGTGAACAGTTCTCGGAATGCAACGTCAGGGGTCCTCGGCTGCCACCAAACCTTATTTCATCTCAGCAAGGAGAAAGGGGGTGGCGGGAAAAAGTTCCATTGCTGCCGCTTGACTCAGTTCGTGTGTTACAGTGTGCAGCATTGACTATAGGTACGGTATACTCACGGATTGAAATAGGGCACTCGGAGCGCGTGGCTGCCGGTACATGCAGCGCCGCTCGTGGGTGCTGGTGGAACCAAGGTGTTGCATTGTGGCATAAAGCGAGGAAGAGAACATCTACACTGCAGAATTGCTCCTTCCGGTCGCCAGCGGGCCGGCCTGCAGTTCACCACACTGCCAGCGTGGCGCTGCAATGCTTGCGCGCTTTCTTATGTCGAACGAGATGGCTTGCCAGTGCGCCCCTCCTATACTGCGGCGCGAGCAGAGGACGCTTTCGTTAGGCGCGCTTTGGCGATGCGGCCACATTCTGTGCAAGTAATACACCGGAATCAGCTAAGTGGTTGCGCCTTACATGCGTTCGTTGAAGCTACATCAGCCGCTGCTTGCGACACGATGCATATTCGGCACATCGAACGTGGGCGAAGAAAGCGGGAAGAACGCAGACATTATTTTACTTCACCACGATTGGTCACTGCGATGATAGCAGGCCCTGCACTTCAATGTTGGTAGAATGCAGTGCTTACATGCACGCTGTAATGCGCAATCTCTTAGTTGAATCCTGTGTCTTACTTGCACAGCACGCGTGCGGCATCGCCATAGCGCATGTAGCGAGAGCGTCCTTTGCTCTCGCCGCAATATAGGAGGTGCGCACTGACGAGTCATTTCAGTCGGCATACGGAAGCGCGCAAGCGTTGCAGCGCCACGATGTCAGTGTTGTGACGGTGAACTACAGGCCGGCTCGTCGGCGACTGTAGTTGCTGTTGCTGTTACTCGTCCCGAACTCTTGTTGGAGCACGCCACGCGGGTTCATCGCGCGTCTGCAGAATCTCGTTCCCCGACGCCATCACGTGATTGCTGAGAGAGTGCAAGGGGGAGAGGCCACAGCGTCTTACCCAGCCCCTTACACAGGCCCGAACGCCCTAGCGCGCGTGCCAGCACACATGGTTTTGTCTGCGCTACGCCAAGCTAGGACAGCATACGGCAGCCCGGACCACTAAAGTGCTCTGCACGTATCATCATCAAGACGGTCGAAGAACAAGAGGAAGAAGACAGAAGGTTATACTAGGTGGCAGAAAGCGGACGGTCGCCAAGGGACGGACACAGCCCCGAGGAAAAGCTGCTTCGCATCTAAAAATGCCACCTCTGCCCACAGCCATCGATTTTTCTTCCACAGAGAATTTGCGTAAATGCACCATCCAATAGCATTACTAATTCTCGTGACATCAAGTGCCTCTGGAGCGTTTCAGATAGCTGACTTTGCATACAAACACGCAATCATGTCGCCGGTTTTAGATCGGAAACTTGAACGTCCAGGTAAATTTCGTCAGGGACTCTGACATAGCTGCTCAGCGAAACCTAATGTTTTAGGTGGTATCGACGAACGTTTAACTATTAATACGCGTAGTATTTACATCAGCCGACAAGAAGTATACTTACGGTTCGAACGGAAACAAGCTAGCACGACTTTTTTTCACAGGTTAGTGGCAGGTGCGCCGTGGTTCTGTGGGTGGAGACTGCATTTTTTCTTAGGCTGTAACCGAGCTTAGTAAATTATCCTTCCGCAATACAAAAAGCACGCCCACTCAAGTCGCGAGAGGACACTTGGTAAGCCACAAAACTAGGGAGCCTTCATAGACACGAAGGCGTGTGTCTATGAAGGTTCTCTAAAGAAAACGCTTATAAAGAAAATGCTAGTGCCGATGCTGTATAGACGTCGAACTCTGGAGTTTCGCAAGACGTGTGGCGCCACCTGTCGGAGCAGTATTGGGTAGTACAAAGACCGACTCCCTCGCACAGTTTGCTGTTGAACCAGGTCCAACGAGCGAGTGCGAAACAACGAGTGAGCTTAATACTGCGTGTGTTGTCGCATTTAACACTCAGAAAGAGAGCTGTGGATGTCTCTCCGCTAGTCGGACGCGCCGTCGAACCGCCACAAGTGCTTGCTGGATCACTCGCCAGAACGACAGAAAAAACAACAGCAGTCGATACCGCTCCTCACGCTTCGAATAAACGTCGCAGTCGACGCTACTGTTGCGTTGTGAATTGCCGCGGACGTAAAGGACTGAATAACAACGTTCAGTTTTACCGATTTCCATAGTTGTCGTACGAAGCAGAAAGGCGAGAGCGCTGGAGACGGGCCGTTGTGAGCGTGCTGGGTAAGCGAAGTTCTCGCGTTCTCAACAGCCGGTCGCATGAGAAAATGTAGTGATGTGGCTCTGCTGTTGTTTTGCGTGGCGCTGACGGAGAAGCGTGGTAACCTTGACTATGAAGCTCAGCAGAGGCTCTGACCGCGGTGCGTGCCGTGTAACACGGAGTGAGCAGCTAGAGGCAGGCTGAAGACGCATGATACGCACACCGCGACATCCTATATATAACCTGAGTTGGTCGTCACCACACAGCATCGCGCACGTACGTTTTGAAGGATCAGAGTTCCGGTTCGAGCTAGCTAACACATGCGTCATACAAGTACATCGCGAAATGTTGGCCGTGACAACCTTCAGTTTTGTTTTGCCCGTGGCCTCCGCGATTGCTGTAGCTATCTCGGAGGCCACGGTATTTGCCTTTGGTTGTGCCCCGCGAAAGTGGGCACGCAGGTATCCCAATTTGCAGTATATACAAACGGAAGACAACCATCAAGAGGCTATTTGAGGGTGCGGAATAAAACAGTCCAATGCGCAGGAAGCGAGAGTACAAAGCTGGCATAAAGCGAGATTTGTACCACTGATCGTAAGATACATAGCTAAGTAAATTGATCGCGTATGTACTTCATCGCTTTGGCATTACTTATATATCCAATTTTAATGCATTTAGGAGCTAGAGAACGGACGTCGGAGGGCTTGCCTCGAACTCAATGTTGTGCGATGCTCGCTTGTACTTGAGAGTTGCAGCGCGCAGGAATAACTGAAAGTTCTGTTGCATTATACCTACTTGCAGTTCTCTTTGATCAGCATCCTACTTTTTTTGCGGAAGAAGCTTTCCAGGTTCTTGATTTTCAGGAAACCGCGCCTAAACACCAAAGGAACTGGGGGGGGGGGGGGGAGGTTCTATTGTGGCCTATGCACATTCGCTTGCGGACGGCTCTCTTTGTACTACCCAGTTAGCGCCAGGGCTACGATGAGGGCGCTGGTGGCGGGGTTTTTCGCAGCGCCGCCTGGGCAGAGTCTGACGTCTATTGAGGCTCCCGTACCGAGTCGCCTTGACGTCATATATTTTGACGGCTTCTACATAAGCCCTGTAGAAGACAGATTGAAGATGGAGCTGTTGACGAGGAGGAAGAGGTGGCCAGGGGCACGCTCTACATTCTTATTTTTTTTTATGCTCGTTCTGACAACAATAAACCGAAGACGTATCGGTTCTGCGGTCTCTCTGGTCCTTCTGAAACATGGTGCCGTGACCAGGATACCTGAAGACAGACGCGAAGACTTCAATCCCCTTCGCAACAACGGGTTGAAGAACGGAGCAGCGGCGTCTGGCTCAACATCGAACCGTCGCGGGAAGGACCACGACAGATGACCATTGGCAACTCAGCTACACAGGCAAGGGCCTTTTCACACGATTTCACGCATGAATAGAGAAGTCTTATCGAAGAAGCGGAAGACGCTTCGAGCAAATGTAACAACGCTTACGAGCGAAATTGATAAGAAGATAGAAGAAGAAGCCGATCGAGCGCAATTAATGACGCTTCTAAACCAGATGAAGAGCGTGTCACAGGCGTTAAACCAAGTTAACGAACAGATTGAATCGCTCATCGAAGAGGAAGACGCGGAGGCAGAATTTGAAAGAGTTTTGCATTATGAGATGAAGATCATCGCAGCAACGACAAAAATAGAGGAGCGATTACGAGAGTTGGAGCTAGCGACGCAACTAACAACATGAATAGTGGCAGACCAGGCGACAACAATGCAAGGTACTAACCACACCTCGGACATGCAAGAGCTTGTTAAGTTGCCACGTCTTGAAATGATCAAGTTTGATGGCAAAAGAACAGCGTGGCCTAGGTTTTGGCATCAGTTCGAGACATCGGTGCACAACAGATCGAACATGCCGAAGGGTCAGAAATTTAATTACCTTCTGGCGTCACTCAGCGGGGAGGCTGCTTCTCTAATAGAAGGTTTACAGTTCTCTGATGAGAATTACGATCATGCAGTCGACCTTCTGAAAGAAACGTTCGGGCGACAAGACAGTTTAAGGGAGACATACATAAAAGAGCTAGCAAACGTAGAAGCAGTGAAGAGTTCCAGAGATGTGGACGGATTGAAGAAACTATTCCAAAAGTTGCAAGTAAACACACGAGCGTTGCAGTCTTTAGGCGTGGAGATGGACAGTTACGCCACAGTGATAACGCCTGTCGTGAAATCTGCGCTACCAGTGGACATGAGGATTGAGATGAAGATGAAAGAAATACAGAAAGGTGCAGACAACAGTCCAGCAACAACAGCGTCGGACTCAACATCAAGAGAGAGCACGCGTTGCTTGAAAGGAATGATGGAGTTCTTAAAGATCTATATACGCAGCAGAGAAGAAACTCATGAGGAGAAACAGGCCGAGGACAAACCACCACGTAATACGAGAGGGACAAGAACATATACGCTTCAAAGCACCTCTATGAAAAAATGCATTTTCTGTGAGCTGACTGGACATTACACGGAAGATTGCAGAAGAAGCTTAACGATGGAACAGAAGAAAGAAGCCTTGCAGCGGGAGCGAAGGTGTTTCAGATGTACGAGACCTTACCATACGGCGAAGATATGCCGCGCCAACGTACGCTGCAAGACATGCAAGGGAAGGCACGCAACATCCATGTGTCGACCACGAACATCTGGAACGTCAGCTCAACAGTCAAGCAGCGGTGGCGGACAAATACGTACAAGCGACCAACTTGATCGGGCAGACGTCAGTAAGTCCTGCAACATGCACGCACAGCAGTCTGGTGAGCACAAGTGCATACTACTGCAGACAGCCTTTCCATGGACGGAGGGAGAAGAAAGTGGGTGCTACGCAAGGATTATGCTGGACAATGGGAGCCAGAGGACACTCATCCTCAAAAGATTGTCGGGAAAACTAGGGTGCAAAGTAAAAAGATCCGAAAGAATCACCGTTGGATCGTTTGGAGGAGGAGAGGTGGAACTCGACTTGAAAGTCGTCGAAGTCAACGTGAAGAAGGACCCTACATCCGAACACATCACCATTGAAGCGCTCGAGATAGAAGTGATATCCTGCGACGTGCTACCATCTCCACCTTTGGCAGTACGAGAAAGAGCAAGATCTCTAAGAATTTCTTTGGCTGATGACAGTAAGAAGGCGGGCAATGACGGCGAAAATCTAGAAACTTCAATATTAATTGGAGCAGATTACTACTGGACGGTAGTCACTGGTCGCATTCGCGAGATACAGCCGAAAGTAATGGAAATAGAAACGATGTTGGGATGGACGGTTGAAGGTCCTGTAGATCTTCGTTCTGTTCCACTGAAATCATCGACGGTTATGGTCCTCAAGGTCAGTGCCAACTCTGACACGATCACCGATGAACTGCAGAAGTTCTGGGATTTGGAAAGCATGGGAATCACGGAGAAACCCGAGACAAAGCCAAGCGATGACCGTGTGATACAGTACATCAGAGAAACAATGGAGTTCAAGGCAGGAAGGTATCAAGTGCGGCTACCATGGAAGGAAAACGTAACGTTATGGGTCATTCCACGCCAAACGTCCCAGACATTGCGCTCGACCCTCTCCAATTGTATTGTAAAAAATTGTGGACGTTCGTATCAGTGCACTATTCGCCCTCGGAAAGTATTTTTTGGAAAAAAAATTTTTCTTGTCTGTTACAGTGATTTGAATTTTGCCGTAGTGGGTGAAACATAGGTTGCGAAAAAATACTCTAAAAAATACAATACTTTACGGAACGCCTTAAATATCTGCTGTTTACTTGAAAAGGAATGGCACTATCTTATTATCACCCATTGACGACCACTACTTTGTCTGACGATGTGCTTTGTGGTGAAGCAATGCTGCAATTCTGCGCCCATTTTGACTATTTTTTAAAAATTCTACAAATACAACAGACCAAATAGGACTATATCACATGGCTGGATAGTTGGCAGTAAACGTGTCAAAAAAGTATTGAAGTCGATGACCGAGCAGTTTCGAAGTGGAAGGGGCGCAAACATTGAAAAATGTGTGAAATGCTCCATGTTCAGGCACATGTAGAGTGGTGATGCAGTCCAAGTAAAAATGCACGCTTGGTCTCGTTGGGAAGAGTAAACAAAGGAGATTTATTTGTGTAAGTTTCATCGGAGTGTTTTTTGTTTTTGGTGAGAAACAAAAATTTATGTTGAGCGTTTGCGGCGTGCCCGGGCGCGGGCCCGTAAGTCCGCTTCACTGCGCCGCAACTGTTCCTTGGGGCAACGGAAGTATGCAGCGCCCACGCGGGTGGCACGATCGTGTGCTGCTGTGATTTTTCACGTTTCGACACGCATTCTTCGGCTTTCCGCAGTGCCACCGATGAAGTGTCAGGGAAAACGAGTGATGGGTCGTTTAAAATATATTATTATACAATAGGAGTAGCTAACAGGCACCGGTAATACACTTATAATTCTTTTTTATGGGCAGCTCGCTTGAACGTGACTCGCGCCATTCGTGCCTCGGAGCCGAATGGTGCTACGTATTCTTACGCTCGGATCTTCGCCAGAGGTGAACTTTGCTTCGGTGATCGCGTCGCCGAGCGAGCACGCGGCACTCGAAGGTTCGTCTTTCGGCCGCATCCCTTGGCAGCGCGTAAGATAAACATTGCGAATGGTGAGTTTACTGCTATCGTGTCATATTTTAGACGGAGAGCCTGTACAACGGAGCGTGTATCCGAAACATATCCCCTAGGATGGCTGGGGCCCATACTGCGCCGCTATTGGCTGGAGATAGTCACGTGACCAACGTGCGCTTCCGGTATTTTTTTTTTGTTTGTTTTTGTTTGTTTTCAATCAACATGGCGGCGCCCACGTTCGCGTTTTGTTTTGCGCTGAAGCCGTGCCCGCCGTAGAGATGACGCTGAAATGTTTGAGCCTTTTGCTGACAAACGCCCATACGCCGATCGTTTTACGATGGATGAAGTGGTAATCAACATTAATCCGGGAGCGTGTACACGGCGTCGCCCCCTTTGGCGTGCTTTATAACGCGATCGTGTGGTATTTCTCGTGGGGTTGTCCCTCATTGATGACAATGAAGACGCCGGTCACCTAGCTTCAAGTTGTGCCCACAACGAATGTGACTGCCGAGAAATTTCATGCCTGTTTGACAACGCTCGTCTGTTCATCCGCTGACATCTTCTGAAGCAGCACCCTGACCAGCGTGTAGCAAGCGGATTGTTCCCTCCCCGTATTCGTGGTCATGGATTGCCTCGTCGTGACAGAGCCCTCTTATATAAGTTGGCTCTGTATGAGTGCGTGGGATATTATTCCGTCATGAACGTGTAGACAGTCCGTCATGTGGGTCATGTGAGACACTAAGCACAATTTTTAGTGTCCCGCGTTCGTTATGCAGCGAGCACGTGCTAATTTGTGTTTACGTCTGTGTTATTTGTTTTTTTCTCCTCTTTCTTTCCCCCCTATCTTCATTTCCTCTGTTCCCCCTGCCCGTTCAAGGAGCAGGCAGGCATTGTGCCCCGTTAGGTGGCAGTTGTCAGCCTGTACCCTCTCTGTTTCCTTTGTGCCTTCGTGTTCTCTATGTATTAAAACCTAATAATAATAACAATAACAATTGACACGACGCAAGAAACCCTATAACTTAATTTTGCTGGCGTATGAGTGCATTCTTATTCAGCTACGGTGAAAAAAAAGAGAAAGAAAAGACAGGAGGCACTTTGTGGATATTTGTTCATTCTTCACAACACAGCTCGATGCCGTTAAAATTAAAATTTAGCGCACGCAAATGTAAAAAAAAAAGAAAACATGCTTCGGGAATTGCGTTTTCTAAATGATAAACTTCCAAGCTTCTGGTAAGTGTAGTACCTCATTTTGAAAAAGGCAGGGAGCAAAGCATACTCTTTTATGTGAACTAATGTAATTTTAATGGGTGCTCTGCTGCATTGAACTACTACTTCAACATGTAATGGGACATGTTATGTACATGTCAGCATGCAATGCATCCATCACAGTGAATTGGACATGCAGAACCAAGTAGTAGTGCCAATTGATTGCCCATCAGGGCCCAAATATCGAAACCAAAACAGGACATACATTGAAATGAAGGACGGTTAACAAACTTAACGACATGATCAGAAAAAAAAAGAGCACGAACAGAAGAAAGCAGAAGTCGATTCAAGAAATGATGTACTTGGAGAATATATACCTATATTTTGCAAACTCTCAACGTGGTACATTATAGTAGGAACATGTTTACTGTAAGAAATATGCAAAGACAAAATATACAGCACCCCTAGAACTACCCCCCACCCCCTGTCCTCTAGTAATTGGATGCACACTTGAATATGAAGTACAGAAATAACGACATATGTCGTGAAATTGGAGCACAGACTCTTCTTTATTAATGTGATGTTCAAGGTTCACTAATGACATTAAAATAGCAAGCAAAATCTCATCCCATCCTTAAAAAGTGTTTGTTTTCCCTTTCCGCTTGTCTAACAGAACAGTGCACTGTTTATTCTGATGTACACATCATTACCTGCCCAACAGCACATATATTTCTTAACGAGAAACCAAATGCCAGCTGGAACCTCTTCAACTTGTAAACCATGCTGCTATTTTTCTGTATATTATCATTATACACTGACTGTGACTTTCCATTCAATTGTATATTGTGTCTAGTTTTTTATCAGGCTTGCTTATCACATCAGTAAGTAGATTGCTAGTACAATACATTGTTTGCTAAGGCTCATTACTTCGTTAACGATTTGCTGTTTTATTAGCAAAAGTATAATATATAGCAGGTTCTTGATGCAAGCAAAAGTATCTGTGAAAGTGCTTCAATGAACTATTACCGACTCTTCATTCTAAAAAGACAGGGCGTGCAAACACAGACACAAGAAAGAAGTCAGGACACCACAAATGCCGTTTGTGCTTTGTGGTGTCCTGACTCCTTTCCTGTGTCCGTGTTTGCACGCCCTGTCTTTTTAGAATGAAAACGTACCAACTAGCTCAGCTCTCTGTTATTCTAAAATACCGACTCTTGTTACAAAATAGGTGTGTGTTTTCAAAGTAGGTTACAAGTTATATGGACGCTATAGTACTTTTTCTGGGAAAAAGCGTGACAAATTTTGAATGAAATGGACAAGGATGGTTAACAGGTCAAGTAAGCTCTTAATTGAATAAATTATAAGACATTTGGCATTATTTGGCACTAGTGTATTTATTAGACATATATATGAACGGGGGTTTGAAACAGGGCCGTAACTAAGGAGAAGTTGAGGGGGTTCTGACACCCCCCAAAATTTTTTCGTGCTTTAACTTTTCGTGTGACACTAAAATAGTTCCATGCCTTCACAGCGACCACCAGTTGCCGCAGTTAGCCGTTCTACACACGAACACCCTTCGAAAAAAATTCCTGCGTACGGTCCTGGTTTGAAATATGCATTACTCATGTTACGCTTCCTAAAAGGCCCTTGTGTTTTTTGACAGGCGTGAAATACAGATTAAGAATGCTTCCAGATTTGATGCTTTTATGTTACCTATAATGAATTGGATGACATTCATTCAGGAAGAGACAAATCGGCATGAGCACTACAATAAGAGAGAGCTGAGCTAGTTCGCATTCATGTTAAAAGGGCGTGCAAACACGGGCACGAGAGAGATATCAAGACACCACAAACGCCGACTAACAACTGAAAGGACACATAGCGGCGGAAAAGAAAGTAAACATAAAAACTTGCCTGCGCAGGCCCAGGCAAGAGGTGATACCTATCGATAACTGTTCAGGATTTTTATTTCTGCTTTATGCAAGTTAATGATGCATGCATCTATCTTGACATTGTCGAGAGTGTAAATGCACGACAAAATTCGATGAATGCGCAGTTTTCTACAGGCACAGGAATGAAGCAACACGTCTGATAGTTCAGGCATGGCGTGTAAATAATAATGGTAGTGCACGTGTGAGCCAGCCGTCAGTTAACGCGCATAAAGAAATTAAATGCCTGAATGGTTATCTCTCACGTGTACCACCACGTGTGTGGACTGATAGGTATCACATCTTGCCTGGGCATGCGCAGATAAGTTTCGTGTCTAGGTACTTTCTTTTCGGCCACTGTGTGCCTTTTCAGTTGTTAGGCGGTGATTGCAATGTCTTCTCTCGTGTGTCTATGTTTGCACGTCACGTCTTTCAACTAGAGCACTACCTTGTGGTAGAACAACAGTATTGAAAGTTGGGCTAGTTGGTACGGCAGCATGTTGGTGTACAGCGCGAGGAACGACGAAGACCGAAAGAACAGAAGGGACACGGACGAGCGCTCGTCCGTGTCCCTTCTGTTCTTTCGGTCTTCGTCGTTCCTCGCGCTGTACACCAACATGTTGTGGTAGAAGTTCTAATCTGCACATCTTCAGTTCGATTCAAGCACTTTTTTATATCTGCATTAGTTCATTGCCAAAATACTGTTAAAGTCCTTTTTTCTCATGACATATGGAAGCATCTCTTATGAAACATTTGCAGAGAATTACAAGGAATCCACGACTTTCTACCTTTCTTGGCAACCCTTACCATGTGAAATGTAAAGCATTATACTAAGCATATTTTAATAAAGGAACAAAGCTCTCATAAGCCTCATTTGTATTTGTACTGCTGGATTCACATACAGAATGAACTTACTCAAGGAATCTTGTAACTAAGTTGTCCCATGTCTCATTTTAGATTGGGCCACAGACACTACTTACTTTTCAGTGACTCCAAGGTCAGATAGTGTATTTTCAATTGCAGACCCATGTACTGTGTCCTTTCGTAAACCCTGTGCTCTAATTACAAAAGTATATCTCCTGTGGTTGCTAAATAGCTATGACATTTTCATGGGTGGGACCAGTCCATCTGGTAGTTAGTATCCTGGCTGTGAATAATGGTGGGTGTTGGGGAAGCAACATAAACGAGTCACAAAACAAATTAGACTGAAGAAGTTTATTTGCTGTAAGCGCACGACAACTGCATTTATTCTAGTAGAGTGTGTGTGATCTCATCATTTATTGCAATAGTGGGAACAATGTCAGAAAATACTCGGGGGCCTTGGGGTCACATCACTGTGTGTTCTGCAATATGGTGTTGAATGGAGTTTCCAGTGCAGTCTTCTGGCTCTCTGCTGAAAGTAAAAATAGGAGCAAGACAAAGGCAATTAAAAAAAACTGCGTACAGCAGACTGCAGGGTCGTTCTATGCTTTCCCAGTACCAACAACTTTCTAAGGTCTTCCTCTTCAAACATTTTTACACAAAAGCAAAATTATTAGGTCGTGAGAGCAATTGTTGAGCACTGTAAATAGACGGGATCATGGTGGCCGGCAATGCTTATTCAACCTGTACACATCCCAGTGACGGCAGCAGCTCCACCATCGGTGACGTGTGCGGCTTTAGTTATAGTAGACATGAGTACTTTTTGAGTCGGCGACAGAGAGAGCACTCATTATGGACACCTGAGCTCTAGTATCGACTAATGCCGTGAAAGAAATACTGACAACATGCACTTCTATTAGGTTCTTGTTCGTAGGGAGTGTCAACAGAGGATTGGGATCAGTCGAAAATGATGCAGACTACCTCTAGGAGCTGCATGATCTCGTTTTCCGTCCGAGATGATACTTAGTTGGTCAGCATGGAATAGCGGCGTGGTTGGGGTGACGGTGAACGAGCAGTAGGGCGGCTGTTAGCAAAGTACGTACGGCTGGGCGAACACCAACGAGGGTCTGCATATGTATTAAATTGAGTTAATGGTGATGAGCAAGTAAATTGCAGCAATAATGTTCATACCTACCCGTCATTTGTGCTACAACTTTGCCCATTGTGACGACCTTGAGCAGCAAAGACATGAACACAGTGCTTGCCGCCATCTCATGCAACCTGGAAGGTTGTATGAGAGTTTGTTGTACTGACCCAGACCGCAACACTGGGAAGGGGGAGGTGGAAGCTGAAGTTGCTATGTATCATGAGTAAGCAGTGTAGAAATTTGGGCTAGTTGGTGAGCATTCATCTTGGTTGAATTGACTGTTGGGGCAGGAGACTAAGAAGGAAGTGACACAAACAAGCACAGACTTACAAGTTTTTGTGTGACTCCAGTCTTTTATGTGAGGACTGACTGTATTAACTACAGTAAGAAGTATGCACATGTGATTAAAACATGGTGTTCGAGTTCGGTAATTTTAGAAAAAATTTGATTTTGATTGCTATTTCTTCTGACTTCTAAAGGATTTATGCAGGTCACTGAAGTTTTAATATCATACAATGGACAGAATTTATAAATAATGTCAGCCCACTGCAGTGGGCGGCGGGATTTTGCTGGGATAGCACGGTGAAATACAATACAAATACTTTTCAGCAAAAGTGCAAGTTAAGAAAACCTGTTTAAATAAAATGCGAAACCTTTCATTCTAGCAAATTTCATGTTGCTCATTGTTTGAATTTACAATATACCAATTATTTATTAACTGCAAAAGAACCAAAAGCCTAACGAGTCTGGCCATAAAGTGCGACAGCATGTACTTCTCCACTTAACTCGAATGCCTAGGCTGCATTGAAAGCACAGGCGTCATCACAAGGCTGGTTCTTTCTGATAGTAAACAGTATATGAGTGGAAAACTTATGAATCTTGAAGCATCAGGGAAAGCCTTACTGATTAGCAAATGAGATGTGTATCACAAGGAAATGTCGGGCAGCCTGATGTCATGGATATATAGAAATCTAGGGCTGTCAGCAGAAAGTTGAGACGCTGTGGGTTAATTTCACCTTTTGGGACATCATAGACAAGTATACATGCATGTGTGCATACATTTATTTTGTTAAACATGGTAAACTACTCGTGTTTAGCGACAAAATGTATGTTAGAAAATGCGTGACTGGCAACTGCTCCAAAAGGCTGCTTTCCTGCTCGAAAGTGAGGTTTTAGTTGCTCCAGAAGCTGCGGAAAATTGGTTACAATTGATCACATCCCAAAGTACACATTAGACCACGCCATTTGAAAGGACCTCGTGCTGGGTATGTCCCTGTTGGTAATTTCATTTTTAATGACAAGCAATAAAAAGAATTATATTATACTGCAGATCCTGCCTAATCTTTTTGAAATTTTAGTCCCTAGCCTACTGAAATCCAGAGTTATAATGGTTGACATAGATAGTAGGAATAGATGAACAGAACTAGGAGCAGATAAGAAACAGTGCTTTCCAACAGTACAGAAGTGGCAAACGTGGGCCTTTCATCCAATGAACGTCAGCGAATATCGGCACAAAACATGTTCATTCGCAGTAGTACCCATATTTCAAAGGATCTGCCTGCCGAGGTGTCTCAATGCCGAATTAGTTGGTTTTTCTTGAGTGCATTCGATTGTTCCCGTTAATAGTTTTCGCGGCCTTCCTTACACTTGTCATACACCTTTGATATGCGGTAATTCTTTTTTGTTTGTTTTAAGTAGCTGTGTTTTTTTACTCCTTACTTGTCATACGCGACGACATTAAGATGCTGTGTATGTGATTTTTTCAGATACAATCTCGTACTGCTTGCTGTGATTTCTTTCTTGTTTCTGATCAACTAGGTGTGTAATAGTATTCATTGCTTGCTTTTGATAAACTAGCTATGCCATTTAACATTTACTTTGCCGTGTGCAGTGCCGAGTGCTGTCACATGCACCAGTAAGGTTCCGTACATGACAATTTCTCTTATGTATTCTCATGTTGTTTCATTTATTCTTGCATCGTTTTATATTCACTCCTGCCCAAGACCGACAGTACGTACGAGATAACTAAAACAAACAAACAAATAAATCAATAAATAAATCAGATTTTCAGGTTCAAATCTGTGCTTACCAAGCTGTATTGTATGCCTAGTGCTACCTCCAAGGCAAGACTGATGTTCAAAAACATTTTTTGGGGGAGTTGATGCTTGCTGAACAACATGATACCACGCCGAAAATTACTACAACGATTAAGACTAACTCTAAGCTGCAGACAGACCATAAAGAAAGCTACATCGGGTGGACCATGCATTTGCATCAACCAGACGAGGGAACACACTATTTAAGAAAAGGGTAAGAGCACATGTCTTTCTGTGAATGATGTTCTGGTGCAATTTTATGGCATCTCTTCAAGGTATTAGAACACACAGTTTGTTCCAAAATTCAACACCGCTTCACGTATTGTGGTGTTCTAATCCTGCTTCAAGTAAAATATCTTCAGCCTTGTCGTCTAACATAGTATTTTAAATAGGGTCCCGGAAGTGTCCTTTCAATGTGGTCATGGCATTATGTCTTGGATAACATGCACTGTGAAGTACTCTTCTCTCACAGTCATTTCTTTCAAAACATGTCACAGTCTAGGAAAGCTTCCTGCAGTTAATGCTTGTTTGTGGGATGGTTGGTTTTGAAGCACAGCGAAATGATAAACGGCGCGAAATGGCACAGACAGAAGGAGACAGACGTGTTCACTGACTCGCAAATTATTTCATTTTCAGAAGTGCATGAAATATAGAGCGTTTCTTTTTTTTTATGAGTGCACATGTCTGCCTCCTTTTGTCTTTGTCTTTTCATACTGTCTGTCATTTCACTATGCTTCCTCGCAGTTCTTTTTTTCATACAAAACATATTTGCAGTTCATTTCTCATATCTGTATCAGCAGCACTCATGTGTAATATGTTCAGTGACAGTAATAAAAGGAATGTGTACAATATTTCTAATAACTGTGTCTGCAAATATCATGCGTGTCTGTACTGTCCAATTATGTTTTTGAATTCAATAACCAACTTTTGTTTCACAATAATACACTTTTTTCTTCTTCTCAATATTCATGTTGCATGGGCAACAGTGGACACTACTACTTGCACTGCATGTCTGATTCAACATGACAGAGATATGCATTGAAGCTGGCATGTACCGTTTACTGCTTCTTATTTCAATTTTTCAAAACAGCACAAAACGTTTTTGGACGTTAGTTTAACCATCAGTCTATGAGAAGAACTGCGCTCCCTACTTTTAATGTGATAGAGTGATCAAAGGCTTTGAAATTTTACGGATTGGCGAAGAGATAATCGGACAGGCTAAGTTACTATTTTCGAAAGACGATTTATCTTCACCGTGTATTTTTTACTGCTAAATGTTGACAGCACCCACTAGTCTGTGTTAAAAAAAAAAGGGAGGGGGGGAGCACCCGCTATGCGCATTTCAGTGTCCTTCCTAAATGAGTATACTTGTATCTAGAGAACGCCAAGGCTCCAACCGCTACTATGCGTTTCATAAGCAGTGGTACTATACAGCGCGAAAGCTGGAAGGCGGTGCATCGCGTCATAAGAAAAAGATGGCAAAGGACTCTTGGGTGAACGTGCGGTATAGCAAGAAGCAGCACCCCGTCACAAAAGACTGCAACTTTGAAACACATGTAGATTACGCGCGGAACAGAAGACCGCAGCGTAAATACCACAGGTAAGACAACTACTTACCTCAAAACAGCTAACATCCGAAGGCGTACAAGTGCCGCGTCTTCCACGCCCGCCGACAGCGGACATAAACGCCGCCGTCCCAAAAGCCCAAACATATCGGCGTCATCTCTACAGCGGGCGCGGCCGCGCGGCTTCGCTTATGGACGCCGCCATGTTAACGTAAAACAAACAAAAAAACAAAAAAAATCCCAGAAGTGCGTGTAGGTCACGTGACCATCTCCGGCCAATAGCGGCGCAGTATGGGCCCCAGCCATCCTAGGGGATATGTTTCGGATACACGCTACAACGGAAACCGAAAGCGATAAACATACAAAAGGACGAAGCCGCCTTTAAGGCGGCTTCGTCCTTTTAAATGTCTATCGCCTTCGTTTAGCAATCGCAAGGCGATTACTAAGATGAAAGCATCGCTTGCAGCGTGGCAGAAAGTTGAGCTCTCAGCAAGGTTTGAGTCTACAATCTCCCTCAAAGGTACGCTCACGTTTAACCTTTTCTTGCCATCATCCCTGATCACTCTTAATGTCGGGCTCACCACCTACTCAGCAACACAGGCATTTCAAGTGGTGAATACCATACGTCGGCAACGGAAGTAAGAACTGCAACCTCCGCAGAGATCGAAAACACAACCCAAGCTCTGCGCCTGTCGTACGTGTGCATGCAGTGACGTGGCAATGAAATCGTGCTCTGCTCCGACTACTAACCAGCAGCCTTTAGTGCCCTTCCGAAACATTCTGCCAGCCATATACACTGTTTGCAAGTTTTCAGCAACGTGAAAACTGACAGCAGCACACGATCGTGCCACCCGCGTGGGCGCTGCATACTTCCGTTGCCCCAAGTAATAGTGGCGGCGCAGTGAAGCGGACTTACGGGCCCGCGCCCAGGCACGCCGCGAACGCTCAACATAAATTTTTGTTTCTCGCCAAAAACAAAAAACACTCCGATGAAACTTACACAAATAAATCTCCTTTGTTCACTCTTGCGAACGAGACCAAGCGTGCATTTTTACTTGGACTGCATGACCACTCTACATGTGCCTGAACGTGGAGCGTTTCACACATTTTTCAATGTTTGCGCCCCTTCCCCTTCGAAACTGTTCGGTCATCGACTTCAATACTTTTTTGACACGCTTACTGCCAACTATCCAGCCATGAGATATAGTCCTATTTTGACTGTAATATTCGTAGAATTTTTAAAAAATAGTCAAAATGGGCGCAGAATTGCAGCATTGCTACACCACAAAGCACATCGTCAGACAAAGTAGTGGTCGTCAATGGGTGATAATAAGATAGTGCCATTCCTTTCCAAGTAAACAGCAGATATTTAAGGCGTTCCGTAAAGTATTGTATTTTTTAGAGTATTTTTTCGCAACCTATGTTTCACCCACTACGGCAAAATTCAAATCACTGTAACAGACAAGAAAAATTTTTTTTCCAAAAAATACTTTCCGAGGGCAAATAGTGCACTGAAATGAACGTCCACAATTTTTTGCAATACAATTGGAGAGGGTCGAGCGCAATGTCTGGGACGTTTGGCGTGGAATGACCCTTATGTGACAACAAGGCAGTTGCAGAGAAGAGGCTTATGCAGGTGACAAAGAAATTATGGAAAAATCGCGATGACCTTCAAGCCTACGACAAAGCTATTCGAGAATACTTCGAGAAAGAAATAGCAGAAAACGTCGAAGAACCTGCCGGAACAGACGTACGGAACAAATTTGTCTATTATATGCCCCATCAGGCTGTGATCAAGAAAGAAAGAACGCCGACAAAGATACGGATCGTATTTGACGCATCGTCAAGTCAAAACCCAGGGGAATCACTGAATGACAACCTGGAAAATGGGCCAAACCTTAACCCCGATATCACAAGTTTGCTGATGAACTTTCGACAACACAGGATTGTCATGTCAGCAGACGTGGAAAAAGCGTTCCTGCAAATAGCAATACAAGAAAATGACCGAGACGCACTGAGATTTCTGTGGTGGGAAGAAATACCCAGCGAAGCTATGCCAAGCCCGGAGTAAGAACATGGAGGATGACGAGAGTAACTTTCGGCACTACACCAAGTAGCTTTCTTCTAGCGGCCACAATTCATCGACACTTGGATGACTTCGAAGAAAAGCATCACGCAGTTGTGGCGCAACTCCGAAAAGGAATATACGTCGACGACGTCTTACTAGGAGCCGATGATTACTCGACAGCTGCTAAACTGTACAAAGTAGCAAGATACATTTTTCGTGGTGCAGGAATGAATTTAAGGAAATGGACTTCAAATGACGCCAAACTACGAAATCTATTTGACGAAGAAGGAGAAGATTTAGATAGAAGAATCAGAAAAGAAGGACAAATCAAGGTTTTGGGATTGAAATGGAATTTTGTCGACGACCTGCTGAGCTTCCCAGACACTACGTGGCGACAGGACATGGATACAAGACATCTTTCAAAACGTCAGGTTTTGCAAGCTACGGCAAAGCTATACGACCCTTTAGGTTTTTTGACACCATTTTCTGTTAGAGCAAAGATGTTGATGCAGAAGATTTGGATAGAAAACCTAAAATGGGACGACCCGTTACCGAGCCAGAACCGATCAGCGTGGAAGGATTGGGCAGAGGAGCTTCAGCATCTGGATAACTTCACTATTACCAGATGCTATGACTACAACAAGCAAGCTGAGGTGAAAGCATCAACTGTACACGTTTTCTCAGATGCAAGCCCAATGGCATACGGAGCAGCAGCATATCTCGTAACAGAATACTCAGATGGCAGCAATGAGGCCAGTTTACTCATGGCAAAAGGTAGAGTCGCTCCAATCAAAAAGATTACACTGGCAAGAATGGAGTTGTTGGCCGCCACAGTATCAGTTCGATTGGCCAGTCATATAACTGAGAATTTCATCAGGAAAGCAAGAAGCGTGAGATTCTGGACTGACTCTCAAATTGTGCTTTGCTGGATCAAGTCAAGCAAGACGAAAGATGTGTTTGTTCGCAACCGCGCAACAGAAATCAAGAACAAGTCTAAAAATAGTCAATGGGGTTATGTTAAAAGTGATGAAAATCCTGCGGACTTGATGACGAGGGGCGTGAAGATGCAACATTTACTGAACAGTGAATTATGGTGGAAAGGCCCCACGTGGATCAGGAACGAAAAACAAAGGCCTGATTATGACATCATGCTAGAATCGGACAATGATGACAACGAACACGACGAAGAGATCGTGACAAGCCTAACTACCACAACGAGTCAAGGAAAAATAATCGATGCCAACAGGTTCGGATCGTATAAAAAAAAACATTGCGAGTTACAGCGTGGGTGATGCGATACATTGGAAACCTAAGAAGAGATGCGAAAGCAGGTTCGCTAACAGGAGAAGAATTGGACAAGGCAGAACTGTTGCTGTTAAAGCAGGAGCAGAAGACGTTACAAAACGAAGTGACACGAATAAATGGCACAATGAAATTGTACAGCACGGACATCTTCGAAGACAATCAAGGTGTCTTAAGAGTGAAAGGGAGGCTTCAATGGAGTGATTTAAGCTTTGATGAAAAGCATCCCATTGTTTTGCCAAGGGAAAGTCGCTTGTCAGAACTATTAGTACTGCATGCGCATCACGTTACCATGCACGGTGGCGTTGCATCAACATTGACACACTTAAGGACAAAGTTTTGGATTGTTCGGGGCCGCCAGATGGTAAAATACATTATAAAGAAATGCATCACGTGTAGGAAGTTTAATTCACGCCCAATGACGCAAGAAACGGCACCACTTCCAGCTGATAGGATAACGAAGACGAGACCATTCGACATAGTTGGTGTGGACTTCGCTGGACCACTAAATGCTCGAGAGGAGAAAGGCAGCAAAATTACGAAGTTCTACATTGTGATATTTACGTGTGCAGTAACAAGAGCTGTACAACTAGAGTTGGTCAAGAAGATGTCATCGGAAGCGTTTATACAAGCGTTCAGAAGATTCGTAGCTAGAAGAGGATTGTGTACAACAATTTATAGTGACAATGCAAGAGCCTTCAAGAAATCCGAAAAAGAGATAAACAAAATATTAAAGATGGAAGACGAAAGGGTGCAACAGTATACCAGCAACTTGCAAGTAAAATGGAAGTTCATTGCAGAGTTAGCTCCATGGTGGGGAAGATTTTATGAAAGACTCATCAGAAGCTTTAAAACGTCAATGACAAAAGCTATAGGAGCTCGACTTCTGGATGAAGAAGAACTACGGACTGTGGTTGTTGAGGCAGAAGGAGTAATTAACAACCGGCCTCTTACCTACGTGTATGACGATCCCAACGAGCCACAACCCATTACACCGGCGGATGTTATAGGAGGCAAGCAAGTAATTAACAAGCAAGAATACGACAAACCTGGTGAAAACAGTTTGCTGAATTACTGGAGTAGAAGAAAAGAGGCAATAATGACATGGTGGATCAGATGGAAACAAGAGTATTTAAGGGAGCTGAAGTGTGCTAGCAGAAAAACGGCTGGTCACACAGCTATACAAGAAGGAGATGTGCTTCTGCTTGGAGAAGCGCGTAAAAGGACGCAGTGGAAACTCTGTAAGGTTGAAAAGATTTTCCCAGGCAAGGATGGACTAGTGAGGACATGTTTGCTTCGGACATCTGAAGGAAAACTGGTCAAGAGACCGATTCAGCTGTTGTATTCGCTCGAAGGCTGCATCGGTTGAATCTGGCCGGCGGGAATATGTAGAAAACAGATTGAAGGTGGAGCTGTTGACGAGGAGGAAGAGGTGGCCAGGGGCACGCTCTACATTCTTATTATTTTTTTATGCTCGTTCTGACAACAATAAACCGAAGACGTATCGGTTCTGCGGTCTCTCTGGTCCTTCTGAAACAAGCCCTGCATAGTCGGCAAAAATGAAATGAACTTGTAGTGAACATCCCCTCTTGTGACCGCCCACAAAAAGGTCATGCTCCTCGCTGCTGAACCGCAACCTACTCGCACGCACCTAGGGCCACCTCCTAATGGAATCCACAATCAGCTACTGCTGTCACAGATACATGAGGCTTTAAGAGTTTTTTTAATATCATGTTTGGCATTGCTTGACATGAGCTTTTCGTATTGTATTTCATTTGTTGTTTTTTATTCTTTTTCAACATGAATTTATATTGTTACATTTATTGCTGTTATCGTTACATTCTTTGCTCTTGACATGTTCTATAATTCATCAGGTTTGTATGAATCTCCAGAATGTTCATGTTTTCCTGCTTGAATTGTTCTTTTCTTGTGTTCTGTTCCTTATTTGATCTATAACATGCCCCTCCGCACAGTAATGTTCGAACCATGAGGTTAAAGTAAATGAATAAATAAATAATATACCAGGTTTAAGGGAACTTTATGGGGCCAAGCTGGACAAAATACGGAAAGAATGATTTGAAATTCATGACGTCACGCTGACAATCAAGTGCGGAGGCTCCGGCGTGAAATTCGAATAAGCAACTTTCACCTTCGTTTTTCTCTTCTAATGGCGAACCTATGATCAGAAAATTGGCGACAATCGAGCTCTTACTGAATAATTTATCGCGCTAAACTGACATCGTCTTTAAATTTAGTATGCCTTTGACCAATAATCATGTAGGTGCCACGTTTTTCACACGAAATGCACGAAATCGCCGCGTGAGCTCTTTCAAAGCGTTCTTCGCTATCCTGTGCAGTATCTACTACAACCGGTTGGGAGTTGCGAACGCCGACGAGCGACCCGGCTACACGTTTGCTTGCCTCTTCTGGCTCTGCGAGGCCCTGCGATATTCGTTCCAGCGGCTCAACAGCCCTCCCAAAATGGCGCCTCTCCGTGAGGAGTTCGAGGTGGAGCACACTCTACGGACCGAAGAGGTGACAGTCACTTTGTTAAACAAGATGCACACTCGTGGCGTGTATACCTCCCAAATGAACAGAGGACTTTTCATCAATAAGATGTGCAGTCCCAGCCCGACGTTTCGAGCTTGTCCCAATAGCTTGCTCCGGTGATGCAAAGATACCCTTTTTTTCGTATGTTTTGCTGGTTTTTATGAAACTGGTTCCACTAGTTGCACTGATTCTTATGATTCACTGGTTTTTATGACAATCTACGTAACGTGCGCACTTTCAACTTCAGCAACTTGAAGTGATCGACGATCACTGAAATCCGCGAACTGCACTGGCATCAGGAAATATTGGAATCTGTGCCTTCGACTGCATGGGCCAAATATACACCACTGGCGGGTAGAAAGCAACGCTTAGTCATCTCGTATAACTTACAACATAAATGGTGATAATGATACAGCAAACGGAATGCTATAGCCTTGCGGGACCCCGATACATTTGTATCCTTTTAGCAGCACGTGCCGGTTCCAGCAAAAAAAGAAAGATCACCTAAAGTTCACTACTAGCATAGCCTTATACGAAGTAAGGCTATCTGGAAGCACCTTTAGGATCTGTGGGGTTTGCAGCGTCCCATCCGTGTATAGTCAAAGCAAGGACGACGGAGGCTTCAAATCACAAGCAACGGCAATTTATTTAAAACTACGGCTCATACGGAAAGGTCGGCCCAGGGACAGGGGGGCGGAGTCAATGATCTCGGGCAGCAGCAATCGCCCAGCGCGGGTTGCAGCGTCTATCCTTCTCGGCAGCCAAGGTATACCTCTCCCCGAGGCAGCGCGCAGGCTTTTAAACCGCGCAGGTGGGGCACGCGTACCTCCACTGCGCAGCACGCAGCGCTATCTCGAGATAGCCGGCGCGCGTGGTTCCCACGGATCCAATCTGACGTAAATCTACAAAACTCTGGCGTAAGGGAATACGGCCGCTCCAGTGAGCGAAGCGGTTTCCGTGGCCGTCTTTTTTCGTGCTTCATCGCGAAGTGAGCGGTGAGAGTAAAGCACGAACGCAGCTATGAGTCCTCTACTGATCTCTGTAGACAGAGCGCCCTGTTGCTCGCCCGGCTGTCCTAACCAGCACCCCTTCACGTTCCTTCGCTCGGCGCGCTTCATCTCTGCTTGAGCAGCGCCCCTTCGCAAGCTTTCACGCGCAAATAGAATATGCGGGACGATGTCATCGATTTGGACTTTTATACGGGACATGACGGCGGCGGCAGATATACGCCTTGAGTGCCCGTATAATCGCAAAAAAATATCGTTGGTCTCTTCGATTTGGCTGCACGCGCTGGCGCTGAACTACTTTCGCTGCATTGCAACAATTGAGTTCACTTCCAGCTTTGTCTTAATGCAGTGCCGATGGCATATATCGTTGCACGCTTATATCACCAGAAAAGTGCCGTCTCCTCGGTACATCGTCGGCGCTGTTTGGGATCGCCTTCTGTCCGCGCGAGAGCGTTGCTCGAATGTTTTCAGCCACATACCCTTAGTTCGAGAATAGCTTCAAGATAGTGAGCTGTTGGGCTATAGTTGGTTGGACATTTTGCAATGGGAAGTGCAAAAGCGGTTTGGAAGAAACACAGGGGCTTGTCTTTGCTTTCAGGTCTTACTTTTTTCTGAACCGCTTTTGGGCTCCCCTACGCGAGAGAATTGCTTCGCGTTTAATTAATGCTATATAACAGACGTAAGGTCGGGCTTTGAGTTAGCCGGCGTTTACATGGACGCGGTCAGTGACGTAGGCAGAAATTTATTTTGGTGCGGGAACGTCCTTGATCCAAAGTGGGGCCCGGGCAGGCAAGTGTGGTCGAGTGCAATTTTGTGCTCTGTTTATCCCATGGCAGAAAGAAATTTTCGGAAGGGCACTGGCTACACCAGTGGACGTGGCCGCATCTTGTTGCTGCACTGTGGGAACTTGTGGCTCCTCGAAATGAGCGTGAAAGGTTCAAAGAGTAGTGACGCGAATATTAAATATTTTCGGATTGTTGCTCTAAATAAAAACACTGGTGTCGAGAACCCTAAAAAAGAGTGTAGGGGTGCTTAACGATGCATCGAATATATTTTTAATGCCGTTAACTTAACAAAAAACGGTTTTGGTTTCGATAACGAATGGGCAGTTTCCCAATGACGTGAAAACATAGTATGACGTCACGGGGAGACTGGAACTCGCAGCATACTAGCAGCAGCTATGCCCTGTTGGAACTGGGATTGCGTAGCCGGTGCGAACACGTGTGGGCATCGTGCTCGGAGCAGTTAGAAGGACAAGTTCATGGAAGGAAATACTTTATGTACAGTATTGACATACTTGGAAGGGTAGCGCTAGTGGACACGGAATAAAGGAAGCCACACAGACGGAAGCGCTCTAGCAACTGGATTTTATTGAAAAACTGCCCTACATATATACATCGCTTTTATGGCCACGTGACAATTTCAGCGCACTGACGAATTCAGGAGCATTATTTCTTTTTCTGACAACACTGTCGATCGTGAGCTGACACATTTCGCCCCTTCTATGATTATGGTCTTTGCTTCGATAACTTCACCGAGTGCACTTATCTTTGTGGCGGCTAATTATGATATATTTTGAATAAACAGGTGAACAACCATAGTCATTGCGTTGTGTGTACAGGTGCCTATCTCTGTGTCGAGCAACGCTCTGTTTGTGCTCCCGTAACCGATTTGTTATCCTATGTTTTGACAAACTGTAATTTAACCGCGCCTGTATTATATATGTCGCAGTTTTTAAATTGCAGATGCACTGCAGGACGCTGAACACTTGTTCAGCGAAGGAGCATTCCACAGTTGCGCTGGTGTTGGAATTGCAAGATCCGAAAGAATTATTCTCCGTAATGCTTACGAGCTAATGCAGATAAACATAGTTTGTCTGCGGATGTTAGGATCCGTATAATACGGCTCACACTAAAATAGTAGGTAATGTGACATGAGATGCGGCTAAATGAATTGTTTAATTAATGCTACATCTTGCTGCAAAATGTCGATTGTTTAAACCTGCAAAAGTCCTATAGTTGAACAATATTGTTGTGACAACCGATTTTCGATATCAAGTGCGCTTTCATAAGTTTTCCTTGCCATCATATTCATTTATTTCAGGTGGTCGTAATACACTCAACGGGTATCACTCGCGTTCATTTCGATTCATCCGGAAATGTGTACCAGAACTTTTTTCAATCAATCAATCAATCAATCAATCAATCAATCAATCAATCAATCAATCAATCAATCAATCAATCAATCAATCAATCAATCAATCAATCAATCAATCAATTTATTTATTTCCTTTCAATAGGAGGAGTACAGGACTAAAAGCTCGAGAGCTTGACGAGGTCCCGACCCCGTTACAAATTTGCAATGCAGGAGGATGGCGGACAATCATGAATGCAAAATACAGAATACACTTTACAAGTTTAACATGGCGTCAAGTAATACAAAAATTATTATACAAATCACTGAAAATAGAGAGAATAGTTCATATCTATTGTCATGAAGTGGCATGAACATGAAAAGTAACAATCAATAATAAGAATGGCCAAAATTCCGAGAGATATATTATTCCGAAAAAATTAGGCGGAAGGTTCAAAGTTTTGCTATTTGAAATTTTAGCGATAAGAGGGGCAGCGCAGTCGCACGTTTGGGCGTGATTTTTACTACGCGTGCACACTCACTCGCCGCCTTAGTGCTTCGGTTTTATACTTGTGCTCGACGCTCGCTCAATCTTAACTCCTGGTCATAGAAAAAGGGCTCAGTTTGCTGTCAGTGGTATGAAACAGTAACCGCGGGTGAATTGAATTACGTTATATAAAACTGAAACGATTTGTTGCGCATCGTGCGTTACGGCCACTGCTACTGCTGGCTTTTTTCGGTTAAACAGCCTGCCAGTATATTTTGCACCGGTTCCGACCCCCGCAGCTGCAAACTGACACTCAGCCTACAGAAAGCCAGCTGCCCAAGCAAGAAACTGACCATGTAGCTAAACAAATCAATTCGCATACAAATGAGAGAGATATAATTGCCAGACTGCAGTGGGCCGATCTGGAGACGTACACACCCAAATCTAATCGCTGGGAAGTGCTCCGTTGGTCGATCACTATATCGTTAATAGGATCGCTAGCTGTCAGGCTAACCTAAGGACTGGCAGTAAACTTGGCGCAAACATGGCCGCGGTAGTGATAATGCGAAATACCAGAGGCGGTTATACTTGGGGTTGAGGCTGCTTTGCAGACTCGTTTGAACTTTCATTGCGCAGGTATGCAGTGCTTCGTTCGAGCTCAGGTACCGCCCCACTGCCACCGGCTTTTGTACGCGGTGCACGGCGCGGGCCAGCGCTTCGGCGACGCTGCGTGAAGACAACCGCGACTACTGACGCAGCACGATGCAGCCGTGGCTTGCTATACACGTCGTCTACGGAGCAGCGCACGGACAGTATATGAGGCATAGTAAATAATAAAAATTAATTGCGCTGTCTTGCGCGCCAAAACTAGAATATTAAAATGAGGCCCTCTGCACTATCATTTCGCCGTGTTCCGTACTTCAGCGCTCATACATATTATTCTTTTTTCCTTTTTTCATGCGGAATGTTACAATCGGTGTGACTCTTTTTTGCACCTAATAAAGCTGTGTCCCACAATACCAGTGCGCATACAGCACCAACAACCCATGGAACTCGGCATACGTGCATGCGGATATGGAGGAAGGAAAAAATAAGAGGGCGGGGGGAGTCTGTCAAGTGATAATTTTTAAGTCATAAAACGTATACGGGACACGTGATGTACAGGCCACGATCACTTGAAAGCCAAGAGGTGAAATACGAACCACGGAGCAGCGCACGGACAGTATATATGAGGCATAGTAAATAATAAAAATAAATTGCGCTGTTTTGCACACCAAAACTACAGTATGAAAATGAGGCCCGACGTAGTGGCAGACTCCGTGCTAAGTTTGACAACTTGGGGTTCCTAAACATCTATACCTAAATCTAAGTACGCTGGTGTTGTGTTGGTGTTTCTCGCGGTTTCGGTTTCGAAATACACTGTACGGATGCCAGGGGGCGCCGCTCTGGCATTCATAATAAAATCCCTCTATCTTTCAAAAGTAGCCAAAGGTCTTGATCTAGCCGCCGCGCCCTGCGATAGGTCAGTTGGCGACACGTGACCGTTTCGCCTTCGCGCCCCGCCCAAAGGGTTCAGCGGCGGCAGCGCTGTGCCGGCGATCGGTACGGATCACTGAGTTTTCAAGCGTGGAGTGGGGCGATTTTAGCAATTAGAGAGTACTTCACGCGCCTCTGTCGCATTGTCGTTGCAAACTAGAAGCGTTTATGTAGTTGAAATTGAGTGGACGCAGGAATTCCGCGTTTGAATTTAATGTTTGGAGCGTGAAGTGCTAGTATGTCGGGTCTCTATGCCTTCGGTTGCCTCCCCGCGCGGAGGACAGAAAAAAGCTTTTCTTTTTTTTTTTCGTTCCTCGCGGTGACAAAAACATATGCTGAAGGAAGGCCCTAACAAAATCAGTCGCAAGAAATTTGTGCCCACAGAAAATACCCGGCTATGCGAACTAAGTGATTTTGTAATAGTTATAACTTCAAACAGCCTTTCGCCTGGCCGGTGTGCTTTTGTTCGTGCATATGCATGAGCATTATCTTAGCAACGATATTACTGCTTCGACGTTCTTTATGTCGTGTATTTGTGCGTAGTAGTCAATGCAGAGTCACGCCCCGTACTTCTAACATTAAATTGCTCGGAACCCAATAAAGCTGCCTTTGTTTTTCTCACCGGGGTGGCTTCGACACTACAAGCTCACAGGGAAATGAGCATTTGGGATTAGTTTTTTGCCACACCTTGCCGTGTTTTGCCGCACTGCTGTGTGCGAGATCGATTAAGGCTTCTTCGTTGAAGCATTCCGCGCGTAATGTTTTCCCTAGAAGATCACAATGCTTTTGAGAAGTTCGAATAAATTTTACTGCAAGACACTGAGAGGAAAAAACTGAAACCATATATGCCGCACTAAGCATCTTTGCTAATTTTCAAAGGCAGGAGGAACAGAAGCCACCCTGCAAGCGAGTGAAGGGGGGATCAGTGCTCACAACAAAAGTCCCAAAGAAAAAGTTTGTTATTCATGCAATAAAACCCAGTTTTTCAATAGGCTAGTGCTCTTTTGTTCTCTTACATCTCTACAAAAAGCCACCTAACTCAGCTTTTGTAGTCTGGTTTTAGGACCTGTACGTGTATACACATACCAAATTTATTTGAAATTGCATTGGGTAACATTGCAATGCAACGTACCTTTACATCTTCGGGACACGGAGGCAGCGGGGGTAGTAAAAGGGGGACGGCTTTGGATAAATGCACGTTGTTAAAAACAGTTAAACATTACAATGGGCGAGGCACTAGTGGGCATGCTATATTTACTAGATCTTAAAAGGTACTCAAGTTGCTGATATTCCTCAAATGCAGTGCAACTACATTTGTGGAATATCCCCTCTTCTCCTAAGTGAACCTCTTAGAGTATAAGCAAAATAAGCTCAGTTAAAAATACCGTGTAACCGTGGGAAGACTTCCGAACGCTGACAAGCGCAGTCAAACCAATAATAGCGGGTATTTTGCGCTACGCAATACAAGAGCGCTAGGAGCCCGATGAAGTTTCCGAAAGTAGTAGTACGCTCACTACATGCCTATTTTATTCGAACTAGAAAACAAGCACTTTTAACTCACCCAAACACCACCTGTTCTTCAAGTTACGCTGAGTGTCAAAATATGCAAAAAAAATAATCACAAATGCCCTGCATGACAGCTGCTGTGGGGAACCCGCTCAGAACCTGCTTCGGAAACGTACGCGTTTTATTTCCATGTTTAACGTGCTACGTGCTCGTTAAAGGTATTGTCCCTGTAATTTGATAACTGATGAGCATCTTAGGCCACAAATATTAATAATTTAACGGTTCAAGCGAGCACTGAGTTCGGTTTCAGGCGCCCGCAATATGCACGGGAGCGAGTGGCGCGTCGTCTGCTAACGCTGCTCCTTGGACCCCTCGAGAGGGCGCGCGTGTAGTGTTATTCAACAGGCGACGTGTAAATAAAGCAGAGTGTGAAGAGCACTCTTGGAGTGCGGACGTTTCGTTCTTCTTCGGCGCTTCGCGCCAACCCGCGTGTTCGTGGCTGGACGGCGTCTCCGCCGGCCGCGTCGGTCACCTCCGGTCTTCCTCGACTGCTGCTGCGCCGGGACTGCCACCCACAACACAGCAATGGCGACGCTCGGGCTTGGTGGCGTCCTCCCAGTGCGGGTTCGTTGCACAGAGGAAAAAGAAGAATACGCATTAAAAAATGTGCTTTTTATCGCATCCTCGTCGCCATTGCTGTGGAAAGTTCGCTAGATGCTGAACAGAACCACATCGGAAGCAATGTGGAGTGGAAAACGACAGCGGAAATTGCTGAAATGAGCTAAACAAAACGTCTGTCTTCGGGCATTAAGGCCTGAGGCCTTCTGAATTCGTACTTCCGTAGTGTCGAGGACAATGCGAGTGTTGGGCTGCTGCCTGAAATGATGTGGCATGTTTTGCTGCACTTCAGCGAGTGTCGGAAAAGCTGTCAGTGCATAAAGTTCTTTCTCTAGTATGAGCACCCACCGAGAAAAAAATTCTGCTGAAACTCGGCATAGAGATCTCAAAGTTTCTGGCTATCTCAAATGATGCCATGCCAGTACGCAAGCGCACCAAGACCATGAAGAATTGTCCTTCGGCACTGGTGATCTGTTTATGATGTTTCAGAAGCTGAGGGTTTCGCTCAAGAACAGAATTTAGAATGTGCTTGAAAATGTTTGACGAGGGTAACCCTGTGTAATACAGCATCTCTTTTGTAGTTTTCATGTTTTCTAAACGCAGAGTTCTTGCTTTTAAATCTTCGTAACATTCTCTCCAGTGTTTTAAGCTATTGTTGGCACGTACAAGCTCTCGCTCTGGGCGCTCAGAACACTGCTTTTCAGCAGCTATAGTTGTTGTTGAAGCTGCTCAATGCAGCTAATATTCTCTTTGAGAGATTCAAGCTGTTGTTTTAGTTTTGCTGACACTTCCATTTCTGCATTAAGCTGCTGTTGGAGTTGCACAAGACTAAGTGTGTCGTCACAAGTCTGGCATCTTTTGTCCAGAGGGCTGGTATCTTGCATGGCGTCATCTTGCATGGCGCCATTTTGCTCCTCTGGCTCCATGCAAAGCCGGAAGCAGGAAATCTAAACAGTCTAACCGTTTTATCTTTTCTGCTAACATTCGCGCAGCCCACGGCAGCACACCGGTTCGGCATAGTTTGTGATCCGCTTCCAAAAAAAAAAAAAAAAACGCGGAGAAAACAAGTTCGCACGCTCTCACCGTTCGAACAGCACGACTGCTTGACCCTCAATAGTAATGGCGTCGTATGTCATCCCATGATGCACGGCGCGGAAAAGCCCCACGCATGCGCAGAGAGGGCACCTGAAAAAGGCCCATTAGCACACTGGCAAAAGATTGTTGGAGCAGGCCTGACGTTATTGTCAGTAGCATAAAACTGCGTTTTTCTCAGTTCCAGTTAAAGTAGACTTGGCTCTTTTAGAGAAAAAAACGCCACATGTGTACTAGATGTGCGCCGTTAGACCGGCGTTGTGTAAGAAGTGAAGCAGTGTCTAATATGCATGTGGTAATATTTCTAAGCCCGTTATGCACGACTAACTAGCCCAATAACAAATAATTCTTAGATTGTTCTCGATACATGCGCTCAATTAGATGCAAGCGGCCAGTTTCAGCTGTCCGAGTGAGGCAACGAGGAGCCACATGATCCTCTTCTTGCTCTCGCTCGTACGGAAACTCAGCGTTGCAATAATGATGCTATTGTGGATGGATGATCACAACGTAGCGCATACCCAGCAATTCTGGACATCGCGACGCTTTCAGTTCGCTGTTTTTGGCACCACGTGGCGTACGGACCTTAAAGATTCATAATTCCTGCTATGGAACTCCGACAGTGTAGCGGACACAAAGACAGGCAACAATATCGGCTTTCACCACCGCACGCGAACCGGCAATCGCCGACTGATAATCGCAACGCATGCGACGAGCGGACGGCGCGCGCTCAACTGTGAATCAGCACTAGTTTTGTTGCAAAGTGGCTCGGTCCTTCTTCAAGACGACGGAATCTGGAAAAGGCGTCCTGCCCTTCCTCTCATTTTTCTTTGAATATTTTCCGAGTTTCTTCAATATTTTTCGTCCGATCGTAGTGCCGTTGGCCTCCCCGGTTCCTTTTAAAGTTGGCGAGCACGCCTTTTGTCGCTGCCATGTTATGAATCGTAGAAGCTAATTTTGAGAAATAATACCATCTTAAAATATGATGATGGTCGTGCGTTTCGGACTGTGCATGCTCAGGCTTGACTTCCCTCATTTTCGTTGGCGTCAGTTTACAAACCCATTATATTGCACAACTGGGTGAAAGCGCCAAGCCGTGTGGTACAGTCGCTTGACTTCGCTTTTTCGTGTTCAATAAGCGACAGAACTAAGGCACAAATTTATTTGAATACTGATTATTATTCAGTAGCGTTCGTTGAAGTATTTTAATTAGGCGCCATAGTTAGAACCGTGTGGCTTTCCTTTCTCAAACTTATAATAAAATACGCCCTAAATAACTTATGTTCCTAAGCACAGTACAAAATTTACAGCCCGCCCTCGCCTTTCTTCTCAGTGTTTCTGAAAATGAAATGAAATCGAATAAACTGACAAATCCCACCTCAATGCCTCAATGAATATCTGCTAGTCTGCAGATTTGTGCGAAGTCATGGGTTGAAACCGTGCTATTGCGGCCTGTTTAAAGCAGGAAAAAAAACGGAAACAAAAACGCGTTTCTTTACGTGACAACGTACGTTAACAGGCCCTTCACGAAATCCATTGAAAACATTTGTTACATTTGGAAGGTTTCTGTTGCTTATGTAAACAAGGCAACTGCAAGAGTCTCGAAACGCATGTCTTCTTGTTCTCTGTGATGAATGCTTGTTTACCGTGAAAAAAGTGCGTGTTCTTTGCAAGACATTGTTTCGATTGCACCTAAAGTTGTAGATGCCATCTAGCTAAGATTTTAAGAATGATTTTTTTGTAAATTAGTTAATTGTAGGAAGAGTTGCAAGATGTTCAACTGTCCTGTTACCGCATTTCCAGAAGATCAGCGCCACCGACAACTCAGGCACTCTGTGTCTTTGCCTCGGCAAGAGTACGCAAGCATAGTTTTTTTCCCGCTTTCCTGTGGACACTGTAGCCTCAGTACGTTGTAATATTCACGTGATGGGCCCCGCATGTTTTTATCGCTATTTTTCATTGCGGCACCATTCTAGTGTCGTCACTGAGCGTCTCAGATTAGAGGGTTAACTGAAGTTGCGTGTCATAGTCAGTGGCTCGATCACTGCGCTGCAGCCCGTGGCTCACATTCGCAGAAAGCCCGGCTCCCTCAGAAATGCATCACCTTCTGTATCAAATTTTGGCCGCCCTTCTGCGAAGCAGCCACTCATGTTTTGTAGACACAATCACTACAGAATGATGTGTACTGCCCAGTTATTTGTAGTGCGCACTGATCATAGTGAGAAAATCCGAAGTGCAGGGGAGGAATAAGGGCATAAGGCAGGCTAGCCGATGTTTTCGTAGGTGAGCCTATCTTAGTCAAAGGCGTCAATGACCAACCCTTCCAAACATATGGCGCCTTTGACGAATATACCACCCATCGAAATATCAGCTAACCGGTATGAGGCCCCTATTATGGCGAAAGCCTTAGATGCCTCATCAAACGCGAAAAGTGACCGTCGGCGTCTTCGAGATTTGGCAATATCTCTCGATACTTCGCGAGACCGGCATTGGCGTTGAAGGATGCAAAAAAATGTAATAAAAGTGGGTTCAGAGTCACGTGATACTCAAGTGAATGTGTGTGTGTGTGTGTGTGTGTGTGTGTGTGTGTGTGTGTGTGTGTGTGTGTGTGTGTGTGTGCTGGCGTACCAAAAGCCACATGACCTCAGTGTAACATGACGTCAGCATGACGTCACAGATCGCGAGAATTCGACACATCGTAGTGGCGACATCGAAGGGCATCGTCACTTGATTAAAGGCGGGCCGATTACGGATGCTCTGCAAAACCATGTCAGGAGCAGAAAGCTTGTAATGCCTCCGATCCGGGAGGCAGTGCAAAAGCACGTTGAACTCGGAAAGCTTTTGAATGTTACGGTGGAGGGGAGGATCAGCACGTCGACCGAGAAGAAAAAGAACAAGAAAATGGCTTTCGCCTTCGAGTCGTCTTAGGCAATTGCATAAGGGACCCTCTGAGTTTTTCCTGTTCAGACAACCTCTATTGGCCGCGAGATCGGGCTAGATGTGGCAGCACCGTCGCCGCGCTAGTGTGGATAGGCGGTTGTCGGCGCGTATACAAACGCACACAACAGCGCTTCGTTGTGAGCGATTTGACCCGATTTCCGGCAAACAAATTGCGTTGACTGCAGCTTTCTGGTAATATGTGCGCTCTTCATACCCGAATTAATGCACGAAGCGCGCCGAACGTTACTATTACTTGTGAGAAGCGCATTCTGCTAACGAACGGGGTTGCTCGCCTTCGGCAACAGTCGGCGTTTTCGCAATGAATGACATTTTCTTGTTTTATTTGTACGTCTTCAACTTGTGTTCTATCTACTACGCACTGCTGTAGAGCGACTGAATTAAGTATTTACTTCTTGTTGATCTGGATACCCCGCAACAAAAAGAAAGCCCGTATTCCTGCACGATGAGTTCAAATAGCACTTTGTACACTGCGTGCTCAAATATTCATCCGAATTTCTTATTCACTTCTCAAATGTAGGACAGTTGATAGGTTTACTGAGGAAAACTATGTGGCTGACAGCGCTTTAACGCTACAGAAGCGTTTAACACGCACACGCCTATTTTTATTCCAGTAATAGTACACAAAGGTAACTGTACAGCACGGAACTTTCTTCGATTGATTACTTGCATGACAGTAAAGGAACAAAGGCCAGGTTATTTCACAGGACCAAAGTATGTTTTTTCACGCGAATAATGTCCGCTGCTTTCCGTCAATCTATTACAACGCAACACAAACGCTCAAGATAATGTAAAGGAAAAAAAAAAGATGTGGCTTCGCGTCAAATAACTACGACATAAATGTAAAGTACGCCGCTTATATTAATTTTTACCATCAGTGCTCTTTAACGCGTACCTTAATCTAAGTACATGGGTGTTTTTGTATAAATTTCGCCACAAGTTAAAATTGCGCAAGAAAACTCAGTTTCGCGATTTCCGTGTCATTCTATTTTCCGTTCTTTTTAGGGGACAATTTAAGTACCGAAGTGTCGGACGTGACTTCACAGGAATATTTGTGTAGTGGGACCAGGACCATACACATCTCAAGCTCGTTGCGTAACCTATAAACGACAGTCCCGAAGTTATACATCTAACCATAGCGCGCAAGTGCATGAGAGCCTTTTTTTACCACTTAGCCGATAAAAGGCTATATTCACATGAGATTTAATGCTTTAGGACAACGCCAAGTGTACTTTGCAATGCGCTTAAACCACAGAACGGCACCTACACTGATATGACTCTCGTGAACGGAGGGTACGACGACCACACACAGCACTCCCTACAAGTGCACTCACTGATCTTATTACAGTACATATACAGCCGACCAAGGCCAAATGCTTCTTTACATCGTGTTAGGCTTACGTACGAGCTGTTAAAGTTGCACTAGCGCACGGAACAAACCGCCTTTTGAGATCCTGCATGACGTACGCGCACATTCAAACACAACGTGGCTAGCAGACGACGTAGGGAGCAATCCACACTAGGCGCGGTTCAGTCAGGAGTCGCCAGGTGGCGACTCCGCTCGATCTCGCGGCCAATAGCACACCTATTCGGTGCCTTTGGCTACGCTGTCCGTCTTCACAAATTCAGTCATGCGATACTACCAATAAGCACTTCACAAAATTCAGAGGGCAGTACTAACATTTATTAGTCTAAAGTCGCCGACATGGGTCACTGGAGGGCAAAAAGATACGACCCGTTGAACACAACCACACATTTATGCTTCGTCGTTAACGCGGGAATGTCACGCACTTAGCTTCGCCGAAATTAAGCTTGGGAATGTTCTATTGCAAGCATAAGTTAGTCCGTATGCGCATGTGAACTTTTCCAGATTACGGACGCTATTGCTTCGCGATGACGTATTGCAGTCATCACGGCGGATGTTTATCCCGCCCCTCCAATCTTGCTTCTGCTCCCTAGGCTGTCTTCTGGCGCTGCTGTTGCACGTGAAATGTTTGAATGCAGTACATTTTACTTCGTGAAATACGAGTCAAGCAATTTATTCTCATCGTATCCGCGTTTCTTTTTCTTCCTCGCGCCATAGATTGGGAAATCCACAGCATGATTGGAGGCTTAATACTTGTGTAGCGCATTGTTCGTACACCGGTGCACCGAGCAGACAATGTTGAACCAGCTTCAATGGAAAGCTTCTGAGCTTTCATTTTTGCCATTACAATTAAGTGTAAACGATCACATTAGAAGTTTGAGTTGACAATTAAAAAACGACCGTTTTAACTGATTTGACGTATTTCATCAGGGCCTATAGCTTAGAACGCTACGTTACGTTAAATCCAGTTAACTTGTATATTCAACAGCTAGGGCACACTGTTCATTCAGCTGCAATTAAGCCCTCTTTCGGTCAGTCCAAGAAACGCCTCTGTGAGCATCATAAACATAATTGTCATCATCTTCAGCCTATTCAGTGACCACTTCAGAACTGGGGTTTTCTTCAACGATCTCCCATTCCCTCTATCCTGCGACAGCTGGTTGCACTTTATTCCTGCGACATTCTTAATTTCATCACCTCGACCTAACACTCTGCTGTCATTGACTTCGTTTCTGTTCTCTTGGTATCCATTACGCCGCACTAACGGCACATGAATTATCGGTCCTTCGTATTAGTGACCTGCCCAAGTCCACTTTTTTCTGATGATGTTAACTAGGATGTCGGCAACGCCTGTCTGTTCCCTTATTTCCTCTACGTATCATTCGGTGTCTTAATGCGGGCCATTTTTTCTTCCGTCATACATTGCGCGGTACTTCACTTTTTTCTCGAGTTTCCTTGTTATCCTCCAAGTTTTCAGCCCCGTATGTTACTACCAATAATACGAAATTGCACAGGTCGGCAAACTCATGAGTCGACTCACTCAAACTCATTCAGACTCAGATCGGGCCATGAGTCTGACTCTGAGCGAGTCCGGGTAAGCAATGTTTTGGTGTGTTTGAGTCGGAGTGAGTCCGACTGAGGAAAATTTTAGTGAGCCTGAGTGCAGGTGCATTCGGTTGAGAAACATACTGGCGAGTCTGAGTACGAGTTTCTTGACTGTGTCTGAGTGGGCTAGACCGTCTAATGCCGACCTATGGTCATATCTACTCATCTTCAGCATTACTACCAGTCTTATATCGGCTTACCATTATACCCAAGTCTATTCACACATATGTCAACGCACGAGCGTTAATGCGCCACCTCAATATTTATTGATCAGAGGTTTGAGGCGTGTGAGGGGAGGGGGGGGTCTACCTCCCCGTGCAGACTCTTTCACGGGAAGTTCTTGATAATATATCTCGTGTGAGTCGCGTACTTCATAAAACTGTCCTTGCATGATTTCAGCCACTTATATTACGTGTTTGATGGTGCAAGATCAAAAGGCGCATCGTAGAGCACCGATTACGTGAGTTATTGGCGTTAAAGAGCATCGGCACCATGACCGAAAAAGCTAATTTAACGCTAACAGACTCATGAATCGACTCACTCAGATTCACTCAGAAACAGGTCAAGCCGTGAGTCTGAGTGAGTCCGGCTGAGTAATATGTTGGTGAGGTTGAGTCCGAGTTAGTCCGGTTGATAAAACATTTAGTGAGTCTGAGTCCGAGTGAGCCTTCTGAGCAAAATGTATTTCTTTATTGAGTCTGAGTGAGCTCCAATTTTTTTGCCGACCTATGCGCAATTGTTGTATACATCCCGCTTTACGAATAGCGGTGAATTGCCTGTCATGACTTAGGAATGTCTATCTCAAGCACTACTCCAGCCCATCATCGGCGAATTTTCGTTTCATGAGTAGGTTACACTTTTAGTTATTGGTGTCGATGTAGATGCTCTCGCGCAGGTTCTGAACACTGGTTGCTAATTTTGAGATCTTCTAAGGACTCAAAACAGCCGAGCACGCAACACGGCTAAATTTGCAGACACAGGAAAAAATATTTTGATTATCACAGCTCCTCCGCTTGTGTTTCTTCGGGGTAAGGTTATTCGACACGTCGTGTTTTTTTTTTTTTTCATTGCGGGCTCACTACAGGCAGTAGTATATAACTCCTCGAAAAAATACTGACAGAGTCCCAGTTTCATGCAGGAGCGTTTTACAGCACTTTGCAGGAAATTTATGGCGTTGTATATATATATATATCTTTTTTTTTTTGCGTGTGACGAATATGACTGTCGGGTCATGACATGAATACTATGAAAATCCTGTCGCGTACGTCGTCAAACCCTTTCCTCCAGACACGTGTGGCACACACCCGTTTACCACGGGCCGCGGTGTACTGGTATGCGCCACAGGTGATTGCCACTTCATATCTACCCAGGAACGGCGAGAACACACATTGGTAATTTAAATGCCGGAGCATTAAAAAAAACCGACATCGGCAGCGTTCACCTTGAATGGAAATAATAAAAGCTAGGATCTCAGCAGGAATCGAACCCAAGGATTCTGCGTGGCAGCCAGGTATTCTACCACAGAGCCACGCCAGGTCTAGAGGCTACTTTGGAAAAACAGCCAATGCAGGCGTAATGTCGGTGCGACATGAATTGTGGTTGTGGTGCTGGGTATATGATTGTATAACAATGCAATAAACATGTACTCCTACGATACAGGCGGCATGTCAGGTTAACGTCTCTGGTTTCAGTGTTGGCTCCGCTTTTATAGCAGTCTAATAAACATTACATTTGTATTCCCATGGTTCAGCAACCTATAATGAAGGATTGCTCGACCCCGGAAGAATACATTAACGAAAGTTACGTATGATATTCCCATCATTGCACCGTAATGTGCATTTAGTTTCAATAATACTGGCGTATGTACTCTAACGTGAGGGCTGACGTTACGTCGCACCATAAGTTACACTTTAAATGCCAGTGTTGTCGACGTGCCTGGTAAGCCCAATATGTGCACACAGCTACTACACTTACAAATCACCTTGATCAACCTCGTAACGCTTGGCTCAAAGCCATAAAATACAGCATTGAAGTACTCGCTGACTGCTTCGCATGAAACCGATTCCCAGAAAGCATGGGATCTGCCGAATTTTTATTTGGAGCAACAATTCGAAAATGTTTAAAATTCATGTCAGTACTTCTTTAACGAGTAGGCTGGCTACGTCACGGGACCCCGGAGTGCTTTTCGAAATCGAAACTGCCTCAAGTCCTAATATACGAGCCTATAAATAAACATTCGTTTCGCGCTGGGGCAAATGAGTTTCGTTGCCGTTATTAACGAGACTGTCGCCACTGATTGGGAGAAAAAAAAAAAGAGGTCCACAAGTTTTCTGTCACCCCTCCTTTAAGACATGCAAACTGCGCGTAGTTATACTACGGTCACGTAAAAGCGCGTGCGTTGTTCTTCGGTCGCGCGTACAGGCAACATCGGCAGCTGATAAGCCCAAAGAAATTGTGACACTTGCTGGGCAAATAAAAACGAAAATTTAAATAAAAAACAAATTACGACTGGATTCTGACAGCGTTCATGTCAGACCAGACTTTGCGTATATACAGCAGCCAAAAAAAAAAGCGTGACGAATGTTCCATTCTTGAAGCAGTTTGCGCATGCGTGTGGGAGCGACATTGGTATAAAAGGCAAAGCCGCATGGTCGACAAGTAACAGCGGTTTAACTCTGTGTTGGCAACGATTCGTGCGGCTTCTTCCCGCGGTGGGCACTTCGCGTTTTCCTGCAGATGTGCTTGGACGACCGATTCAGCGATCGAGCATCTGCATATATCGGCATGGCTTGGTGTCTGCGTACCAGGAGCCAGGCCTCATGGTTCTACCAACAGCGCTCTAAGTGAAGGTGAGTTATGCGTTGCAATATTTTCGTTGGAGCATTCGTGTTCCGCTGCAGGTGGCAACGAAGTTTCATTTGTTCAGAGTAGAGTGGTAATACAGAAATTTGACATCAGCATAAAAAGCCTTCAAGAGTAATAACAATTCGTCGGGTTTTACGTGCCAGAACAACAATATGAATATGAGGAACGCGCTTCAGTATAGTAACGGAGAACGGGCCAACAAAAAAAACAGCAGATAGTTACTCTCGTAGAGAAAGAAATATGATGATGAGAGCAGTGCTTTAATAATACACAGTAGTCCTGTTATTCTTTCATTTATTTGCTCCTGCGAAGAATTTGGGACGCTTCTTTCAACTCGACCGGCTTCCGTCGACACCTAGCATGTTGCCGTCCTATACATCACAAAGCCTACCGAGTAAGGTAACTTGAGCGCGATACCGTGACATTTGCGCCAACGACTACAAGAAATGTGTTCAAAGCCTACCGAATAAGGTAACTTGACTGCAATACCGTGATGTGTTCACTTCAGTTCTGGTTGAAGGTAGTCGCGTGTTTGCACTCTTTTCGCGGATTCTGTGAGTTCCAAAGCTTAGAAATCGGCGCCGTGACTTTTGTCCTGGCGTGGTTTCCTTTCTGTTACCACTGCCGATAAATGTAGCCGCACCGTTGGCAAACATTGAAACAATCTAACCGCAGGTTCAGTGCCGTCGACCAGTCGTCTTAGTCGCGCTAGTTTGTTTTTTATGGCAGAACATAAGCATTTTGCGCCGAATCAACTAACCCTTTAGCGTAATGAAAATTCTCTATTCTGTGGAATACACTGGGAATAGATTGAAGTGCATGTAGTGCTTTACAAATTAGGTACGATAAGGTGCGTTAGTGCCCCTCTGGTATTTTTCGTCATGCAGGAAGGTATTGAACATTTCACGAAGTTGAAATCATCTCTTGCATGCAAAGAACAAAGACTAGATGGTCACCCAGAACTAAACTTCGTAGATGCGTGCCAGATTGTATTCTGGCCGATCAGTAAACGGTGGTTTCTTGGCCCGCACTCTGTCCAACTTGCACCGTCACGCGCGCCAACTGGCTGACGCGGCCAAGAAACCACCGTTAACCTATCGGCCTACCGCTGCAACGGAGCCGGCGTGTCGCGGCCACAGCTGATTTCGTTAGCTCAAACCACTGCTGAGAGCAGCATGTTCGCTGCGCGCGAATGCGCTAGTCATGTGGTTCTTTTTGTATTTTGCGGGCTTTCTTTGCAGCTTGGGAAAAAATGGTATACGTGACTTTCTTTATAGCAAATAATGCAATTGAGGTTTCTGAAGATGCTCTCGAACTTTGAAAGTCGCAATTCCTGCCTAAAGTGAATGTTTAGCGATTTAGTTGAATAATCCTAATTAACAAAATAATTACCAAACAAAAAATTGTCTGTAGTGCACAAGATGACTGTCAGCAATTTGCAACTGATTTCGCTCGCCTGCCTCTAATATTGTATATTTTGACCCTTGGCTAAAGATAGCTGGGGCACCCGTTATATTGGCGCAGAGCGGCGGAGGCATAACCAAGTATGTATTAATCCTAATTACACGTTAACTGCAGATATGGGTAGCTATAGCACACAGTCTCGCGTAGCGGAGCGCATGCATATTCCAAGGTACTTATAGATTCATATGATCAAGATAATGAAGCTAGATATTGCATATTCGCGGATGGGAGAGGATGGCCTGCAGTGGAAGAATAGTCATTAGTGTACAGGAGCAATGACCATTTCCTTTACCAGGTTGCGATCTGTCGGGAGCATTGACGAAGTCGACTATACATACGAGGTGCGTCCGAGAACTATCGAATTTTAGGTCATGAGAAATAAATTTGAGTAGAAGGTACAAAACCCTCATTCCCTTCAATATCTCTTCTGTAATGGACACACTTCTACTAGCGCTCCCGTCCTTGTTGGACACTTCTGGCATGCACCTTTAGGAATGATCAATCGGGTCGTCGCATTCCAAATCTCTTGGCTCTAATCTGATTCGTTTCGGCGGCATTTTCAGCTTGAGAAACGCCAAGTCACACGGAGGCTGTTAGGGAAATAGGGAGCTTGACGAATCGCATAAATGTTTTCTTGATCGAGTTTCTTCTGCTCCATTGCAAGCACTTTTGGTACCAATTTTGCGGACGCTCTCCTCATGCCGAAATCCTTGCGTATACTGATCCAATGCATAACTCCATCTATCCCGTCAAAAGTTCTCAGACTGTGGTGTGGCGGTCCTCCTTGACCAAACACCGCGCTTGCAGTTACATTCTGATTTCGGCTTGTTGAGGCTCTGTCTGAACCCGGTTCCCTGTCCACTGATGTGCGGCCACTTGTGAAGCGGTTGTACCACTCCTGTGTCCGAGAGGTGCTCATGTCGTCGTCACCGATAGCCTAATGAATCTTACAGATGGTTTCTGCTCGAGTGTCGCCATGATTTCGGCGAAACTCAGTTCAATATCGCTGCTCTTGTTGTTCAGTCTATTTACAACTTGCTGGAATCCGGATAGCGCTCCTTAAACGTCCTCAGTCGTGGGCCGCGTGCCAGGAAAAATATTTGTTGTTACGAACCCGCTTACTGCAAGAGGTCTCGCTAGCCCCCACAGTGTTGCACCTGTTGTTTGAAACGGAGTCCAGTATATATGATAACGCAACTCATTTTATCAACGTTAGCTGTGATAATGCTAACGTTTCGTTTAAATTGTGGAACTGGGGGCTGGTGTTAAGATTTTATCGAGGGGGGCACCAAGGTGACTGTTACTGGGTAAACAAAATTACTTTTCGGTGATCGTACAGGCGCGTACCCCTGTGAAGGAGTAGCTAATAGTCGGCGATCTGTTCTTTTCTTTTTTGGTGCGAGATGTGTGGCGCTCTTTCTTTTTTTTTTTCTATAATAGTTAGGTCCACCGAGAAAGACGCAGTTTTTTGCTGCTGCTGCTGCTGCTGCTGCAAATCTGGTTGGGGCTGCTCCAACATATTTTGGCAGGGCGCTAGCTCATGTCACCAAATTACCTCACATATATAATGCGGCTAAAATCTGTATAGCCCACTATCGTCGGTATTCAAGAGTGAAATTTGGATTTCGCTCTTATAGATTGGAACATTGCATTTGGGTTGAATTAGCTCGTAAAAAGTTTAAATCACAACGAATGAACGATACAGCAATATTTTGCGATAAAATTAACGCCATCCTCGTGCTTCCCACAGTGCCGTCCTCGTTGCATGGCTCGAATGGCGATGACTAGATCAAGCGGTCCTTCCAGGCAAGAGGCGCACCATTCTGGACTGTCGGCAGCGTTTTCTTGTTCTTGACATCCGTTGAAAGCCTTCAAAAAATGCTTCAGCGCTTCTTATTCTTGTTATTCTTAGCTCATTTTATTCCGCACCCTTTCGGACCACTTCTTCAAAGAATAGATTGGTGCTCAAAATCATTTCAGTTGTGTTCATTTTCAAATGCACTGTCTTGGAACGAAAGGACGTGATACTGTAGCGAAAAACTCTAAAAGAAACACTAAACGGCAGAAAGTAGGAAAGTCGGCCTGTTCCTCTGCATATTCGAGTTTTTCCCTACATCATGTCCTTCAAGTACAGCCGTGGTCACGTCTCTGTAGAGCGCACGAGCAGCCGGTTTTTGTAGGTTGGATGGATGGATGGATGTATACGGCAGTGCCCTTTAGATCAGAATCAGAATCAGAATAATTTTATTTTCACGTCAAACAAAGGAGAGAATACATGATTAGTATATACAGAAGGAGGTCCCAGAGTTACAAACTGAATTGGGACCTCCTGTACATGATTACAAAATGAATAACACAAGTAAATTGGCAGTTCATGGACTTAATAATAATATTAATAATGACTAATGCGAATAAAATAAGAAAATAACTGATAAACAGCTTTCACAAAAAGCATTGAACAAGTAATGAGCCATAGTCAATGAGAGTAAGGACAGTGGGAGACATTTCAAAAGGAATAAACAGAAATGCAGTATAAAACATAGTAAAGCTCAAACCAATAACCAAATTATAAAAACAAATAAGGGAAATCACAGAAAAGGGATACAAGAATGAGGAAAGATGAGAAGATAGAAAAAAAATCTACTGAATGAGAACACCTAAAGCAGTGAAGAACCGGAATCAGAATAATCAAGCAGAAAATGCTTAAGTTCAATTCGGAACCTATGAGCATTTAGTGATTTTAGAGTACATGGAAGCGAATTCCAAAAAGCAAGTGCTGAGAAATGTAGCGACTGCTTGCCGTAATTCGTGCGAACTATGGGTAATATGAAATTATTGTTTCCAGCAAATCTAGTATTGTTAGTATTAACGAGGGATGCCCTTGGTATTATGAACACCGGAATGTCGTTCTGCAGTGCCCTAAAAACAAAAATGGCTAGATTATATTTAGTAAGTTCGGACACATTTAAAATATTGTAGGAATGCAATAACTGATTTGCGTTAACAGAGCGCGATGAAAACGTTATTAGACGAATGGCCCGGTTTTGAATAGTCTGCAAAGATGCTAGGTGACTGTTGTATGTATTACCCCATGATTCAATGTTGTAGTTAAGGTGAGAATGAACAAAAGCGTAATAAAGGGATAAGAGAGTAGAAAAGGAGAAATGCAATCGCGCTTTGATAAGAACGCGTATACCGTGAGCCATTTTCTTTTTGACATTAGATACGTGAAGATGAAATTTAAGGTGGCAGTCGAGTTCCACACCTAAAAAAGTACAGTGATCAACTGGGGTGATAAGGTGACTGTTGATGGAAATGGATTGAAAAGGATCGGACGGACGTAGGCGTGAGGTAAAAATGACAAAATTGGTTTTAGTATGGTTGATTTGCAGTTTGTTCTGTGTACACCACGAGCAGATTTTCAAAAGATCTTCATTAAGCATACTAGTTAGTGTGGATAGGCAGCCGTTAGAATTAAATATTGTCGTGTCGTCCGCGTATAGAATACACTTAGATGAGGAAAGGCTAGTCGGCAAGTCATTGATATAAATTAAAAAGAGTAGGGGACCTAAGATAGACCCCTGCGGTACACCTATGTTAGTTGTTGCTTCTTTGGAATAAGATCCAGAAATGTCAACTATTTGTTTTCTGTCCTGAAGATAACTTTTGATTAGATGCAAAGGCGCACCGGTTATTCCAATAGCTTCTAATTTAGCAAAAAGAATGGGGTGATTAATAGAGTCGAAGGCCTTAGATAAGTCTATAAATATCGATGCTGCAAATTCACCTCTATCAATCGCTTTTTTGAGGTAATCAGTAAGTGTTATAAGCGCTAGATTTGTCGAAAAGCCGGAGCGAAAGCCGAATTGATGGGGGGAAAGAATACTGAATTTATGTAAATATTTTGTAATGCGTGTCTCGATTATTTTTTCGATAACTTTACTTAGAAATGGGAGAACGCAAATAGGTCTATAATTCTGCAACAAAGTACGATCACCTTTTTTGAAAACAGGAATGACGCGTCCGCGTTTGAGTTCACGAGGAAAAATACCAGATTTAAAAACGAGGTTGATGATTGATGAAAGAACGTGGGCAATGTGTTCAGCAATCATTTTAATATCATGAGCTTTAATATTATCAAGGCCAGCACTCGTGGGTTTAAGGGCCTTAATAATTGAAATCACTTCATCAGGAGTAGTCGGGAAAAGGAAGAATGAATGAGGTAGGCGGTTCAAAGACATTTCACAACATGAAGCAGAACCAGAGGCATTATTAAAAAAAGCATCACAAAAGGCATCTGCAATATCCGATGAATTACTGTATATCACGCTGTTATGCACAATCCTCGATATAGCGTTCTGGTTACTGCGGTTGAGATAAGCGTTCACAATTTCCCATTTCTTTTTAGCATTATTACCACACTCAGCAATCTTTCCCTCGTTATAAATCCTCTTCGCATTCCTCAGCTGAGCGGAAAGCGAGTTAGAAAATTTCCTATAACGGGCAAGTAATTTGGTATTGAAAGGTTGTTTTTTTGTTTTTTTATACATATTTTCCAGAGACCGCATAGCTTTCAGAAGGTTATCTGTAAGCCAAGGGTTTTGCGGGGATGCAATCTTTTTTCTGCACTTTTGCTTATGAGTATGCGAGTTGAAATGCAATGATAGTGTAGCTAAAAACTGTGAGAAAGCTTTCTGCGGGTCAATGCACGATAGAACTTCCGACCACTCAGTTTTAGCCAGGTTATCAATAAGCTTTGGTTTATCAAGTGTAAATCTGTAATACGTATTGTTCTTTGAATGTGATAGATTCTGGAAGCGTAAAACGATAGGGTAATGATCGGTTACATCAGTAGTAACAATTCTTGCATCAGGTTGATCAAGTAAATTAGATAATGCATGATCAATCAAGCTGCCATCATTATTGATTGGACAGCGCGTAGGGAGAGTAATCAAACATTCGTAACCATAACTATGAAAAGTACTAGAATAATTAGCAGAATTAGGTGAAGCAGTATCTAAGAGGTTGATGTTGATGTCACCTAATATTAATACATTGCATTTAGCATGCGATATTTCTTCCATAACATGATCGAGAGCACTACAGAACTCAGAAATTGATGAAGAAGGCGAGCGGTAAATACAGCCCACCAGTAAGTTCTTGCTGTCAATGTTGAAGACAAGAGAATCGAACTCAATAAAAACCGATTCACAGTTGGGAATATTAAGTTCAAAGTCAAGACGACGTTTATACGGAAAAGTAGGTGAAACAAAAATAGCCGCACCACCGTGAGCACTCGTCACTCGATGGGAGTATTCAGAGCGGTAAGATTTAAAACAATATAGGTCCTTATCTTCATGACCAAGCCATGTTTCGGAGACACAAATTAATGAAAAGGCCTTATTAAGTGTCGAAAAAAGGTTATCAAATTCATCATGGTGCTTGCGAAGACTTCTAGCGTTCAAGTGAATTACTGAATGACAGTCGCACGCCATGAATTTATTCAGCGCAGATGGTGTCAGATAAGACGCCATGGTTGGTGACGACTGAATTTATGCGTGTGATAGAAGCTATTAGTTGAAAACGGAAAGGTCAGACTCATCAGCAATGCGACAGACACGGCTCTCATTAGTTTTTCTAGCCTTAATCTGGCAATTATCAGTCCACAGGTGCTTCCAGTTGTTCGCTTTCTTTAATGCCAGTGCCCTAGAAAATAATGCCTTATTCTGAGGTGTCAAGTGGTCGTTAACGAAAATAGGGTGGGTGCCGTTAGACATGCCGATGTCACTGAGACAGAGCCTTGCTTTTCGTGCCTTGCTGACGAAATCATTCTTTTTTGCCCTAGAGCAAAATCTCGCGATTAAGTTCTTCTTTCCCTTATCTTTAGTAGAAACTCGATGAACAACGTCGAGATCTGAGGGAGTAACTGGACATTCAATTATCTTGGCAATTTTTTCGACTACGGCCACGCAGTCTTCACCCTGAGTGCAGGGGATGCCCCTTATCTCGACGTTATTCATGCGCGAGTATTGCTCGAGCTGTGAGACCTTGCGAGACAGTGAACAATTTTCATCTTTAAGGGCTTTGTTTTCGGCTACCAGTGAGGCCTTTTCGCTGTTTAATTTGTCAACCAGATCATTCAGGAATTTTAAACTGGACTCAAGGCTGTCCACGTGCTTCTTTAGCTCTAGCACATCCACCCCCGAGGACTTCATTTTCACAGCGATCTTGTCAACGATGCGATCGGTCATACGATCAGATTCGCTGAGCAGCCTCGACTCCAGTTCATCAATCCTCTTAGCAAGTTCAGCACAGGTAGGCATCTTAGCAGCACGAAACTATACAAAGCACTGTAGATACAAGACACAGGTACAAGTAGCAGCTAAAAACTGTTCTTGGCAGCAGTGACAGAAATCGGATAATAAATGAAACGACAGAAGCCGTCGAAACCAACCTGTACAGGTAAGAAGAATGCGTAAGCCAGTGCGCAAGCACTACTGCCACTGCTGCCACGAATGGTCGATGGTAGGTGAAGGCTCCCTTTAAGTAGCGATGCCGGGACAACCCAGCGCCGTCTGGTGGCCTTGAGAGTAGATCTTGCTTCGCTTGACAAGATAGCCCGATGGTCGACACGTGTGGGTTAACCAGCGGATGCTCCAAATTCTGTACAGGTAAGAAGAATGCGTAAGCCAGTGCGCAAGCACTACTGCCACTGCTGCCACGAATGGTCGATGGTAGGTGAAGGCTCCCTTTAAGTAGCGATGCCGGGACAACCCAGCGCCGTCTGGTGGCCTTGAGAGTAGATCTTGCTTCGCTTGACAAGATAGCCCGATGGTCGACACGTGTGGGTTAACCAGCGGATGCTCCAAATTCTGTACAGGTAAGAAGAATGCGTAAGCCAGTGCGCAAGCACTACTGCCACTGCTGCCACTGCTACCACGGGCGGCGGCTCACGCCACCTAGCCATAAAGTTAAGTACTATCACTATGTATTGAAGGATTGCATTTCACATCGTGCCTTGATTGTAGCCACCAATCGGTTAGCCTCCTCCAGGTTATTTCTACTCGTTTAAAGTCTATTTTGCCTTCACTGTCCCTAAACCCCAATGCTTTGAAAAATTCCGCGCCATTATCTTGGACTGTAGGGTGAAGCCCTTTACAGAACATTATGAAATGTTCAGCCCTTTCCTCCTCCTCTCCACACGCACTACATAACGTGTCTGTGCGTTCGTATTTGGCTCGGTACGTCTTGGCCCGCAATACTCCCGTCCTGGCCTCAAACAGCAGAGAACTACCCCGAGAATTATCGTAGATATTTTCTTTTGCAATTTTCTGCTTGAAAGTTCCGTAGGTCTCCAGTGATGATTTCGTAAGCATCCCCATTTTCCACATGTCCCTCTCTGTTTCCTTCACCTTCTTCTTAACCGATGTTTCCTTTTGGCTTGGTATTCTGCTGTTGTCTAAATACTTGCTTGACAATTATCGAGTTCGCTTCCTCCATTTAGTATCAACATTCTTCATGTACAAGTAGCTGAAAACTTTCCTAGCCCAACGCTCCTCTCCCATTTTTCTCAATCGCTCCTCAAATTCTATCTTGCTGCTAGCCTCCCTGCCCTCGAACGATGTCCATCCCATGTCGCCCTGTACCCCCTGATTTGGGGTATTCCCGTGTGCTCCCGAAGCAAGCCTACCTATGCCACGTTGTTTAATTTCCAATCTTGCTTGAACCTCTGCTCTCATGCACAAGACCGCATTGCCGAACGTCAAACCTGGGACCATTACCCCTTTCCAAATCCCGCTCACAACGTTATACTTATTGTAGTTCCACAGTGCTCTATTTTTCATTACAGCTGCATTCCTGTTGCCCTTAGTCATTACGTATCTTTCGTGCTCCCTTAGGTACTCAGCCCCGTTGTTTATCCATACGCCCAGATATTTGTACTTATCCACTATCTGCAGCGTGACTTACTGTATCTTATGCTCACTGTCTTCATTATCATTAAGAATCATGATTGCCGATTTTTGCTCTGCCGGGCGGCACCTTGCGGCAGTTTCGGGCTCTGACGTGGTGGTGGTGGTAGTGGTTTGAAGAGGAAAAGGCGCCTAATTTCTGCAGCCCGGTCGGGAGCACGGCGCAGCGCCTCTCTGACGTGGTGTGTCAGGAGCGTGCGCGGCATGGAGGAAGGAAAAAGAAAGGAGGGAGCATGACGTCACGCAGCCAGCCTTGCCAAGCCAACCCGTGTTGAACCAGCAGTGTTGGCCCAACACGTGACCTTGCGTCATGATCACGCAAGAAATGAGGTTTGCCGAGACTTCGGGTTATGGCGCCCGGTAGCTTTTAATCGAAGCGCGCTTGTTCGGCGCAGACCAGCCGGCGGTTCAAAAACAGAACTCCACCGGTAGTACTAAAACCTACCGCGCGCTGTGACGTTTTGATCACGTGTTGGGCCGACACGGTGGGCTTCAATCGCGTGACGTCATGCTCCCTCCTTTGTGTTTCCTTCCTCCATGGTGCGCGGCCTAATAGTCAGGCTGACCACGTCAGAGCCCGAAACTGCCTCAAGGTGTCGCCCCGTACAGCAAAAACCGGCTGCTCGCGCGCTCCACACAGACGTGGCCACGGCTGTACGTATGAACTCGCCCAATAAAAACTAATTGGGAAGCAAAGACACGATAGCAAAGCCACTAGGACACAAATGAAAGAGATTGGATGCGGGCATGTTTTTTTTCTCGGAATTGTTGACGCAGCTTTGGTTCAATGTATCTGGCTCAGGTTCAAGCAGGTGTGATTTGGCTCATTTTGCTTTTATTCGAAAGTTCCTTTTTGAGTTCACGTTGTAATCGGCAATTGCCTCATTTTGATTCCAACTGTGTTAGAAGTGAGATACTTAGAGCGTTTTACGCTCCCATGAAATTTCGCCTAGTTTAGGTTTCTGGATTTGACTGTTTTAGAGAAAAAAACGCCACATATGCTTCACGATTTAGCGGTAAATCTTCGTCGTCACTGGGACGCCTTCCTCGCGCATTGAACAATCTCTCTATCTTTATTGCGTGCAGAACGAGTTCTTGATCCATTCACTGTACGGTTAAAGGGATATATTTGATGTGGTCTTCAAATTTTTACACCCAGCACTTCACTCAGTTGTCCGCGGCGTGTCAACTGTTCTATCTCGCTGCGCGCCCTCTTGTTCGCCTGCCGGCGCTGCGCTTCAAAATGATGTACATGTTTCCCATACTTTCCGAAAAAGCAGACAACCGTGCAAGACAGCATGCAGAAAGCTGATCAGTGGTACACACGGTGTGTGTGAGCTATATCGATAACTTCCACTTTTGTTTCTGAATGGCGCGCTTGCACAGCTTCTGTTGAAAACTCAGATTGTTGCTTTTTGTCGTATGCTATACTCGTCAGATGTAGCAGTTCGCCCTCGAAATGAGCCCGTTCAGCAATGCAGGAGCGAATAAGTGACGTTACGTCATATAGATTAACATGCGCACGTTAACTGAATCATAGACGAAGTCAAGGTCATTTTCAGGTGGTCAGTGCTGCAGCAAATACATGACTGCGTAATATTGTCTCCTTACCAGTAAATTTTGTCCGTGCGGGTACAAGATGTTCTAGATATGTTTTCATAAGACCATGCAACGTTTTCCTGCAGGGACGGACACAGGCATACACTGAAATTTAGACGACAGCACTTCGTTGTGACTGCGTTCAAAACCTGGTGTTCAAACACACCGTGGTGTCACTTTTTTTGTTGCTGTTTTTAAAAAACCATACCCACCGTACAAGTTCACGTACAAATGCCATTTTCTAAGTAAGAGTTTGTGAAATATTGGGTAGGCCTAGTACGTGACGTGCTGCAACACAATTTTAAGGATCTTAATTCACTGATGCTCTCGAGGCATCTTTCGCTTGCATGATATAACTCCTGAGAAAGCATGTGCAAACCACGATACGATGAAGAACGCCGTAGTGGGGACTCCGGGTTAATGTAGACCCACCGGGATTTACTTAAATTGCAAGTCCGCCGCGGTGGAGCAGTGGTTACGGTGCTCGGCTGCTGACCCGAAGGTCGCGGGTTCGATCCCGGCCGCATCGGTCGCATTTCGATGGAGGCAAAGTGGTAGAAGCCCGTGTACTGTGCGATGTCGGTGCTTGTTAAGGAACGCCAGATGGTCCAAACTTCCGGAGCCCTCCACTACGGCGTCTCTCATAATGATATCGTGTTTTTCGGACGTAAAACCCCAGATATTATTACTATGAAATTGCATCCAGTTCTGAGAACACGGGTGTTCTTCGCATTTCGGGCCTCCATCGAAATCTGGCCGCCATCGCCCAGAAACAAAACCCGCGCCTTCGGGCTTAGCAGCGCGACAGCTTACGCGCTAAGCTACCACGGCGGGTCGTTCAGCTTGCATCTTTGCAATTTTAAAGCTCCCTCACCTCTTCAACCAATTGAACCCATCCCGCTAAAGCAGTACATCCATTAACGCGATGCAGCCGCTTTCTTGTGTTTTTTTTTAATTGCATAAGTGCGATTAGCGATAACCATTTTGTAGCTCACGGCTGCAGCGAAGTTGAGAGCTCTGTGGCCAACGTAGCGGGGTGCCGGATGCGCGCCGCGCGTTGAGCGAGAACTTTATACGAACTATTGCGCAGACATGGTGGCAGAAGGCAGATTGCTCAAGCTAATCGCCAACAAAAAAAGGTGGGGGGGGGGGGGGGCATTTCATCCAGGCCGTAACGGCCACGACGTCGTCGTGACCGGAAACCGTAAGACCGCTTACGCACATATACCCACCGATAGCGAGCACCGGAGTAATCAACCCTTATTGTGCTGCCGACTGCAATTCCGTTTTGCGGGTAACATTTTTGTGGATGATCTCGCCCACACTTTTCAACAAAACATGAAAAACTGTTGCTTCAAAAGCGGCGCAGATTGGCCGGTAGCGTTGAGCATCCTTCATGTAGCAAACACACGTGCAGCGCGGCTGACGACTCTCTGCTGTCGTTATACGCGATGGGACGGCAGTTAGAGATGTGGTGGGGGCTAATACTGCTCTCATGTAACTTAGACAAAACTAAATTTCATTGCAGTTAGCCTTCTGATGCACTTAGGATGCATCTTCTTTTTTTTTTCTTACTAACGATTATTAAAAAAATAGTCTGCATTAGCGAAATAGGCTCAAAATGTGGTATAGGTAAGTTATCGCGAAGAACGCCGCGCGATGCTAGTCGAACCTATTCAGAAAGCTTGGTAAAATCACATCCACGGCCTGCCTGACCTTTTCCCGCACCTGTCACTTGCACAGGACATTTGTACGTTTTTCACACACACAAAAAAAAAATCAAGGGAAGTGATTAACGAAAAGACCGGTTGACTAATTCATTGAACATACGATTGGTTTCAACGGACTCTATCCGCTATATGTACTGACTATGCCCTTAGAATCTGCTGATGCTTTATACGCCACATATTGTATATGTACAAAGTGCCTCTGATTATTTATTATTTTCTTATTCTTTTGTTCTTCCTAATTTTCTTGTCTTTGTGTATTTCTCCAATACTACTATCATGATGATGGGATAGCCGTCTCTAACGTAGCCTACCTTCCCATATTTTTTTCATATATAAATTTATAAAAAAAACTACAAAGCTGACCAAAGCCGCATCAAAGTGCTATCGCGTGTAGTACTGCATAATCGCTCCCATAGTTTCAGAAACAAGTGACGTAGGGAGCAACAAACCCAATCACTTGCTTCGCAGATACAATACGTGTTGCGCGAGACCAAGCAAATAGCTGCACGACCAGCCTCAAAGGCAATGCTATACAAGGTGTTCCAGCTAAAAAGCACCAAGTATTAAAAAATTAAGCATAGGCGCTGCGCGTCTACAATTAGTGCAGTATTGTTCGGAGGAATATAGAGCACGTCAGAACATTTTTTTTTTCAATCCGCCAAGCTCGGCAATTAACAAAGATTGCTTAATTAACTTTTTAATTAGTAACTCTAGAGAAAAGTTTTGAATCCAGAAGTTGTAGCGCTTGTTCAGGAACATCGAATTTTTCCATCTATGTTAAGATAACTCCCCTGCTTATTTTCCGGCCTTTCTTTAAAACGCGCAAACTTAAAAATCGCAGCATATCCACGGAGTGAATGATGATGAGTGGGCGAAGCTGCGGAGGTTCATCGGTAAACCGTGAATCTTCCGTGAATTCTGCCCAGTACATCGTCACCGACGTGAGATCGGGCGCGTTTATACTAAAGGTTCGATGAGTTATGACGACTTGCAGCTCACTTTAATTTTACATGTACGCTGTGAATTTTCATTGTTTAGAAAACATGTGGCGTCTTTCGTTAAGCATCTGGCGTTCTTTCGTTTTGCTTTAGAAACATCTGGCGTTCTTTCGTTTTGCTTTAGAAACATCTGGCGTTCTTTCGTTTTGCTTTTACAAAACATCTGGCGTCTTTGGTAGGTTTATTTCATCAATCAACGGCGTTTTGAACAAAATTTTTATTGTTTAATCACGCACAGGAGAAATCTCACCAGGCACTACCTTGGAGGTAAACAATGGCTGCTAATGGGAATGAGAGACAGAAGTCAGCTTTTAGCTAACACTTACACTTCTACTTCTACTAACGTTTCCTACTGGAACATGCCAATGGCTGCTAATGGGGAATGAGAGACAGAAGAATTCGGCTTTTAGTTAACGCGCACGCTGCGAATTTTTTATTGTTCAACAACGCACAGGAAAAATCTTCCACCGGCACCACCTTGGAGGTCAAAGCGTAAGACTTGTTACGCACTACTACTACGACTACGACTATGAGGGACGAACGGGTGCCGCCTTAAGGAGCTTCGCCCCTAAAAAAAATACCACGTGACTGCCGCCAAACGCGCGGCGCTTTGCGCCCTCAAATGTAAGTTAAGCGAATTATCAAAGGCTGCTTCGCGCACGCAGATCGACGGAACAGGTTATCGGTGACTGCGATGGACGTTAAGCAACAAAGTGAGCATACCGTTTCAACAACAAAAAAATTCAACGAAAAAGCGGCAGCCGCGGAACAAATGCCACATGAGACCGTAGGCAGCATTCGATGCAGCGTATGCATTTTTTCTTTTCTTTTCGCACCAATGAAGACACGCATTGGAAGACGAAGAACGAAAACAGCGCTAAACACGGAACGAGAAGTGGACACAAACACGGCGCTGTGTTTGTCCTCTTCTCATCCCGTGTTTAGCGCTGTTTTCGTTCCTCGTCTACCATGCAGCACTAACCAGCCCAATCGAGCACTTTGTTAAACGCACATTGGAAGGGGCGAGGGTGACAGCGCGATGAAGGACCGAGATAAGATTCACTCACACGTGGCGGCCACTCTTTCGTAGACTTTTAGATGCGAAGCTCTCCACACACCTCCTCTCCACTCCCCCTTCACCCTCTCCACTCCCCTGTCTGAAACGCGGGCTCGACATGCCGAAACGCTGCTTTGCATCGCCTTATGGTCCCCTTTAGCGGGAGATCGCGTGATTTTTTCTTTAGGCGGTACGCCCCTGTCATCATTTAGCGTCCATCGCAGTCACCGGTAGCCTGCTCCATCGAGCTTCGTGCGCGGAGCAGCCTTTGATAATTCGGTCAACTTGCATTTGAGGGCACTAAAAGCGCCGCGCCTTAGGCTGCAGTCACGTGGCATTTTTTAACATTTGCGCGCTTTAAAGAAAGGCCAGAAAAAAAATTAAGCAGGGGAGTTAGCATAGATTAAACAAGCGCTACAACTTTTGTATTGAAAATTTTTCTTTAGAGCTACTATTTAAAAAGTTCATTAAACAATCTTTGTTAATTACCGAGCTTGGCGGATTTGAAAAATATTCTGACGTGCTCTATTGCATACGCAGGAATTCCGGACATCGCTTCTAGTTTACCGTTTTTCACACCACGTGGCGTACGGACCTTCAACGTTCAAAATTCGCGCGATGACGCTTGCCGTAATCGCACGAATTGAGAACACCACAATACATAAAAAAAAAAGCGCTGCCCTTCCTCTCATCCCCTGCCTCTTCAAAATATTTCGTCCGATGATGTTGGCTCCAACGGGTTTCTTAAAAGCACGGTGTAAGAATATTCAGGTGTTGATACTGCACTCGCCTAAGCGGCCAGAAAATGTTCGGTCGTCGGTCCGTTGAGCGGAGTGCCATCTAATGGCATGAGGCGGAGAGCGCCCGCGAGTAGCCGAATCACGGTGGTGCTACGTCATCGCCGCCGCGCTCGCCGTGCCCTCTCCTGTTGCTCTCTCGATTTCGCCCCTCGACGCCGCTTGGCGGATGCACATTATCCAGCAAAATGGCACAGAAAAATGCACGTTATCAACAGCATGCGCGTTGCTATGGAGATGACTGCCCCGCTTTTCGTAGCGCCCTCCAAGTCATCTGATAAGAAACCGAACATTATCTGGACGCGCGTGGATTGCGGTTTCCCATGCATTGGGGGAAGAGTGTCATCAGCTGAGTATATTCTTACACCGTGCTTAAAAGAAAGCACGAACGCCCTCTAGCGCTGCTGTTTTTGTAAATGTGAAAAAAAGCTAACTTCCAGAAAATAATGCTAGCTTGGGAGGTGGTGACGACGATCGCGGGTTTCCGAATCTGCAGAGAGAGTCTTTACGTCCCTAATTTCTGTTGGCGTCAATTTATAAAATCGATATTTCGCACTATTGCGTGAAGACGCCTGGCCGTGTTATAATCGTTGCCACAGACATTTTTCTTTAAAGCTCAATAAGAAGCAGAAAGAAAGGAAGAATACCTTTGCAAGCAGAATAGTGTTGGATGATCTTCTTAAAAAGAATGGTTTTAATAAAGTCGCTTCAGTTTCAACAGCGTGCTTTTTCTTTCTAAATAACATAGCTAAAGACGTCGGAAAACACTGACTTCATTATACGCATGACATGCTACACAGGCCGCGTTTTCCTCTCTGTTAAGTGTTGGTGAAGGAGTAATGAGACAGATTAGATTCCTATAACGTATGGAGAAACCCGCCTTCTTGTTTGACTGCCTATGCTGGTCTGCAGAAACATTGGAGGTCGCGGCTTGAACCCCGCTCTTGCGGCCAGCTTTATTCCGGACAGAAAAGCGCGTTCTATTTTTACGTGGTAAACTTCGCTAAAATACCCCTCGTCAGGACCCGCTTAATGTATTGATTACGAGCTGCAAGATTTCATTTATGTGAGCAAGGACACCTGGAAGGTTCTCGAAAAGCCGTTTTATCTTTATTCGCTGTGTCGTGTGTTTGTTTACCGTAAGACAACGTATAGCACCTCACCAGGCGATGTTTGGGGCAAGCTTAGCAACCTTTCACAAATGTTTTTTTTTTGACAAGTTCGCTGTGCACTAGTGTAAGAGTTGGAAGGCATTGAACTGCCCTGTTACCGTGCCGCCAGAAGATAAACATTGCTGTCAACGCAGGCCTTGTCCGCCGCGGTGGAGCAGTGATTATGGTGCTCGGCCGCTGACCCGAAGGTCGCGGGCTCGATCCCTGCCGCGGCCGTCGCATTTCGATGGATGCGGAATGCTAGAGGCCCGTGTACTGTGCGATATCAGTGCACGTTAAAGAACACCAGGTGATCGAAATTTCCGGAGCCCTCCACTAGGCCGTCTCTCATAATCATATCGGGGTTTTCGGACGTAAAAGCCTAGATGGTATTATTAACGCTGCCCTTACCTTTGCCAAGGTGACGGCCTCCAAGCGGAGTTCTTTCCCTGCCTTCCCTTGCTATCGTAGGCAATGTTTTGCTTACGTGACGAGCCCCACCTTCTTTCTGTTTTTCTTCGCGGCGCCTTTAGAGTGACCACATTGAGCGCATCGCAATGCGAGGTTAACTGAAGTTACGTGCTGTAATCAATGACGCTGAAAGCAGTGTGCTGCAGTGCGCGACTCGCGTCTCGCAGGAAGTGTGGCCCCGTCTGAGATGCGCGGACTACTTTTTATTATTTTCGTACTTGGCAGACAGGATGTTCACCTACTAATCTACAGACCTAATTTGTCAGAAATCTTAGATGACGAAATTCTTCTTTTTCCTCGACTACCATTATCACTCATTGCCATCGTCTTAATTATACAGTAATGTCAATAAACACATCGCGCCGTCAGAGGGTGCTAAGTAACTATCATTCATTAAGGAGAGAGCGTTGGGCTCGTGATTTTAAAAATCCGGCGTTCGGCGGCGCGAATACCATTGGTACCAATACTCGAGTGGGCCGACACCGCAGGCTGTGCAACAACGGGTGAGGTGGAAAATGCTTCAGGGTGAGGGTGGGACGAACAATGCAATTGACTAATAACTTTAAATTAGTTTAATTAATGAATGTCTCTCCAGAGCATAGGCTACTATGGTCTCCTTAACGTGAGCTAAAGGGGTTAAATTTTATTCCAGCGCCGCCGAGATAATGCATATACTCGCCGTGCGAGCGATTGGCAGATAGTGTGGCGCTGCTAAGCACGAGGTCGCGGGTTCGATTCCCTGTCATGGCGGCCGTATTCCAGCGGGGACGAAATGCAAGAACATCCGCTCACTTAGATATAGGCGCACGTTCAAGAACCCCGGGTGTTTAAACCCATTACAGAATTCCCCACTGCGACTTGCCCCATAATGACAATGTGGTTATGGCAAGTAAAACCCCTTAAATTATTATTTACGTAGGACGCTAGGGGACAACAGAAATAATACGTGAAAAACAACGCCCTACACACGCTTCAGAATTAACGCGAGAGTGTCACGCACCGAGTTTTGCCTAAATTAATGTTGGGGATGTTCTGTCACCTGCTTATTAGTAATAATTCGCAAGTATCCACGTGTATGCGCATGTGGACACTTCAGAATTGCGGATGCTCTTGCCGCAGAACACCCGTCCCTGGGCCAAGCTGTTCTACTCTGTCCTCGTCTTTCTCTTCCTCTGCCCCCCGAACTCTCGCGGAAGCCGCCGAGCCCCAGTGCCGCTCTTGCTCTTCACACTCGGCCACGCTGCGGACCTGGCAAACAAAAACGAAACAACAGTTCAGTCCAAACGGCGCAATCTTTTCTTGAAACGCGACACGTGCACTGCGAAGTTATTTCTCTTCCGCCGGTCGAGTGCAAAGTTTGGATCCGCGGTGCTAACGCGCGCCACGTGTTCTCTCCCAGGCGTTCGGTGATTGTGAAGGGCCCCTCGAACTTCGCGAGTAGCTTCTTGCCCACACAGCTGGCGCCCCTTTGAACCCACACCTCGTCTCCGATGTTGTACGTCGGGGCAGGTCGCCGGCGGCTGTCATAATTGCACTTTTGTTTCTCTTGGGCTTGTGTAGCTCTTTTCCTCGCCGCAGCTCTGATCTTCTGGCAGGCGTCCCTACGGCTGTCATGGCGTGTGATGCTAACAGGAGCGTCTAGCTTGAGGACAGCTTTCAGTTGTGGCAGCTTCCCATATACGATTTCGTACGGCGTCGAGCCAGTCGATGTCTGCACCGCCATGTTAACCGCATAGCCAGCAGCCCGAAGGTGGACATCCCAATCGGCCTCTCCTTTCTTCTCTACTTTAGTGTACGGAGCGAGTCTTGCCTGAATAGTTCGATTGGTTCGCTCGATAAGGCCGTTTGCCTGGGGATGGAACGCAAATGCATAATGGTGCTGCACCCCCGCCTTAGAGAGGTACTTCTGTAGTTGCCGGCTACGGAATGTTGTTGCGCGATCAGATATCAACTTCTTTGGCAAACCGACTAGATGGTCAGCGGCAAGGGATGGTACGGCTGCCACTTCCACGTATTTGGAAAGATAATCCACAGCCGCTAGGATATAGCGGTTGCCAGCATATGTGATGGGGAGCGGGCCTCGTCACTTGACTTACGTGCAGGGTACTGGCAGATTAACGTCGCAGAAGAAGATAAAAGCAAGACAGCTTTTCGCACTCCATCAGGCTTATATGAATTCAATCGCATGCCGTTTGGGCTCTGAACGGCCCCCAGCGCATTTCAGCGTGCGATGAATTCAATCCTAGGCTCCCTCAAGAACCGAGCCTGCGTGGTCTACCTGGATGACATCCTGGTCGTTGGCACCACCGAGGACGAACACCTGCGAAATTTAGACGAAGTGCTCCACAGACTCTACGAGGCGGGGTTCCGCTTGAACCGCGACAAGTGTCAGTTCGGTCTGTCTAAGATAGCCTACCTTGGACATAATATTTCTCCTGACGGTATACAGCCACTCCCGGAGCACATCGCGGCAGTGTCAGGCTATCCCACACCAACCAGCTTGAAGCAGGTTCAATCATTTATGGGCATGGCGTCGTACTTGCGGAGGTTTATTCCCCACTTCGCTTCGATTGCAGCTCCCGTGAGCGATCTCCTCAAGAAGGGCGTCCAATTTGAATGGGGCGATGCGCAAGACACCGCTTTTCGGACGATAAAGCAGAAGCTCACTGTCTGTCCAGTATTGAGTCACTTTAATGATGACTGGACCACTGAAGTCCACACCGATGCTAGCCAAGTCGGTCTAGGGGCAGTGCTCGTTCAACGCGATTTAGACGACGTCGAGCACATCGTCGCTTATGCCAGCCGGAAGCTATCCGATACCGAGCGACACTATCACTCCAATGAGCTGGAATGTCTGGCGGTGGTGTGGAGCGTGGACAACAAATTTCGGCACTATCTGTTTGGACGCAGGTTCACCGTGGTAACCGATAATGCTGCTTTAACATGGATGTTCTCCAAGCAGCAGCTCAAGCACAAATTTGCCCGGTGGATTATTACGCTCCAAGAGTACGATTTTGACGTGCGTCATCGCGCTGGAGTCTTGAACAATATCGCCGATGCCTTGTCACGCAACCCTCTCACCCGTGTGTACGGAAGTAGGCAGAATCACATCTACTTCGCTCAAGCAAACATGCCCAAAGCCCAACAAGAGGACAAGGAATTGGCCCCAATCATTGCGTCTGTAACGGGTACAAAAACAAACCCGATGTTTGTAATACGCAATGATGTGCTATGCCGTCGTCAGTGGCACAAGGACCTCTCGGAAGAACGCTACCTTCTGGCCGGTCCGAAATGTTTGCGTACCGAAATACTACGGGCCATTCATGACGACCCCGAAGGAGGGCACAGCGGACAACGAGCCACGCTCCGCAAACTACAATATATATATATATATATATATATATATAAAGGGGGAAGGCTATGATATTCCTCTAGTTTTGCTTGTTTTGCTCGCTAGGCCGCCGTCTTCTGGCGCTGCTGTCGCATGCAAAAAGCTACACCGCAGTTTGTATTTTCGCGGGGTACAAGTCAAGAAATGGCTTCTGCTGGTCTTTGTACTATTTTTTTCAGTCATATAGCAAGTTGAGAAATCCAAAACACGACTAGACGCTTAAGACAAGTGCGGTTTAAACCCATGCACTGAGGAGAAAACATTCAACCAGGTTGAATATAAAGGCTTCGAGCTTTCATTTTTGGTAATTCAATATACATAAACCAACACTCTACCAGTATCAAGTAATAATAATAATTGAGGTTTAACGTCCCGAATAGAATGGGAATGGAATGGGGACAACGCTTGGAGGAATGGAATGGGAATTAAATAGGCGCTTTTTGCACGGAATGGAATGGGAATGTAATTACGTCTTTTTCCGAAAATATAGCACGTTTTCGTCTACGCGCTGTTTATCAAACTTTTCAAACATCAGCAAGTCAGAACCTTGAAGTTAGCAATAAAGCAGTATTTTTAAAATGGCTTGGCTTATGCACGGTACATTTATATAATAATAATACTATCTGGGGTTTAACGTCCCAAAACCACGATATGATTATGACAGACGCCGTAGTGGAGGGCTCCGGAAATTTCGACCACCTGGGGTTCTTTAACGTGCGCCTAAATCTAAGTACACGGGCCTCAAACATTTTCGCCTCCATCGAAAATGCAGCCGCCGTGGCCCACGGTACATTTATAAGCAACGCGCCTACTACAATCCTGTCCTTGTATAGACTGTGTTGCTCCGAAGTCTCGAGCTGAGAGCTGGTCAGCCTGCACGCCCACTGCTCCGGGGTGGGATCATTTCATTATTATCGCTATCCTTTTTCTTTGCATCTTTTCTTCGCTCGGTTGCTACGACTCGGCACATACCCGCGTTCGCATCGCCAAGCAAATAGGGCGTTGGTGAGGAACGTATTTTGCTACACCCTTAATTGCTACTACTGTAATATGATGCTCAAATTAGTCATGTAGGCCTGAGTACATGTTTTTCGAAGTCGAAGGCCATAACGTATTCTCTAGGTCCACCTTTAGTTAGCCAGAGCCACGGGTAGACGTGGTGTAAAAGTGTGAACGATCTGCCAATTTGTAAAAGAGAAACCGAGGCATAAGTTAGTGTACAAACAAATGCGTTATCCCAGCAGATACTGAAGGGAGAAACAAATTATCCCTGCGCGTTGGTTCCCATTGGTACCCCCACGCGAAAGAGGCGAATACTCTATGCACAGCCTGATCTTTATCTCACGAGCAGTTTAGTACCTGACGCACGTAAATAACCTTTGCGACGAGGAAGCCATTGCATAACTGTGCAAAGGCGAACACAGAAAGTCCTCCTCACCCCATTAATGCTTGAAAGGCGCGCTTGACAAGCGTGAGGGCTGACGAGCAGTGCGGCCCAGTGTTCCGTATTCGATGCAAAGGCACAATGTGCCCGAGCGGTGCACTGTTCCAACTAATACCAGCAAATATAGACGGTTTTGTTCCCCATTAACCAAATTTTAGTTTTCTCCATATTCATGACCGCTCCAGAGGCGTGGCAAAACTGCTTAGTCTTCTTGAACGCTACTTTTGTCAGCATAAAAATGCGTTATGTCGCCATTTTAGCATTAACATATTTAAGCTTAAACAACATATTTAAGCTTAAACATCACCATTCGATCAAACATGCTGACCATGCAAATACTATAGGTAGCGGGAGAACTGCCCCTATGGGAATTAGTAGGGTGCATGTACTGCACGAGATGTCACCAAGCTACTATCCCTTGACCTTGGTTACGTGCTTTGCGTACTTTTGTAGTTCTTAATGCATCTGATGACATCAGCTTGATGGGGCGTTCATTCTTAACTCGATAAAACTATTAAGATGCCTTTCCTACGCTCAGGAATTAGAGGAATGGAATTGGAACTGCCCGGCCATCCCCGGAGTGGGAATGGGCTAAGTTTTCTTCATTCCGAAGAATTGAAAGGACTGGAATTGCGGCAAGTTCTAATTGCCCGGAATGGAACTGGAATGGAATGAAGGCGCCCATTCCGCAACACTGCTTAGTACATACATCTGGTTTTTGCCTGTGCCCAGTTTTCTCTTCACCGCTATGAGGCTTCGTCCGTTCTAGACGACTAATAAAAATATGGCACGAAGTAAGTCACGTGCGACTCGGGCCGGATCCCCTGCCCCTGCAGCATAAATTAAATAAAACAATACAACTCGGCTTCCCAGATGAAGTTCAGGAGCGGTCAATGCAATTCGCGGATCCATTTGGAATCAACGTCCGTCGACACTGTCAACGAGCTGAAGGTGAGGCTCTGATATTTAAAGAGTACTCGAGAGAGTATAGTAGGCGTTTATTAAAATAAAGTATTTACAGTACGGTCCACTCTTAGAGGTAACACGCGAGCGCGTGGCTGACAACCCGCGCGGCGCTGACTAGCGGCGAGATTTGTAAATGCGGTGCATGCGCATACACTTGTAAGCAGGCCCGTAGCCAGGAATATTTTTCGGAGGGGGCCCACTTGCTGAAAGCCTTGACCGTTCGAGAAAAACGCCTATTTTCATTAATTATTTTTGGTAAAACACCATGTATCATAAAAATTTCGGGGGGGGGGGGTGCCCCCCCCCTGGCTACGGGCCTGCTTGTAAGGGCGGCGCGCGCCAGGCGTCGTCTGCTGCTTCTCCACCCACGCGCCAGGCAATTCCTGGAAAGCGCTAGAAAGCGGTTCCGTTTTTTCGGGGTGCGATTTATCTAGCCGTCACTCTGCATTTAACAGGCAGAAAAACAAATATCCGCATTTGTTTATTGCTGCACTCTTTTGCAAGGTTTAACTGGACTGGTTTCTAGGCTCGCTGAAAGCATCATGCGCATAAGCTCCTAAGATCGACTATTTTTTACAAGATTATTCTGTTACAACACCTGCGCACAATAAAATAAGGCGTGCACAGGACATTACCCGAATGTATACTTGAAGGATGCATCTCGTCGATTATACTTTTTGCGACAGAGGATTATGGGGCAAGAACTAGCCACAAGACTTATGAAGGATGCAAAGCTGGTGTGTTGGTGCACGTCCGTGCTCTTTTAAATGAAAAAAAAAATTCTACTTGTGTAAGAAAAAGAGCACAAAGGGCTTGCGCAAGCCAGTTATACATTTTTCACACATTGCTACAGCTAGTGGCCACTTCCGATAACAGACAAGGCAATTGAAGCATGACGCAGCGAACATATACACTAAGTCTGCCTTTCCAACAATAAAATAACTGCCTATTCAACAAGTGGAAGGTAGAGTTGGTATCACTTGCTCCTAACTTGGAAAACAAAGGCGGTAAGAATCGGCGCATGCCGAGCGCTGGCGCATATAGAAGTAGCAGACGACGCGAGGCACGCACCGCTGTAATGAATCTACGCATGCGCTGCATTTACAAATCTCGCCAGCAGTTAGCGCTCCGCGGAGAGCCGGCCACGCACTCGCGTGTTCCCTCTAAGAGTGGACCGTACTGTACATTGATTAGACCGCGTGTGCGTCGCTCGCACCATATATGTAACAAACGGTAAGCGTTTATCGCCCTTCGTTGATACTAACTGCAGTTGTTGCATTTTAGAAACGCTGGTTGTGCTTTCGCGTGTTGGCTAGCAGGTGAATGTATACCGCAGATATGTATAGTCGTGAGAAAGATGAGCTGCAACTCTGATATTACCTTTTGAATAGGCTATAGTGACTAAACACAGCGAGCAAGCGCGATAGTGTTCATGACACCAAATGCTCAAACGGAAAGGTGTGTATGGCAATACAGTACGTCACATTTACATTAGTACATTACAAGTATTCGTACACTAAACATTAATTTGGTGTTCGGCTCATATTGATGACAACAGAACGTCTTGACGGCAACGGCACGCGATAACCCACATGCCGTTTAAGTGCTACGTCCGATATACATACATACGCTCGGCAATACCTACACTGACTGCGTTATTCCTTTCACATTTCATGCGTAGAGATACATGCAGATGCGTTCGGATATGTGCAGTGTTTTACGATGTAAGAATATTCAAGCGGCGACGTGTTTTTTTTTTTTTTTCCGTCTCGTGCTCCCACGGCGCCAACGAGCAGCGGGCGACCGAACGGCTGGCTCGATCGATGTGCCATAGTACCTCGCGCTCCCGCGGCGCGTTCTGCGATTGCTTGAAAGGGTTTATTAGCAAGAATATCCCAATGCATTCACCCTCTCTCTTTAGGATATCATCTGACGCTTTGCAACATATCCTTCAATTAATTTTTATTATATATCTCTACTTAATTATTATTTGCCTATAACTATCAGCGCAATTAATTACTCATTTAAATTGCGGAAGGGTGTCTTCAAGGGCCAATTGGTGCCTGCTACTGCGTTGAAAACAGCGCGAAAACGGGACGAAGGGTAAGGAACAAACAAGACAAGGCGCTGTTCCTTTGTTTTCTTAGCTTACGTGCCGTTTTGGCACTGTTTTCAACGCATTAACATGTAGCAACTGGCCCTTCAACACAGCCTTCTGCGATTTGTTTCTCTTACATCAGGCTGTTTCGCACCCAGTGCTTTGCATGTGCCAGCGCTTGTGTCGTTTTTTCCTTAGCCTTTGTCCAGTTTTCGCGCTGTTTTCAACGCTGTACTCCTTTAAATCGTGATCTCTCGTAAATGTTTCTTGTGGCACACGTGAGTGATAAATGCATCTGTATTAAACTTATAATTATCATTGATTACGAATTAATGATATTTATCGCTGCTTATAATTACGATATTCTATCATTTCCTGGCATCGTGCTATAACTGCATAGATTGAGGTACTAGCTATCTATCTGTCTTGATTATGTCCTACACTGATAGCTTGCACCCCTACATTTAAAATATGTTGAATTCGTTGTCTCCATTCATTAGTAATGCACTGCATGCGAAGGTGTGAATGTAAATCAACATTAGTCATTCTTACTGTGAATTCTGCTTGGTTAACCTAATTTTAAAAATTCGCGCAGCTTGCAATGAGTCGCGCAAAGCATGGCTAGAGGGAAGCTGGTCGACACTTGGCTAATCAAGCCAGGACCAGCCAAGTGTCGACACGTGCATTCACACGCCGATGACGAAGTGTTCACGGGATCACATTCTAAATCACGAGTGTAGACTATAGTTGTTGATCGGGTGCGATTGGGTATCGCTTGGCAATCAGAATAATTAGCTTACTAACATTGTAACGTAAAAACGGCGAGAGAAGACAGGGACGGAAGGGGGCACACACACAGCGCTCGTGTGGGTGCCCCTTCCGTTCCTGTATCCACGCGCTTTTTTTCGTTACAATGCTACCAAACCAACTAGCCCACTGACATGCAATAGCTTAATAGGTCTAAGTGGCACATTGGAGACTTGGTCTCGGTTAGCTTGCATCCCAAGTCAGACAAGCCTTAATTATAACTTAATTAGCTCAATTATAACTTAATTAGGTTAATTAGCATAACTCGAGGCTCGGCCTCGACTAGCTTGCATTCGAAGTCAATCTAAACCTAATGCGCTAATTATCACAATTAAAGCTAATTAGACGCAGTAATATTTAGTCTTAATTAGGCTTCGCTCGGCACATCTTGCCGAGCGCGGCATGGCTACGCACACCAGAATCTCGGCTTAAAGGGACACTGAAGCAGTTTTGAATTTATTGCAAATTCACTATCGCGACCTCTTAGAACATGCCTACGAAGGCTTTTTCCCGATTTTCGACTAAACAACGGCGCTGTAAGCAAGCAAACTTTGGCCGAGGGAACGCCCCCCTGCGCGCGCGGATCGCAGGGGAGGAGGACGGCAGAGAGAGAAACGTGGAGAGGTGACGTCATCGACAGGAACGAGCATGGCCATTGCTCCTGTTTGCTTCGGTTTGTTCCTTGTTCCTGCTGCCTAGCGAAGCATCGGTTGTGCCAATTCGCAGGGATTTCTCGCCGCTGCACCGTTCTCTTGTTTCGATTAGATTTTTGCTGTCCGGCATTCACTAGTTGTGTTTGTCGGGGGTTGAAGCGGACTCGCGATGCCGCAGTACTGCGCGGCATATGGCTGCTGCAGCACTTTCGGTCTCGATGAGGTCGATTTTCCTAAGTTTCCTCGGGATCAGAAGATAGCTGCAAAATGGGTCACTGGAGTTAAAAGAAAGGACTTCAAACCTACGAGAGCAAGTGTGCTGTGCACTTCCATGACAGCGACTACGTACGAAGCACGTCTCTGATGCAGTCGCTGGGATTGACGATCAAGTCTATGCGAGTGAACAGCGACGCGGTTCCTTCTGTGTTCCCGCACCTGAGGGGGCCCTCGCCCAGGACGTAAGGTGCTTCCGTATTAAACGTTTTGATATGTCTTACGATGACATCTCGAAATCGGGTACTCTACACGACAGTCGCATACTTATGACGCAGCAAATATACCGTTTGCATTTCAAAACACCACAACTGCAGTACTGGCCAGAATTCCGAAAAAGCGATGACATTGTAAACAGAACTGCAATATATGAGCCAAACTATACATGCGCAAGATCAGGGGCGTAGGCAGAAATTTTTTTCAGGGGGGGGGGGCAACTCCTTGATCTGAAGTGGAGGGGCCGGGCAGGAAGATGTGGTCGAGTGTCATTTTGTGCTCTATATGCTGTGGCAAAAAAAAAAAAAATATTCGGAGGGGGTGGCACGGGCTCGGTGTGCCCCCTCCACCCCCCCCCCCCCCCCCCTCCTGGCTACGCCACTGCGCAAGATTGCAGCGCAGTTCGGAGCACATGTCACCACTGCGGCAAAGAGCGGCTCCCGTGTGCTTTTTTTTTCTCTCGCGATAGCACACTGACTCATCATATGCTTCTTGCCCGCTGCGAAGTGCGATACTGATTGCGTCAACAACGCTGCACTTTGAGCAGTGAAATTCATGAATAGCTGATGTTGTCGCATGATGTGCGCGCGCAGCGCGGACCCTGCCAATACGCGGCTAAAAGCTAGTGCCAATGCTGTTTTTTCTTATCGGATTTATTATACACGGCTGAACGTATCATTTCTATCAGTTTACTGCAGTGAAATTAAGCACTAACGTGCATCTTGCACGTACCAGTCCATGTTTCCGACGCGGGTGAAGGTTACCGGTTGGGACACTTTCTTTTGCCGCATCATCGGCGCTGGCAGCATCTTCGCTCGTCGCTCTTACAGTGGCGACCGGCTCGAACATGTACGGATATACAGTGAACTCGTTACGACTGCCGGATTTCGCCATAACAGCAACTACACGCCGATTTCAACAAAAAAAGAAAACACGGCATCGTCTGCTGGAATGCACCGTCAGCTGTCTTCACGATACCGTCGATGATGTCACGGAGCTCCGACCAATCACAGGCGGCTTCGAGACTCGCAATGCCGCCCGAGGTGCTTGTTGCTAGTTTTCAGCAAAATAAATTGCGTTGATCTATGCAAATTTTGGACTTGATTTTCGAGTTTGCCGCAAGAAATTACTTAACATGGCACGACAACCTCGTTTTTTTGCAAAAGTGCTTCAGTGTCCCTTTATTATGGCTAATTAGCCTTTGTCTTAATTATGCTTGGCTAATTAGGTTTTGCCCTGCTCAACTAGGCTTAATTAGGGTTGGCAACAATTCACTTGGCTTAGCTAAGCACAGCTATGCTTAGCGCGCCAGCATGATGATGACTGTATGTCGACATCGCTAGTCTGACAAAGGGCGGGCATAACAGCTCTGCTATTAGAATAAATATTTTAATTGTGCTGCAGAGCCCCTAATTGCCAATTAGCAGAACATTCTAAACGTATTCAGCCTCTCCCTCTATGCTTTTGTTTGACGCATTACAATGATATCGTCCCGTTAATTCTTTGATCATCTACCCACACTTGATAATTGCGTACAACGATCACTAATAAACTATAAAATATGTTTCTCTTGCATAAGATTTTATTTGACACCTTTAATCACTCGGTTCCATAGATTTTCCCCAAAAATCATCCCTGACTACTAATCATCGATCACTACCACTAAAGATAATTGCCTGTTACTATCTATCTCTGATCGCAATTTCATACATTGAATACCGTATATATTTCATGTACGTATGCTTCTATACTGAAAGCCTTCTATTATGAGCTTAAAATTGGCCATTTCAATATTACAAGTGATGACTTATATCGTCAGGGTGCAAATGTGCATAATGTAGCCGAGTAATCATCAGTCATTGTGACTTCTTGCGGGTCATTGCCAAATTGTTAATTATCCGTAATAATTAAGCTAAGACCCCCAATTACGAATTAGCAACGTAAGATTCTTATATCTAAATAAGCTAAAAGACCCTTAATCTTTTATCCTCTTCGTCTCCACTCCATGTGATCATCCGATTAGTTGATTCTTAATTACCCCTTTCCTATTTAACGCTAAGTGTAAGTATTAATAATTCCAGAGTACGATTACCATATCTTTTATACCTTTGATTGGAAATTAGCTATAACAGTAACTACTGCCCGTTACATGCGATAGCCATCTAGTATTAATGGTGTACATTGCAGTACTATCTGTAAATATATATATTATACATGTCCTTCTATACAGACCGCTTTCACCAATAAGTTCTAAAGAAATTGTTAAATTCATTACTACCTTTGAATACATATACTCAATAGAGGAAGATTCGCATGCGTATCAATGTCTCTTGGTACTTCTTACTTGCTTTGAATTACGAGGAGCTATTCTCGGTTTTGATCTGCTCTAATTAACCTACGATTTCTCATTGCTAAATATCAACTGAAGATCTCCGCAGTATTCGTATCCTCTATATCTTGAGCAGCTTCAAGAAAAGCAAACTTGTATAAAAACACTGAAATTTTCACGTGTTTTGGGGCCACCAAAAACACTATGAAGCGCATGCACCCCTATAAGGTGGTTTCGCTGCAGTGCACCTTTTCATAAAACTTCCCGTCAAACCTCACAAACTTCGCCAACATGAGCCAAACTTCACAGGTTCGAAGATTGAATAATCGGAGATTGGGGTCACTTCAGTGATTTAAGCAGATGAGGGCGCATTGTTTTTATATAAATCTTTAAATTCTCTCCCATGGAGTTTCACATAGCACATTAAAGTGGTTCTCGAACCCAGGAAGTTTATGGGAATAAAGCAAAACTTCTCGCACTGTGACATGGACTCCCAGATTATATGGACAAAGTGATTTAAGCGTATATTTTGCGAGAGAGAGGGAAATGTTTTAATGAAAAGCTGGATATGTTTGCCTGGCTATTCGCCTGACATGCTACTCCAGGCGTTGCACTACAGTAAATGTTTAAAAGTCGTCTCCCATTCAGTGACGCTGCCACTCAGCCGCCAACTCAACAGATGGCGCTAGTTTTCGATGTTCCGAATTCCAGGACATGGCTCAGAACAATACTGCGCTAATTGGAGACGCGTAGCACCTAAGCTTAATATTTTTAATACTTGGTGCTTTTTTTCTGAAACACCCTGAATACGCATGAAACGGCACTCTGCGGTTAACATGTTCCGAAATACAACAAAGTATTACAGTGCATTTTAACGCGATAGCGTTAAAGAGCTAGTATCGCAGAAATTGCGCCGTCGGCGTCGGCGCCGGCACCGTTGGTTGTGAGCGAAAAATCATCATCTTGTCCGTGACCGAAAAATCGAAAAAGCTGCAAATAAAATAAATAATAAAAATGTTGGGTCTGAGTGACAATCGAACCCAGGCCGTCTGCGTGGCAAGCAGGTGTTCTACCACACAGCCACGCCTCTGCTTGGAGTCGCACTGTAGGAAGGAAAAAACATTTATTAACAGAAAGGGGTTTGTGATGCTTGGTCCGCAAGTACCATCTAGCAGTGCTGGCTGCCCTCAGTCCAGGACGCCACAGGCAGTTGCCGCCCTGCGTGCCCTGTCGATCAAACTGATCTGATCATCAAGGTTATCGCTGGCCAGCAACTCCTCCCACCGCTCCACACTAGCTTGGTCAATGGGGGGCAGACCGGGGATGGCCCGGCAAGTCCATGTAATGTGTATTAATGTGGGTTTCTCAGAGCACCATGGGCAGCGCGCAGGGTATTCTGTTGGGTGCACTTTATTGAGAAAATGTAAGTTCGGATACGTTCCGGTCTGGATTAAGCGCCAGCTGGTAGCTTCCTCCTTTGTGAGCTTCTTATGGGGGAGGGAGTAGATACGTCTGAGTCCCTTGTAGTGATTTAGTAAGTAACTTTGATTCTTCGCAAAAATACGTGCCCTGTGTACAGATGTCACAGTACGAGATGTAATATGGCAGTAATATTGCGTGGTACAAGCGTACATTGCCATCGGGCGTCACACCACGTCAATATCATAACGACTTGGTGGTTTAAAGACAGCCACCCATTACAAAAGGCACACACATTACTGCGCGTAATCCCTTAAGACCACGTGGTGGGTGCATCGCAGCTTCGAAAAAGGTTCTCGCGCATAATTGCTCCTTGTTTAAAGCATGCTACCCATTACATAAGGCACACACTTTATTGCGCGCTTTCTATTAAACACTCGTAGTGTTCGAAGTGCGCACTAGGGGCAGGATATTGCTATCGCGTTCAACTCTTAAAAGCGAAGCTTAAGCGTCCCCCAATTTTACATCAAACATTTCGACACATACATGTACGTATTAAACACGTAAGCAGTATACGCACACGTCACTTCGTATGTTATTACAATTAATGTACAAATGTTGGTGTAATCATGACTGAGATCTTTTGCCTGCTGACGTCACGTAGGGCGTGATCTTTTTACGGGCTGGCAGCTGGACAGTAATCACTCGTACACTACCTGTAGGCATCAAGTATGCCAGAACGAGACCCCCGCTACGAATGAACGAAAGAAGGTAGGGGTGCACAAATATTCGAAAATTTCGAATAGCATTCTATTCGATTCGGTACTCGAATCGAATAGCAGACATTCGAAATACCGCTTGTTTTAACAGAGCAGCTGTTCAGCAATTCGTTCCGTGTCCGACGAACCAAAAAATCACAGCATATCCACGGAGTGAATGATGATGAGTGGGCGAAGCTGCGGAGGTTCATCGGTAAACCGTGAATCTTCCGTGAGTTCTGCCCAGTACATCATCACCGACGTGAGATCGGGCGCGTTTATACTAAAGGTTCGATGAGTTATGACGACTTGCAGCGCACTTTAATTTTACATGTACGCTGTGAATTTTCATTGTTTAGAAAACCATTGCTTAGAAAACATCTGGCGTCTTTCGTTAAGCAGCTGGCGTCTTTCCGTTTTGCTTTAGAAACATCTGGCGTTCTTTCGTTTTGCTTTTACAAAACATCTGGCGTCTTTTGTTGGTTTATTTCATCAATCAACGGCGTTTTGAACAAACTTTTTATTGTTTAATCACGCACAGGAGAAATCTCACCAGGCACTACCTTGGAGGTAAAGAATGGCTGCTAATGGGAATGAGAGACAGAAGAAGTCGGCTTTTAGCTAACGCTGCGAATTTTTTATTGTTCAACAACGCACAGGAAAAATCTCCCACCGGCACCACCTTGCAGGTCAAAGCGTAAGACAGGTTACATACTACGCTACGAGGGACGAACGGGTGCCGCTATAAGGAGCTTCGCCCCTAAAAACTATCGTCACCATGAACGGGTGTGTGCCGCAGAAATCGGACAAATCCCACTACTCACCACTGGTCCACTAAAAAATGAAGAAGGCAACAGTTAGCCCAACAACAAATGGCTGCGAAGCGATGGCGGCGAGCCGAAGATTCCGAGTACGTACAACGAGAGAATACTAGGTAACGGGAAAGGCAGCGGCGGCTGCGGGAAGACCGCGAAGCGATGGAAGGCCTACACCAACGATGACGTGCCCGAAGATATGTGAAAGGGGCGAACGCTTGGTTTCGGCGCGAGTTTGTCTCTGGAGTTCGGACATACATGTCGTCTGTAACCGTCTGTGGTTTAACTCGAAACTCTCTGCGCTGAGAATCAGCGTAGAAATAACCTAGCATCACCTAACAGAAGCCTAGCAAGGACCTTGAAACAACCTGCATCACCTAGGTAAGGCCCAGCAGCAACCTGAAGCAACCAGATTAGTCTATTGCGAGCCGTCAGCGTCTCGGAGAAAACGACGAAGTTGCGCCTCAGCTGCTCCGCACGCTCGAGCCTAGCGCGAGAGAAGAGGAGGCCCGCAAGAAGACGGCATCTGTGGTTGCCCATCGGAGAGCAAGCATCAATAAAATATGTGGAAAAACGAACGCCTCACGTCTTCCCACAAGTCTTCAGAAATGTCCAGTATCGCTGTTTCAAGCTTTGCGCGGCTTAGTGCAAGCTTCGCAATTTTTTTCGAATAGTTTTCGAAATAATCAGCACCGATGGGAGAACCCGAACACAATGAAACTCTGGAACAGCCGAAGGTCATTTTTCGTCTTTGATCACTGAATTACCAATATGCACGCAGCCCAACATTTTACGAGACTACCTGTGCTAAATTGATTACCGGATGAAGGCGTTTTTTCTTCTTAAAACTCCACTCCTACTCAATTTTTACTATGCTGCATCGCATTAAACGGTTCCTGTCTTCGTCTTGTAATAACTGACGGTGGGGACTACGGCTGCGTTCCGCTTCACTGTAGACAACAGACGCGTAAATTGTTCTTGCAGATGCAGCTTTCAACACTGATGCTTTCGGTGCAGAGGCTCATGTTGTAATGTCAGATTTATCAGTTTTATGACGGATTTAGCTGTATGCGTCGTGTTCGGTTAAAAATTTATTAGTTTTTGTCTCAATTTATTTAGAAGCAATCGACTAAGTAACACCATGATTACGGTAGTCACTGCTGTATTTAAACCTACAGCTGCGAAATATTTCGAAGGCTCTGGTCGCTGCTATATAGGAGCTTACCTCAGTATTCATAAACGAGGTATTTGGGTCGGTTAAAAGTAACCGTAATGTTCCTTGGTGAAAGTTTTTGAATACTTGTTTAAATTAAAATGTTGTGGAGTGTAGGATTGTTTTGAAAATGGTTGTCTTACAATTCGAAAACTATTCCAAGAGTATTCGATTCGGTGTCATCACTATTCGATTCGTATTCGATTTGGTTTAAAAATTCACTATTCGCACACCTCTAAAAGGAGCGGAATATTTAAGGGCTCGTTTTTCTTTGCTAGACACAACGTGGCATCAAGTCTGCCATAACGAAAATCCCGCTACGAATGAACGAAAGAAAGGAAATTTTTAAGGGCTCGTATTTCTTGTTAAACACAACGTTGTGTCTAACAAAGAAAAACGAACCGTGCAAAATTCCTCCTTCTTTCATTCGTAGCAAAATTGTAGCTCTTGTTTTACAAACTAAAGTTAGACCCTCTAATTGAGTCTTCGGCTATACGTGTAGTATTTGCCTTGTTAGCGTTTAGTCCGGCTAGTGCTTGTCGCTATTCAGTGTTATAATATAGGCCATGCTTGTAGTTCCGTCATGGCCTACAAGTTCACGTTAGACTAACTTGAGTAGTATTGTGTTCTACAAAAAGATCAGTGTAGTGAAATAGGTTTGGCACTTTACATATTGCACAAAAGACGTGCTTTCGTAATAGTGCGAGCCTGTAAGCTGGCAATAAGTGTATCTTTAAAGAAACATGCTGATAGATTTAGGACGATTGCGATAAATATGACGCATTTTCAGAGTTCAGAATAATCGCATGGTTTGCGTGGTCATTTCGTCAGTCAACAAGAACTTTATTGACAGGTCCTGAGGAGTTTAAGCCGCCGGGGCATACACGAGGGACATCCTAGCAGCCGCTACCGTAGGCGACGCCCGAGTCGGGGCGGGAACGTGATGGCGTTCCACCAGTTCTTGGGCCCTCTGGACTGCCTTGAGTTGACGGTCGAGCTCGGAGCTCCTGAGTGCCTCTTCCCAATCGGACTAACTGGTGAGAGGTCCCCTATGTAACGCCAGAGCATGTGCGAGAGTGAACAATAAAATTTCTGTGCAATCTGAGCGTTGTGGAGTGATGTCCGAGTTGTAGTGGCCGAGTCGGCAACGTGATGGGTACGATCTCGTTTGTAGCATGCGAAAGGCTACCGCTTGCGCGCGTTCAAGCTTTGTGTGTGCTAGGGGGTAATGGCTTCTGTTTTTACGGTAGTGAGAGGTGATTTCGTGGAAGGTGACTAAGGGGTTAGAAACTATGTGTGGGCCCAGCTTTTCGGTGGCTGTTCGATGGTTGCGGTGGGTGAGGTCTCGCGCTCGGTCATGAGTGGACGTCTTTGCTCATGTGGGCAGGGAACCAAGAGAGGTAGTGCCCGCCAATGTGCTTGCGTGTTTGTAAAATGTGGGTTTGTCACGCGCGATACTGCGGTTTCGTAAGCCCGGATGGCGGCTCTGGAGTCTGTGAAGACGCTGGTGTGCGAGGGATCGATCATCGCTAAAGCTACGGCGCCCTGCTCGGCTATGGCGCTCGTTGCTAGTCTAACTGAGGCGGCTGAGCGTAAGGCTCCGTCGCCATCTACTACCGCGAGTGCAAAGGTGGGGTAGTATTGCGCCGTATTGCGCCGCATCGACGAGTACGGCACAGTCACGATTCGCGGCGGTGCGGTCGAGGATCGCGCGAGCCCGGGGCTAGGCGTCTGCCCTTATTGGGCTGTTGGTGGACGTTTCGTGGGAATGGGGTTACCATTTAGGTATCTCAGACATCTCTCGGGAGGGTTACTGAGCTTCAAGGTATGGGTGTGGGGGACATGCCGGCATCGTTTAAAAGTCGACGGTCTGCCTTGGAGGAGGAGAGGTGGACCACTTGTGCCGTAGTCTCGGCCTCGATGACTTCGTCGATGTCGTTGTGCATGCATAGTTGGTCGAGACGGGAGATACTCGTGTTTTGTGCTAGGCTGAGGACTTGTCTAATGCTTTTGCACATGAGTTTCGTCTTTTCCACCTTTGCCCACTTGTGGGCAGAGGCGACGTAATTGATGTGGCTAATTAGGAACGTGCCACGCGTTTCCAAAGTACATTTCCACTGTCTTGAATAATTGTACCCGCTTTACTTGTGTGCCAATTAGCACGATTAGCTCAATTAGCACGATTTCAGCAATGTTGTTTAGAGGTGCAGAAACACTGCTTTAGCTTTATTGTTAGTAAAAATTCGGCAGATCCCATGCCTTCTGGGAATCGGTTTCATGCGATGCAGTCAGCGAGTAGTTGTCTATGCTGCATTTTTTGGCTTTGAACCAAGTGTTACGAGGTGGACCGACGTGTTGTTGTAAGTGTAGTAGTTGTGTACATATCGTGGGCTTACCAGGCACGTCGACTGCACTGGCGTTCACAGGGTAGCTTATAGTCGGACGTAACGTCAGCACTGACGTTAGAGCACAGACGTCAGTATTATCGAAACGAAGCGCACATTACAGTGCCATACGTAACTTTCGTTAGCGTATTCCTCTGTGGTCGGGCAACGATTGAATATAGCTTGCTGAATCAGATACAAATGTAATTGTTATTAGGCTGCTATAAAAGTGAAGCCATTCCTGGAACCTCAACTGACGTTAACCCGACATGATGCCTGTATCATAGGAGTACGTATGTAATGTTTGTTGTTTCATTACAAAATTAGATAACCAGCACTACAACCACAATTGACGTTGCACCGACATTACGCCTGCGTGTTCTCTGAATCAGAATAAAGTTAATGCAACAACGCCTGCATAGGGTCTTTTCCAAAGCAGTTTCTAGATTCGGCGTGGCTCTGTGGTAGAATACCTGATTACCACGCAGAATTCGGGGGTGCGATTCCTGCTGGGACCCTAATTTTCATTTGCATTCGTCTGGTCAGAGCGGCCGATGTCGGTTTTTCTTAACGCCTTACTTAGATTTAGGTGCATGGTAAACAACTCCAGGAGGTTGAAATTTTCGCAGCCCTCCACTGTGGCGTCCTTCATAAATGCTGGCTTTGGGACGTAAAACCCCAACAATTCTGTAACTCAAACGTCTGGAGTGAGCCAGGTCTGTTTTGAACATGAGTGAACTCTACCTTTGAATTGGGTAGTCAGTTTCGCACATGGTTCTACTCAATGCTGGAATTGTGCAAGGTCAGTGTTGGCGTTAGCCACGTCCATTGTGGAAGTGGGACAAGGTAGCGTCGAGAAGGTCCGCACTGAATTGTAGGCAGGCTCGAAGCCAATTATGACCCGATTCCAACAAGACTTATCAACATTCAAATTCGTCCAGTCATTTTTGGGTGGGCGTAAAAATGCCCAATATACCAAACCATGCATTGCCAATCTTATCCTGCATTACACTGCCAAACTGTGCACTGCTTGTTGCGTTGACATGCAATCCATTCCGCCGGTGAGTCCAGTTGAAGCCCCGTGTTATTTCCCGACATCTGCGACATCTGATAGAGCGCGCTCCGAAGGACCTTAATGGACTTTTTCCATCCATTGTTATATATGCGAAATCTTGACAGGTAGAATATGTAGTGAAGAGTTCGATGAAAGTTCGATTGGCCAGGTAACATTATGATGAAGTTGCGGTGACTAACCAAGTCAAGGCAAAAATGCACGAGGGACGTTTACGGGCTTGTACGGGTTCCTTGACGCTAAAGCAGGCGGAAGACGTAAGTCTCTTATACCAAAAAATGACTTAGCGAGTTGATGTCGTTAGCGGGCAGATTTCCATTGTTTCTGTTGGCGGTGTCGTCGACTGAATAAAAATTTTAGAAGCATTCTAGTTGCTAGAATCTTCTCCTTAGCTATTGTATTGGAGTCATCCCAATCGATGCGGTGACCGTTGTCAGGGAAATAATGAAGGAAAGAATACAAATTTAAGATTTAAAGCAAACTCTATTAAAACAAAGGTTACATGTCGTTCTTCTGGCTGCCCCGCGGTCCGTCCCAGTTCGTGCCTCGAAGCTCACTGCCTTGCCAGGAGGCTCCGGCCTGGCTCCTCCGTCGAGATGGGCCTTTTGTCCCCACGGGGACCACACCCCTGCAGGCAGCGCTCAACACAGAATTCGCGGAATACGCTCGTAAAAAGCCGTGAGCTCGAACGTCTCAAGTTTCGGTGGTGCGTCGCACAGGAAACAAACACTGCCCCACGCAGGGCTCGAAAACGAAAGGAGGTACACACACACACGGAGCGGCAGTGCTCCGACACTGACACTGTGAATGTCTGCATGCTCAGCCATGACGTTCGATGCTTTCTTGTTGCAGATTTCTCTCTGACGCTTCTTCAATATCCTTGTGAACTTGCCAGTTTCGCCGATGTAGCTGCAGTCTGCACATGGTACTTTGTCGACAAGGGGGAATTCTCGCTGTTTATCGGATCCCCGACGTTAGCAAGCTGATTTTTCAGTTTCTTGGACGGCATGCGTGGATTGTGAATGTCGTATGTAAACATGCTGTTTAGAGCTTAGCTCATACCTGAAACGGTCGGAACACCGGTACGCCCTGCAGAAGACCTGCTTTGAGACGGCTTTCGATAAAACGAGAGATAAAACAGCGGAAGGCTTCTGGCAAGCCTGATGGCATGAACAGCCGGTATGAGTCCTTCCGGTCGCCGAACGAGAGTCTGTTCCTGTTCACTCACGCAGACGTGGAGGATGGAAAGGATGTTATCCAACTTGTATTCTGCAGTGAACTGCATGGCTGTTTCTATGGTGTTGAGAAGATTCAGGAGACATGTTGCGTCTTACACTTTTATAATGCTGAAGCAGTCGTCTACGTAACGATCGAAAATATTTGGTGTGGGCGCAAAGTAAGCGAGGGCCTCCTGTTTAATGACTTCCGTTCGTAAATTGCCGGTAGTCATAGAATGGAAGATCCCATGGCAATTACGAGCGTTTGCTGAATTAACCATTTCCTGAAGGAGGAGTATGTGTTGCTCAAGCACATCTCAAGCTCCCTTACCTGATCACATAGCCATTCCCGATTAAGTAATTTCCTGCAGTAAAAGAGCTCAATGTAGAAATTTTCAACATGACTGTTATCGCAAGATTAGTCCTGTAATGCAAGGTTTTGGCTTGAAATTCCAAGGAGTTTTATTAAGTCACTGTGTAGCATGATTTCTCCTTAGAGACGCAATGGTGTGGTTTTATCTTTCCACTGTAGAAATATGGATGCTCGTCTCCTTCGCAGGATCCGGAGAGTAGCAGAATTCGCATCGTGTCCTGTGATGCCCAGGGGTTCAGCTGTTTCGACAATGCTTCGCAGCGGCTCGGTGACCCATGCCAGCGACTTGGCTCTTCTCCATCTGGTACTTTGGGGTTCTGTCGATCAAGTGTTCTGCACGACCGAGCGTGCTTGTCAGCGAGTTGCGTTCTTCCCGCAATCGAGATGCTCAACTGTTGCAGTACCGGTGGACCAAGAGCAGCAGAGTTCAAGGACCATCAAATGGTGGTGCGTAAATACATTCACCGAGGTGTATATTATCTATTGAGAACCAATAATGTGTGTGGCTTGCGTGTGGTTTCGCTTTTGAATTGTTCAATTGCGAAAGCTTGTGCTCATTAGTTTGCACATTGAAACTCTTAATGAATGATGCATACTGAATAAAACTTCTGCCGTGTACATTCTATTACCGCCGTAGGAGAATACTGGGCGAAAAAATTACACCTTCAGTTCCGTAACTGTCAGTGAATGCTCGCACTAATGTCGTTGCTTGAGCAGTTACCAACCATATGCAGCTTGATTTTGACGTGTGCGGAAGTAGCGTAGACGTTAGGGTGAGTTGGTGTAGCTCCATGTGGTGATGAATTGGCAACAGAAAACCAACGAAAAGAACTGTGTTCTTTCTCCAGTCTGACTGCATTAGTATTTCGCGCCTAATTCATCACAACGTGACGTTTACTATTCGTTCAGGTAAATAGTACTAGAGGGTTTTAAGTCGAAGAACTCGTTGGTTCGTAGCTCTAGTAGACCATTTAGGAGCATACGACGCCAGAATTGGAGCCGGTCGTAATGATAGCCGTTCGTTGTGTGAGCCCTGAACGCATACCAGGGCAAGCTTGTGTTACGTAGTAGTGCTACGTGAATATTCCGAGCAGGAAAGACGAAGGTAGTGGACGAAAAATGCTGGTGTCGATTCTTTAATCACATTTTCAAGGACGTTAAGTTCCACTAGGCTTAGATTTCTCACACTTACCTGAGCATGTGTGTTTACTAATCGGTCGTGTGGTTTTTGTTTTGCACTTAATTAGGGTGAAGAGGAGTATGCTGGATGTCGGCGAAAGTCAAGGTGATTCCGTGAGCGGCTCCTGCGGTGTGCGTCTGCTTCGAAGAACTCGCTCACATCGGGGAAGAAGCGTCGATTAAAGGCAGCCGCGATGTGAGCGTGTGCTTACGCGAACGAATGCGTGACCACCCTGTATGCGTTGGATATGCCCTTTGACTCTGCGCAATATTTGTGCGCTGGACGTCGTATATGTGCATATATGTCGTGATTATTTTCGGTTATTGTCTTTTGCTTTATTCTGTTTAGCTGGTCTTGTTACTGTTTGTTTAATACCATGACCATGTTCATGGATGGCTTAGCCGGCTAGAACATTGGCCGACGTATGGCATATTGGCCGACGTATGGCAAAGAAAAGTTAATAAAAGGTGCGTGCGGTTGTTGTTGCGTCACTGTCGTTCTTCCAGGCTCAGCCAGAACAGGTTGGCGTAAGGGGAACCTCTGAACGAATTGCGTCAAACAACAACAACAACAACAACAGATTCGTCCTGCGCGCACAGCAAACTTCGTTTGCTGGCGCTTGGCCGACTCTGCCTGAGGGGAGGAAATGACAGATTCCTCCTGCGCGCACAGCAAACTTCGTTTGCTGGCGCTTGGCCGACTCTGCCTGAGGGGAGATAATGACAGATTCGTCCTGCGCGCACAGCAAACTTCGTTTGCTGGCGCTTGGCCGACTCTGCCTGAGGGAAGGAAATGACAGATTGGTCCTGCGCGCACAGCAAACTTCGTTTGCTGGCGCTTGGCCGACTCTGCCTGAGGGGAGGAAATGACAGATTCGTCCTGCGCGCGCAGCAAACCACTTGCAGAATGTGCTTCGTTACTGCCTCACGAATCGACTGCAGCAAAAAGTTTTGAAATCGGTCAGGTAGAAGCGGAGTTATAGTGATTTGTCGCGCTTGCATGATAATAATGAGTGCGTACATGTGCACGTTTTCCGGGAGTTTCTTGTTGTGACTTTTTCTACTTTCTTAATTAAAAGGGCCCTTTACATTAATTCAAAGACTGTATGACGTTCAGGTTGGTCACGAATACGGGCCAAAACTTCTTTAATTCATGTATTTTCATTTTGGAACTGACAGACTCAGTCCCTGGCCTTCGTGTGGCTCTGATCCAGATGAGTTTTCTAGCGACAGTCCGTCTCTCTTTTGTCTCTCTCCCACAGTAGTGAGGCACTCAAGGGCATTTCTCGGCACACTCTGCGAGAACTGTTTTATGATTTTTTACTTGTAAATTTACCTGTGTCTACTCTTTTCTACCAACCTGTCGAGATGCGCGTTTCTCGCATCTGCTAAACAGAGCTCCCAACACGTCGGGCCTACTCGATATAGCACTGACACCTTTAGCATGGTACAAGAGGAAATCGTGCAGCAGTTTTACGAAGCATATAAAACAATGATTTCCACAACAGGGCAATACGAAGCGGTTCAGATAAACAATAAAACGACAGGTGCTGTAGATCGCTGTTCATGTAGAATACGAATAGATCAAGATGGCTGCTCAACTACAGAAATTCAGCAAAGTAGGGTACTAGTAAAGAGGTATGGGTGGACATTCAAAGACCGTAATACACAGATGTTAGTGTTCAGATTAAAATTAACCATAAAAATTTCCCATTTCATTACCAGATTTCTGTGCTGCAAATGCAGTGGCTTCTACCTGTAAGCTGACTTCGGACACGATATGTTGCATGCTTAGGGTGCTGCGAAAATCATGCACTTCAAGCTCATTACACTCACGGAAACACGAAATATGTTTCTGCATCGATAAAATGACGCGCCAATGCTCCTAGTTACGTTGTACAAACAATACACGTAGTGAAGCGAGCATGACTTTGCCTTCAAGAGTACAACACGACAGCATATTCGGGCCCCGTGCACACTGTTTTCAACCGTGCCGCATGGAAAGGAACGTTCATGCGCGTAACATTGGCTGTTTCGAACTATCCCTAGAAGGTCTACTGCAAGTACAGTTGCGAAGCGCCCACTACGCCATTATTCCCCCATTTGCTAATTTGCGAAGTACTCACTACGCGTAAGTTAGGTGCCACGCGCACCTGTACACATTGTAATTATTCGGCAGCTTTAAGAGACACTAAAGGCAAATGTTAAGTCGACGTGGATTGTCGAAATAGCGTTCCAGGAATCTCACAGTGCTTGTTTCGTGCCAAGGAAATGCTTATTTTGAAGGAAAATCACGTTTCGGTGGTCCGCAAAGCGTTAACGCATTTCAAATCACGCGCCTGAATAGGCCTAACGCAGCATTTGCCTTGCACAACATTGCCCGTCTTTACTGCCCGGCAGCCAACGCCGTGGTTTCTGCTCTCAAGGGCACATTACACAACATCACATGGCCACGGCCTTTTGCCGGAGTGTCCGCTAGAGGGACTTTCATGAGCGTGCAAGGCACACGCAGCAGTACGCGATAACGAAACTACCACTGAGACGCGAGCGTGCGAGCGGAGCGCAGCCCGGCGAAAACGGAACATTTGCACAACTCGTATTGAACAAGTCTTGCAAATTTCGGAATGTTCTTTTTCTTCATAAGTAGCTTGAATACTAGTAATAATTTCTACTCGGGACTCTTGACGCCATGGGGCTCGTTCCAAAACTTCCCACTGGTTGCGCACACAGTGTCCTGCTCTTCAAAATTGGCTAGCGCGAAAATCGACAAGGACTAAGAAGGAACACTGATGTACAGGACAGGCGCTAATGTGATTGACGATGGCGAAAGGCTGCACAGATGTAGGTAAGACACAAATAAAAGGGCCCACTGCAGAAGAAATATAGCTTAATAGTATACGTTGTTGGGTTAGTTGGCTCATAATCTTCAAAATTGGCTAGCGCGAAAATCGACAAGGACTAAGAAGGAACACTGATGTACAGGACAGGCGCTAATGTGATTGACGATGGCAAAAGGCTGCACAGATGTAGGTAAGACACAAATAAAAGGGCCCACTGCAAAAGAAATATAGCTTAATAGTATACGTTGTTGGGCTAGTTGGTTCATAATCTTCAAAATTGGCTAGCGCGGAAATCGACAAGGACTAAGAAGGAACACTGATGTACAGGACAGGCGCTAATGTGATTGACAATGGCAAAAGGCTGCTCAGATATAGGTAAGACACAAATAAAATGGCCCACTGCAGAAGAAATATAGCTTAATAGTATACGTTGTTGGGCTAGTTGGTTCATAATCTTCAAAATTGGCTAGCGCGAAAATCGACAAGGACTAAGAAGGAACACTGATGTACAGGACAGGCGCTAATGTGATTGACGATGGCAAAAGGCTGCACAGATGTAGGTAAGACACAAATAAAAGGGCCCACTACAGAAGAAATATAGCTTAATAGTATACGTTGTTGGGCTAGTTGGTTCATAATATTCAAAATTGGCTAGCGCGAAAATCGACAAGGACTAAGAAGGAACACTGATGTACAGGACAGGCGCTAATGTGATTGACGATGGCAAAAGGCTGCACAGATGTAGGTAAGACACAAATAAAAGGGCCCACTGCAGAAGAAATATAGCTTAATAGTATACGTTGTTGGGCTAGTTGGTTCATAATATTCAAAATTGGCTAGCGCGAAAATCGACAAGGACTAAGAAGGAACACTGATGTACAGGACAGGCGCTAATGTGATTGACGATGGCAAAAGGCTGCACAGATGTAGGTAAGACACAAATAAAAGGGCCCACTGCAGAAGAAATATAGCTTAATAGTATACGTTGTTGGGCTAGTTGGTTCATAATCTTCAAAATTGGCTAGCGCGAAAATCGACAAGGACTAAGAAGGAACACTGATGTACAGGGCAGGCGCTAATGTGATTGACGATGGCAAAAGGCTGCACATATGTAGGTAAGACACAAATGAAAGGGCCCACTGCAGTAGAAATATAGCTTAATAGTATACGTTCTTGGGCTAGTTGGTTCATAATCTTCAAAATTGGCTAGCGCGAAAATCGACAAGGACTAAGAGGGAACACTGATGTACAGGACAGGCGCTAATGTGATTGACGATGGCAAAAGGCTGCACAGATGTAGGTAAGACACAAATAAAAGGGCCCACTGCAGAAGAAATATAGCTTAATAGTATACGTTGTTGGGCTAGTTGGTTCATAATCTTCAAAATTGGCTAGCGCGAAAATCGACAAGGACTAAGAAGGAACACTGATGTACAGGACAGGCGCTAATGTGATTGACGATGGCAAAAGGCTGCTCAGATGTAGGTAAGACACAAATAAAAGGGCCCACTGCAGAAGAAATATAGCTTAATAGTATACGTTGTTGGGCTAGTTGGTTCATAATCTTCAAAATTGGCTAGCGCGAAAATCGACAAGGACTAAGAAGGAACACTGATGTACAGGACAGGCGCTAATGTGATTGACGATGGCAAAAGGCTGCTCAGATGTAGGTAAGACACAAATAAAAGGGCCCACTGCAGAAGAAATATAGCTTAATAGTCTACGTTGTTGGGCTAGTTGGTTCATAATCTTCAAAATTGGCTAGCGCGAAAATCGACAAGGACTAAGAAGGAACACTGATGTACAGGACAGGCGCTAATGTGATTGACGATGGCAAAAGGCTGCACAGATGTAGGTAAGACACAAATAAAAGGGCCCACTGCAGAAGAAATATAGCTTAATAGTATACGTTGTTGGGCTAGTTGGTTCATAATCTTCAAAATTGGCTAGCGCGAAAATCGACAAGGACTAAGAAGGAACACTGATGTACAGGACAGGCGCTAATGTGATTGACGATGGCAAAAGGCTGCACAGATGTAGGTAAGACACAAATAAAAGGGCCCACTGCAGAAGAAATATAGCTTAATAGTATACGTTGTTGGGCTAGTTGGTTCATAATATTCAAAATTGGCTAGCGCGAAAATCGACAAGGACTAAGAAGGAACACTGATGTACAGGACAGCGCCTGTCCTGTACATCAGTGTTCCTTCTTAGTCCTTGTCGATTTTCGCGCTAGCCAATTTCGAAGATTATGAACCAACTAGCCCAACAACGTATGCTATTAAGCTGCCGTGTCCTACATTTACCTTAATTTTTCGATTACTTGATCACTGCTATTGATAATATTGACGTTTTAGACGTTCTCAAACATTGACCTTTCACTCTGACATAAATTTTTTTTGCCTTTTGTGTCTCTTTAAACCACCCTCTCTTTGCTCAATTCAGATATTTTGACGCCTATCGCGATTCCAGAATTCTTCCACGCAATATTAGGGTAAGGCGGGGCAAAATGAGACGCGGGGCAAAACGTGACATTTTGACTTTGCCCCCCTCTATAGCTAATAGAAATAGTACCTTTTCTTTGTTTCTCTATTTCAGCGATAGGTGCCGGTAGTTTTCGACGTTTTTGTGTAAAAGTTGATGATCGCTCGCAGCGTTCACGCGGGAAAAATTGCGCGGCTGATGTCAGCAAGGCCAGTGTGTTCGTGACCCACCGAAAAAGGGCGAAATTCTGCTCGTCCAAATTTTCAGATGCGTGCATGAAGCTACTCCGACGTTAGTCCAACACCGCAAGTATTTATGTTGTTAGCTACATGCCCCCAAATGTTTAGTTCATTTGGTGCCATGAGCCAATTTGGTGCCATGAGCCAATTTTTAAAACTTTGGGCATGTGAGAGGGGAAAAACACGACAAAAAGGCATTGAATTGCCTTAGAGAATGTCTTATTAAGTGAAAAACTTACTTGCGCTCAGTATATAATATTCTTTCGTTTAGGATGGTGCGGACGTGCACCAGGACATCATCTAGAGCTTCCTGGGAGGAAAACGACTAGAAAAATGAACTGAATGTTGTTCAGGAGTTTTGGAGTAACACAGCGCCGGGTTCTGTATTGATTAAATGCGTGGAGTGCAAAGACTGTGCTCATGAAGACTGCGTGAGGGCCCACGGAGTGAATTTCTTGTGCTGTACTGTAAGAACTGAAGAGATGAAATTTTTTCACACCGTCTCGTTTCGCTCCACGCAGCGTCTCGCTTTGCCCCGCAGATTGGGGTAAAATGAGACATCTGGTGCATTTTTTGTTTCTTTTTAAAATAAACTTTTTTCCTTTTTTAAGTAAACTTTTGTTCTTTTTCTTTTGTCTTTTTTTTCCTTTGTGTTCCTGTTTTTTTCCTTGTTTCCAATATGTTTTTCTTTTGCTCGCCACATGCCTGCCCTGTATTCAATCAATACAATATCGCTAGGAGGTCCTCCTGACAGTGTTTAGTTCGGGGCCTCTTTCTGTAATACTTATGAACCATGTCACTTTTATTTTCGTGATGTTACAATAAACTTTAAACTTCAACAGTCCCAACACCGCCATATTTATGTAGCACCTACTTTGTACCCAAAAGAAAGTTACGGCGTTGACGTTTTATGGTAACCAGTGAAATAAAAAATAATATTCACTATTTTCACATTTTTGTCCCATTTTGCACCGCCTTACCCTACATGCGTTAAGGCGACCCCTCCCATTACATGACATTCTTATAGCGTTTTTTTACGAAGCAGTTTCAAGCACTGGCGTGACTTCATGGTTGAACAGCAGCTTGTCATGCACAAGGCCTAGTTTCGATTCTCAGACGGGCCGAATATTTTTTTATTATTTACCTATTTGCATCTATCTCGAATTTTAGCTCACGGACAAGGACGCCGCCGCCAAAGCTGACACCGGAATTTCTGTGAAACGAGCTGTTTAACGCTGTCGCGTTAACATTGGGGCAGCTGCGTACTAGTGGTACGAAGCCTGATGAAACAGCGGCGCTGGTTGCATTACCCACCTCCTTTCCCTCCTCTTCACCTTCTCTTTCCTTTCCCGCTCCTTGCTTTACTATAACATACAAGTATATTCTATGCTTTACACTGTGCCATCCTCCTTTCCATCATCCTTACTCTCAAATCACTCCTCCTCATCCTCACTTTTCTTTCTCACCCCTTGCTATATTCTTCTATACATTACTATGCTATGATTCACCCTCTCCCTTCATTCTTTCTCTACTCCTCACCCCAACATATCACTCCTCCTCACAATCACATCCCTTTCCTGCCCACTTGCTATATCATACTATAGATGGCTACGCGATGCCTTACCCTCTCAGAAGATCTTCTGTAGGGATTAGTTAGAACATAATGGATGAAAAAGTCAGCGATGCAAAGTTTACAAAGAAGGCAGACATGAACGATGAGACGAAGCGCATCCAGCAACTGATTTAATGAAACAAGTAGACAAGAAGGGCTGGGTAAAAACAAAAAAGGATAGGGCACTGTTGGCAAACCGCGCATGGGCAAACGTTAATGCTAACAATGGTAAAAACCCTTGCATTTTTCTTGGAAGTTTACGTTACCAAAATGCCATATCAGAATCCAAGATGAAAGATGTGCGGCGACCAAAATTATCTTTGTTTCGCTAGAAATGCAGCTTGCTTGTCTTTAAGTGTAACGGACGGAGAGCTCACGCATGCGCAACACTGCCCCGACGGCATAGCGTACGCTTCTACAATTGTCTTTTTTTTTTAATTCGGTCCCTGCTTTGTCAACATAGTTTTGTCACTGAAATTCGGGTTACCCTTACAGGCAGATCAGTGCTGAGCGTGATTCCCCTCGATTGTAACTCTATTACACATATTCTTTTGTTCCTGTAGCCTTTCGTTGAGGCACCTGCCCGTCTGCCGAATGTATAATGAGCCGCAGGACAGAGGAATCATATTAACTACTTTTTCCTTGCACTCAACAAATCACTTGACACGTTTAACGTCACATGTTGCATCTCGGGCGTCTTCATCAGAGCTCTACATGTGAATTTTAGACACAAACGTATCGTTCTTTTGGGCGCCGCGAATATCATCGGCGCATCGCAGCGGGAAGCTATTATTTTTAATCTGTGCGTTATTGTGTGCAAGAACGGCAACACAACCACCGGATTCCTGTTTCTTTTTTAACACAAAAATGTTTTATGCCGGGGTCCATCGACACTTTCATGACGCATTTCCGTCACGGAAATACGTCGGCAAAATGAACGCCCATCAAATGGCAATAAAAAACTGTAAAGAAGTTTTGATGGCTGGAGTCGAACCCATGACCTCTCGGTCCGCGACGATGGCTGGCGGGAGTTTAGCCCGCTGAGCCACCGCCAAACAAACAATGGAGGCTACATGAACGCGCCTTTTATCTTTCACACTTTCCTCTCGCAGTGCTCTTGGATGGATGCTGTGAGCGTCCCCTATATAACGGGTTGGTGAGATGTGTGCCACCAGGTTTGAAAAAAGAAACGCGCCGTTGCTACGACCGTCCCCATTCGGCGCGTTTACACTGGAAATGTAATTTCTTCAACGCTTCAACACACCGCGGGGTGGCTTTAGCCCAAGCCTCGCTCATAGCATCCATCCATATCGAAAAATAGCTCTCCGACGCTCGCCTGGCTGTCGCAACGCGTTCCCCGTTCGCCCTGTGCGAATTAACGGCCAAGCTAGAAGAGACGATGCGTTTCTCTTCGCATTTCACGACGTTTTGAAGGAGTGCATATCGAGTTTCAGTGTTTATTATGTGCCCGTTGATGCGATATTTGCGAGGGATTCACCCCCATATGCGGTGTCCACATATGTGTTAAGAACTTCAGCTGCAGCAAGGGTTAAATCATGATCATGGGCGTTAGTAGTAGGTACGGAGATGTGCCACTAGGTGTCAACGTGAGAGCGTCCACATCAAGCGGTGCTATGTCTCCCAAACAACAGTAGACATTGTACAAGCTCTCATATACCAATGCACTATAAACAATCAACTGCTATAGACTGTGACGACACGTTTCACTTTCGTGTTATACCGATTCCTATGAAAGAGGGATCAGCCATCTTTTTCTTTAGCTTTACCGGGATTGTTTATCTCCTTCAGGCAGAAATCCGTCACCGCCACTAAGGCCACATTCGAAAAACCACTCTTTCGCAAGCGCTCTATTTGCATATTCGGACTTTGGCTCATTCTGTTCTGGCACGATATCTTAGTGGCCTGCAACATGCAATATTTTATTCCTTTTGCGAATCAGCGAAGGGCCCACTACGCGTCCATAAGGGAACACGTGAACTTACGCAGCTGTTCAGTGTGTTGATGCTTTTGCTGATGATGATGCTTAAATATGTCTTTGTAGCGGGTGGGCCTTTAAAACACCCACTCATCGCGCAATTCACATGTTTTGACTCCTGGCGCGATTCTACGCTTTTGCCACGCAATATTGCATGCGTTAAGGAGACTGCTTCCACTACATGACATTCATATAGTGTTTTTCCTTTCGAAGCAGTAGAACACGTGGTAGAACACGTGCTTCCCACGCTGACGGCTTGGGTTCAATTCTCACTCGAATCCGAAGATTTTATTTATTTATTTTATTTGCATCTTTCTCGATTATTCATGTAGTGTTCTTTTTTTGTCGAAGACGTTTCAAAAAATAGCGTGGCTCTGTTTTAGAATACCTATCTGAAGTGTTCAGCGCAGAATTATGAAGACGGGACAAGAAGGGAGAACACGTACACATGCGCTAACTTTCAACAAATGATTTATTTGACTTGAATCCGGATCACACATCTTTATACACTTGAGAAAAATCACGCATGCGCAGGTACAGTGCCGTCGAGGAACACCAGTTCCTTGTTAGTCAGCGATAGTGACGGGGTGCTAACACAATCTTCGCCAAGCCTATGAATAGTTGCTGATTCGATTATTAAACGAGTAGTTTCGTCAAGGTGCCTACGGACAATGAAACATTTATCAAAAAGCGGAACGCAACCACATGCGCTGCAGTGTGTGGCTAAACACTTCAGATATGTCGTACCAACAAGGCCAAAAGTCAGCCCTTGTTAGAATACCTGCTTGTATCAGACGGCCTCGGTTCGATTCTCACTTGAACCCGAAGTTTTTTATAATTTATTTTATTTGCGTCTTTCTCAATTTTGCCGTCAGGGACAAGATGATCATTTTTCGCTCACAACCAGCGCCGCCGTCACCGACGCCGACACCGGAATTTCTGCAAAACGAACTCTTTAACGCTGTCGCCTTAAATCCCTGATACCATGAGAATGGATAGCTTGACTCGTATCCCACGAAGTAAAATGTACTGCATTGAAACATTTCACGTGCAACAGCAGCGCCAGAAGACAGCCTAGGGAGCAGAAGCAAGATCGGAGGGGCGGAATAAACATCCGCTGTGTTAGCTGGAACACGGCCGGGCTAGACCGCACGCGCGCTTCTTTTCTTACGGCCTTCTCACCCGCCGCGAAAGCAATGGGAGAGTTTCTCAGTATATTTCGCCGCCCGTCGGCGGTAGGGGCGCTGCGACCCTGACCGTGCATCTCCTGCGCCGCGCACTCGGCACAAGAGCGTTGCTCGATGTGAAACCGCGGAATGGGGGTTCTCGACGGAGAAGGGGGAGGGGGATTATTCAGGAAGTCGGGAGTAGAGGGAGGATCGTCTCTTTTAAAAAAAAATAACAATGTTATCAGACGGCTCGCCGCATAATGTAGGTATGCATGTGCCCGTGGAGAATAAAAGCTTACACCCAGTAAAACTGTGGAAGAATCGGCTAACGAGGCAAAATGCAGGAGGGTGGCGAATTGGGCGAGTTGGAAAATGCTCATGATGGTTAGCGCAAACGCAACACGGACGAAAAGAAGAAAAAACGACGACACAAGCGCTATCTAACAACTCAATGTTTATTGGAAAAATCACAACTATATATATGTAAAAGAAAGAGAAAAAACAAAAACCCGCACATGCGCCAAAGATAATTGACAGATAAAAACGTGTCTGCTAACAAAACTACGCCCTTTCCAGGAAAGACACTTCCTCATAAATCAAAGCGATAGAATGGCAGCTCACGCACGTGTCTTTCTTAGACATATGTATTTGTGATTTTTCCAATAAACATTCAGTTGTTAGATAGCGCTTGTGTCGTCGTTTCTTCTTCTTTTCGTCCGTGTTGCGTTTGCGCTAACCATCATGAGGCATAATGCAGGAGGCATCCAGCACTGACAACGATCAGAGAGAGAGATAAACAATGCTGCACCTGTTCTGCAAGCAGACAGCATCAAATACCTTTGGCCCTTGGTCTCGTTGGACAACGAGGCCGCAATTAAGAGAGGTCGCTTACATAAATGACGAGCACGCCTTCCCCTTGCTAGCTATTTTCTATTTCTTTATTTTTCCAAATACATTAGGAGTGGTTTTCAGGGCTAAAAGCTGCGGTCTGCAGCTTGACAGCTCTTTGAAACACGTACGTGAGTTGTATCTCTAAGGGTTGAAAATAACTGCGTATAGGGAGAAAGAAAGTAAAAAAACAAGAGAGGACTCTTGCTGCTGAATAACCCCTTCGAACGGCACGCCCCGAGAGTGGTGGTGTGCATTGTCAAGGTGTTAACACCACCTGGAAACATTAATTCCGGGAACCCCGAGCTCTTTCGCGTTCCTTTTGTTAGCGTCAGGATGGCTGGGCCGTAAAATAAGATACAATAGAAAACGCAACGCACGACACACAGTTAAAAGGGGAAAAGGGGTTTACATTTAATTCTCAACAACTTGGTTACAACGGAAAACTCATAACACAAAGTCGCATACGCATATTCGCTCAAATCGCACTACTAACAACGCACAACCGCTCTCGCACCGCTCAAACGCACAACCGCTCAAATCGCTCGCACTTTTCAGGCTCTCCTCGTCGCTTATTATCATTACAGACGTCGGATGTGACTCTTGCGCTGCGCTGCTAACGACCAACAACAGGCAGCATCAGCTGTACAAGCTACTGCGAGCACAAGACAGGAACGAATTCCTACACTACCCGAGGCCAGAGTTTCTAGCTCTTTTGGTCAAGATAGTGGTCTTTTTTCGATAAGGCCTCTGAACACACACCTGCCACGCAGTAATGTGCTAGAAGTTTTGGAAACAGCAGTCCAGCCCTACTTGCAACGCGCTCCCATCTTAAGCCGCCCTGAAGGCGTTGACGACAGCCACTCCCGACGATCCGCAGATCTCATAGCCGAAAAATTCCCAAGATTTTTCCTCGTCATTCACTTAAACCAACTGACTGACGCAAACGACAAGCCTTCCACCTACACACACAAGCCGACTAGGAAGCATTTCAGGTTGTGAACGAGACATTTGTGAAGTCAGGAAAAGTTTTCACTTGAAAGGGTTCAACTATTTGCGAGTGCTTACGAGCAATAAATATTTATTTCTAAACCTCAGAATGTCTACACGTTTGATGGCGGAGAGCTGTACTCCCGGCTCTTGGCATTTATACGTTCTTCGATAAGCGTAAGCTCGATGCACGTTGCGCATATAAGAAGTCAAAATAAACCATTCGTGCGTCTTCAACGATTAGGCAACTTGTTTTTCAACGCACGGTGAGTGAAGAAGCGCGTCCGAACTCATGTGCCGTAAAGTCACTGGAACGGGAAAAGTACCGCGACCATCCTGCGCGCCGCCATATTTGGTCCAGCGCGGCCGAAGCGGCGGCGGTGCGGTGCTGATTTCACGTGGAGTAACGCATGTTTTACGCATTGCGTGCGCTTTTGCAGCCCCGAATGAAACATATCGTTGTTCTCTGACTGATTAGGAAAGAAATAGCGGCAGTCTTCACTTGCCTACATGCACACGCACGCGTACTAACGCGATAAAGAAATGCGAACTGCGCGGCGTTTACGCGCTCGGCTGTCTGCATTTATTAAATGCGAAGCATTTCTTAGCGAATTTCTGCGACTTTGTACGTATCTATCTATCTATCTATCTATCTATCTATCTATCTATCTATCTATCTATCTATCTATCTATCTATCTATCTATCTATCTATCTATCTATCTATCTATCTATCTATCTATCTATCTATCTATCTATCTATCTATCTATCTATCTATCTAGCCGCCCCCGACTTCGTGCTGTCCTGGCTGCTTCGTTATGGGATGTACACCAAATTTAGTATGGCATAACATGACTGTATGACGAATATAAATTACAGGAGATAACATGAAAATAATGACATGCATGCCATGTACGGCATGAGTTACATGCCATGCTCATGGTGCACTCGCGGCCGCTTCGATAGCTTGATGCACAACAAAATTGGTATGGCGTACGTGACAAGAGTGTATGACGAACATAAGTGACTGGTTATAACGTGCAAATCATAAGAGACATGCCATGTAAAACATGATTTACATGACATTGTCTCGGGGCGCTCGCGGTCGTTTAATGAAATGCATATATACCAAAATTTTTATGACGCGCTATTTCTGTATGACGAACGTTAGTGATAGGTGGTGACATGAAAATCATGACTTCCATGTCATGTACGGCATGACTTACTTGCCACGCTCATGCTGTGATGGCGGGCGCTTCGCTAGCTTGAAATGCACCCAAATTGGTATAGCGTGAGGTGACTGTATGACAGGGGCGTAGCCAGAAATTTTTTTCGGGGGGGGGGGGTTCAACCATACTTTATGTATGTTCGTGCGTGCGTTTGTATGTGTGCGTGCCTATACACGCAAGCAAAATCGAAAAATTACGGGGGGGGGGGGGGGGTGAACCCCCCCAACCCTTGGCTACGCCCCTGCTGTATGACGAACAATAATGACAAGTGGTAACGTGAAAATCATGACTTGTGTGTCTATATGGCATGACTTGGATGGCATGCTCTTGGTATGCTCGCGGCCATTTCGATAGCTTGATATATACCAAGATTGGTATTGCGCGCCCTGACTGTATGACGAACATGAATGACAGGTGGTAGCATGAAAATAATAACATGCACGACATTTACGGCACGATTTGCATTACACTGTCCTGGCGCGCTTCCGGTCGTTTTGTTAACTGGATGTATAGCAAATTTGGTATGACATGACATGGGTGCGTGACGAACATAAATTACAGGTCATGCGTTGTATATACCAGAATATACGTACGTTTCATTCGCGTTGTGATTCAACATGCATGCATGTCAAACATGCATTGTATAGTGAACTAGATCCTACATGACATGCGTACCATTATTTTCATGTTACCGCACGGTATTAATGTTTGTCATACAGTCACGTCAGGCAATACCGATTTTGGTTCATATCAAACAAGCGAACTGGCCGCGAGAGCATCATGAGCATGGCATGTAAATCATGCCTTACATGACATGCGTACCATTACTTTCATGTTACCGCAGGGTATTTATGTTCGTCATACAGTCACGTCACGCAGTACTGATTTTGGCGCATATCAAACAAGCTAACCGGCCGCGACAGCATCATGAGCATGGCATGTAAATCATGACTTGCATGACATGCGTGCCATTATTTTCATGTTACCGCCTGTTATTTACGTTCGCATTACGGCACGTCACGCAATACCAATTTTGGTGCATATCAAGCAAGCGAACCTGCCGCGAGAGCATCATGAGCATGGCATGTAAATCATGCCTTACATGACATGCATACCATTATTTTCATGTTACCGCAGGGTATTTATGTTCGTCATACAGTCACGTCACGCAATACCGATTTTGGTGCATATCAAGCAAGCGAACCGGCCGCGAGAGCATCAGCCTTTATTTTCATGCTACCACCTGTTATTTGTGTTCGTCATACGTCAGGCAGTACCAATCTGTAGGAGTCAGTTTTCATGGCGCGCTGATCATTATATGCGAGCCCAAAGGCGTCAATTTTACGCCAAACATAATAAAGAGCCGCCCGGCAATGTTATTGTGCATGAACCTCCTGCGACAACCACGCGAAATAAGCTGCACTAATGCAGGGTAGGCGCAAACATTCCCCGAAACAACATTCGCGAATTCTCAATGAATTAGCGCTTATAGCTCACAAATGCGGGTATCAGTCGTGGGAACAAATTTTTCCCGCCTTATTCTGTGCAGCCACACAGCCCGTCGCTTGGCATCCTTTTTCCCGCTGGAAATAGCAAAGAGGGCCTTGCCCGTTCCCGCCGGTTGCTGCACCCAAAAGCGCAGCACCCGGGCATTCTTCGATGCTTCGATAGGCTTTCGATGAAGTCTCAAAACAATACGGGATGTCGTAATGTTCCTGCACGTTTTCCTGAGCCTATAAAAACAATCGCCCTCCAAAGCGCCGTGCGTCTGCGGCCGGGAGACTCTAGCGAGGCGAGCGAGCTGGACCATTTATGTGGCGAAGCCGCCGAAAGGGCACGGCGGCGAAGAGAAAAGGAACGCGGTACTTTTCCCGTTCCAGTGACTTTAATGTGCCGGCGTTGCGCGCGCTGCACGGAGCGGCGGAGGAGGGTCAGGGTCGCAGCGCCCCCCACAAAGCAGCGGCGAGAGGCATGTACTACACCCGATGCGCAGGCCGTAAGAAGCGAGCGCGCGCGTGCAGTCTAGCCCGGCATTGGCTGGAATACCTCATCGCGAAACAATAGCGTCCGTAGTCTGGAAACGTTCATATGCGCATGCTATGCGCATGACTAACTTATGCTTGTCATAGAACATTCCCAAGCTTAATTTCGACGAAGCTTAGTGCGTGACACCCCGCATTAGCGACAAAGCATACATGCGTGGTTGTGTTCAACGGGTCGTATCTTTTTGCCCCCCCAGTTACCCATGTCGGCGACTTCGGACTACTAAATGTTAGTACTGCCACCTGAATTTTGTGAAGTGCTTATTGGTAGTATATCGCATGACTGAATTTGTGACAATGAGGGACACAGTAGTCGAAGGCACCGAATAGGTGTGCTATAGAGGTTGTATGAACAGGAAAAACTCAGAGGGACCCCTACGCGATCGCCTAAGACGACTCCAAGGCGATAACCATTTTAACGCGATAGCGTTAGAGAGCTCGTTTCGCAGAAATGCCGGCGTCGGTATCGGCGTCGCTACGTAGCTGGTGAGCGAAAAATCGTCCGTGACCGAAACATCGAGAAAGGTGTAAATAAAATGAACAATAAAAATCTTCGGTCCCATTGAGGATCGAACCAGGGCCGTTTGCGTGGCTAGCAGGTGTTCTACCACAAAGCGACGACGTTACTTGCGACTGCTTCGGGTAAAACACGACAAACACTGTAAGGAGTGGAAGGAGTCTCCTTAACGCATTTGTTCGGCAGGTGTCATGACGAAAATGAGCCCATTCGGCGATTTGTAGGCGCATTGGCGAGGCCGTCAAACTACGTTTATTGCGCGACACCATGCTTCGAAAAAAGCCGGGATAGTGCAGCCATCGCGGCTAAAAACATACACGAACTTTCAAACAGCTCTAAAATTGGACAGCTATGTCCATCTAGCGGAAAACATATCAAGCCAACGCCTTCCTTCTAGAGGAGGCGTTTATCAAGCAAACAGCAAACATTAGGTAATTTGCTGCCATCTGTGGGGACTCTAGCACAAGGAAGTGCTTTAGATCGAAAACCTGTACCATTACTATAGATACATAGCGCGCGCGCGCGCGTGTGTGCGTGTGTGTTTGTGTGCGTGTGTGTGCAACAACACACATTAATCAGTATGCACTTAGTGGTTGAAGTGCGCACTAGGGGCCGGATTTCGCTATCGCGTTCAATTCTTAAAGGCGAAGCTTAAAGCCCGAACCATATAGAGCGTTTTTTGCCGGCGTTTCCTGGCGTTGCGGTCCCTCGGCGTCGTCGCATCAACGCCGTCAGAGAGGGCGGCAAACCATATGAAGAGCGTTAGCTCAGCGTCACACACAGTGTGACCAGAGGGAATGAACCTGACACCTCGTAAAGCAGTGTACAGTTTCCGTCAATGGACCAACAAGATATATTCCTGATTATAGCTTTTATGTCTCATTAGCAGTTCTGCAGTTCTGTGGTGCAGAAAACGAGTCACAACGCCACCGAAAAGTCTATTTTCTTTTTATTTGACTTGTAGCGCCAGCTATTGGCATTAAGAAGAGGCACAACTTGTAATATATGGCCTCTGAGCTTGAAGCTGCCGTACATCTTTGAGGCCACGTATTCGGCCAATACACTCATTCCTGCTAAGCCTACCGATGACTTGAGTACGGCGCTCGGAAAGACTTCAAAGATATCACGATCGCTTTCCTGTCGAAGCTTCTAGGGAACAAGCTAAGTCAAATACAAGCATCAGTTGAGAACTTAAGGACACACAGTGCACGGCGACGACTTATTAGATCCGAGGCGGGCGGCAGCCATTTTGGCAGCAGCGACGACGCCGTTACGTAGCGGAAGTCGCTGCCAGCCGCACGCTGATTGGTCCTACGTACATCGAACTGCTTCCGGCGTCGACGCTGCCGCCCGTGATGTCTGGACCGTCCAGAGGTGGACGTTTCGGCCACCGTCACCGGTAGCGTCGACGTCGAGGGACGCCGGCGTACGAAACGCCGGGAAAACGCCGGCAAAAGCGCTCTATATGGTTCGGCCTTAAGGGTCCCCCAATTTTTCTTGTTCTTTTTCTTCTCAGTCAACGTGCTGATCCTCCTCTCCCCCGCCACATTAAAAAGCTCTCCGAACTCTAAGGGAGGCTGAGGCACTTAAAAAAAAAATGACTTTGGAGTGTGTAATCATAGTTTGATCCCTGCTGAATTCGAAAACCAATGTGAGAATACACAGAAGTGAATGCAAATAGCATTTCTTGGCAAAAAACCACGGCTGCAGCCGCAGGGCTTCTTGAGATGCTGAGTGAACGCGGTGACGTCATCTTCGGCGTGCCGCGTCATCGGCAACATCAGCACAGTTAAAGAAAGCATGGCCTTGCGATCAGTTCCACTAACGCGCGCAGCCGGAACTAGTCACGGAGGCCACGGTTGAAAATACGACAGTGCTGCGCGGCTCCGCCAAAGATACCGACGATGACGCAGATCCGGTTAGTTCGTTTCTACGCCCACACTTTCGGCGCGTTCGCGTGGGCGGAGCAAGATGAACTTTTTTTGCGTATTTTAAAGCTCCTGCTGCCACAACAGCGGAAAAAATTACTCCATCGTCGACAATAATGTTGGTCCTTGTTAACAGCAATATTTTACCCGAATTTTAAAACCTCTACAGCTTCCCTTTAGGGTGGTTTTGCACATGCCTCCAGGATCGGAGGCATTGCAAGCTTTCTGCTCCTCACAAGATTTTGCAGAGCCTCCGTGAATCGGGCCGCCTTCACCAAGCAACGATGTCCTTCGATGTCGCCACTACGATGTCTCAAAATCTGGCGATCTGTGACGTCGTGATGACGTCACAGAATGACGTCATTAATAACGTCATGTTACACTGAGGTCTTGTGACTTTTGGTACGCCGACTGCACGTACACGCACGTACACACGTACACGCATATTGTCACGGGTCGTGACGTCGACGAAGGCAGCAGTCAGCACGTCCGAGATGAAACTCTTTATTAGGCCGAACTTGTGGCCGGGAAAATGAACTCCAGCTACAGCAATAAACTGAAAGCGGCGAACAGAGCGTCGACCGTCGATCAACTGACAAGTGGTCAAGCGCGTCGGCTTTTATACAGGCGCTATCGAACTTTCCAGCGATATCGCTGGTGGCGGCGTTATCTCTAAACAAAACTGGAACATTCGCGTGCGGCGCGCAATCTTAACCAAACGATCTACTGCAATCGCGAAGCTTCTCTAACACTGCTTCGCGGACAGCGTCGAGCGTTGATAACCGTCCTTGCTGGTCAAACCCGAATACATCAAAATAAAACAAGAAGTGGGCGTGGCAATATTCACGTGAGTATCACGTGACTCTAGACCCTTAATTACTTTTAGATGCGAAGTATCTTATGGCGGAGTTCAATCCGGTGGTGGTGGTGGTGGTGGTAGTGTGCGGCGTGACCACCCTTACTGCGCATGCGCATACCCTCTCCACTCACCCCCTCCCCTCTCCACTTCCCCTCTCCACTTCCCCTCTCCCCTCCCCCTTCCCCCTTTCCACGCGGGCTAGACAGGCCGAAATTCTCTCCTGCGCAACGCCGAGATGAGCACCAGCGCATGCGCGTCCCCTCCCCCTCTCTCTCTCCTCTCCTACCCTTCCCCCCTCTCGCACGCCTGCCGACCGCGTTCCCCGCTCGCCCTGTGAGAATTAGTAGCGTTCCTCTCCGCGTTCCACGACGCGAGGTCGGTAGCATGCCCAAAGAACGCCAACGGAAACGCGTTCGCGCAAGTGCTCCGGCTTCGCATCGCCTCATGGTCCCCTTTAGCGGGAAATGGTGTAATTTTTGCATTCTTCGACGCCGACACCAGTCTCGCGAAGTATGATGACGTCACAGAATGACGTCATTAATGACGTCATGTTACACTAAGGTTATGTGACTTTTGGTACGGCCGACTGCACGTACATGCACGTACACAGGCACACGCATATTCACATGAGTATCACGTGACTCTAGACCCTTAATTACTTTTTTTGCATCCTTCGACGCCGACGCCGGTCTCGCGAAGTATCGTCACATGCCGTCAAATCTCGAAGACGCCGGCAGTCAAGTTTCGCGTTTGATGAGACATCTAACGCTTTCGCCTTAGTAAGGGCCTCATACCAGTTGGCTGATGTTTCGATGGGCGGTGTATTCGTCACGTGCATCACAAGCGCGGCATGAAAGTCATGCCGTACATGATATGCATGTCCGAATTTGCATGTTAGGACCTGTCGTTTATGTTCTTTATACAGTCATGTCATGCCATATCAATATTGGTATATATCCAATTAATGGACGGCCGCGAGCGCACCATGAGCGTGGCATGTAAATCATGCCGTACATGGCATACATGTCATGATTTAATGCTATTACTTCTAATTTATGTTCGGCATACAGTCACGTCGCACAATACAAGTTTTGGTATCTATCAAACTAGCGAAACGGCTGCGAGCGCACCATGAGCGTGGAATGTTAGTCATGCCGTACATGACATGCATTTTATGATTTTGATATTACCCCCTGTCATTTATGTTCATCATACAGAAATGTCACGCCATACGAATTTTGGCACATATCCATTCAATGACAAGGCCGCGAGCGTCCCAACGCCGTGTCTTGTAAATCATGCTGTACATGACATGCATGTCATGACTTGCGCGTTACGACCAGTCAATTATGTTCGGCATACATCTCTTGTCACGCCTTACTAATCTTGGTATACATTAAATTAACGAAACGTCAGCGAGAGGACAAGACCGTGGCATGTAAATCATACCGTTCATGATATGCATGTCATGATTTTCATCTTATGACCTGTCATTTATATTCGTCATGCATTCACGTGATGCCACACCAATTTTGGTGTACAGCCCGTTAACGAAACGGTCAAGAGAGCACGAAGTCGTAGGCGGCTTGATAGATAGATAGATAGATAGATAGATAGATAGATAGATAGATAGATAGATAGATAGATAGATAGATAGATAGATAGATAGATAGATAGATAGATAGATAGATAGATAGATAGATAGATAGATAAGGATTACCATGATTACTAAATATATATAGATGTCACTGCTATTATTAAAAAGCTACATTGCCATTTCGGATACTTTTCGTTTGATACCATTGAACACTAGGTTGCATATAATTAATTGATTGTAATTAATCTTGGTTACTAATCAACGATAAAAATGAACAGTAGAAATCCATTATATGAAATTGTGATCTATCGTCTTATCGTGACTATATACCTTGAAATACCATCTATACTATAGATGTGCTTCTACACTAAGAGCTGGCGCCCACAAATTTCAAATAAATTGTTAGATTCTTTGTCATTATTTATTACTATTACCAATTTCCTATACGTCAGCGTGACAATGTGCATCACATCTGCAGACTTTTCTGAGTTTTAACGTGATCAACATGCACTTTCTCATCAATTTAGCGACAGACATTTTTTTACCCCTGTAGGGCTGCTTTCCCGCAGTAGGATTTAGGAAACCTCTTCGGGAAAGAAACCCAGCCAGCGTAATCATACCAAATTGCAAGCACATGGAAAGGTTGTCGTACTGTACCTGTCACTAGAGTGCAATTAGCGAATAAATGATCGTTGTGCTGCAATTAACTTTTGAAAAATCACCCCATGCATTTTCAATGGATCCACGAAAGTGTCTCGGGAAAAAAACCCAGCCGGCGAATTCAAACTAATTGCTATGTACAGCACAAGAACGCTGTCAGCGTTAAGTGCCTTAAGTGCAATTTGCGAATATTATGGCATCCTTTAGTAATCAATTTTTAAAGAACGCTCCCCATAGCGTTACGCCGAGCGCTTCCCTTTAGGGTCGACTTTGCCGCAGTACTCGATGGCCCAGATTGCTAGACATGGACTCCGACTTCAGTGTCAACTAAATGTGTACTTTATTCGTAAAGGTACTGAGCGCATTTATTAACGTATTAGTGGCATTACACCTTTGCGCGACTCGGTGCAAGCAGGTGCAAGGGCCATTACCACTGATCTCCACTAGGAGGAGCTGGATGGCGCATCGAGCACGCGGGCGTGAAGCCACCGGAAGCCGCCGTTTTTGTCCCGGAAGAGAGCTTTTCTCTTCTTTTTTTAAAGAAATACCTGCTTGTAGCGCAGTAAACTGTACGAATCGACCGGAAAAGTCGTCAGGGAAGACATTTCACGCGTAAGTACCTCAAGGTTGCATTACTTTTTACGCATTTTGTACGTTGCAGCACTCCGCCGTATTCGGAAGGTGTCGGCACGGCGTCTGTCATCTTTCGTGTAGCGTTCGTCGGCGTCTAAAGTGAGGCGTAATCGCAGAGTTTGAAAAATTAAAAAAGAAAAACGATCATAACAACAGCTGGCACCCGAGAATATTTGAATTGCGCCACGTAGACGGACAGAAGACGTCAGCTTCCGGGACAAACAGGGGACCTTCCGGTGGCTTCACAAGCGCCCGTCTCGAAGAGCGGGGATGCGCCGTCCAGCCTTTTAATGGAGGTCAGTGGCCATTACCTCGCCGATATGCAGCGCCCTCACCTCCCGTCGTGGCCAGTCAGTCAACTTCTCCTTTCACACCCGCTCTTTTGTTCGGGAGACGAATCGGCAGGCCGCACCAAAGGGGAGAGATCGAGCGGTCGTGGTAATATTAATGTTTCCTCTGTTCGCGCGTCCTTATCATCGCTCGGGCAGCTGAAGGTATCCGCCTGTACATTGCGTCGAGTGAAAGTGCAATGAAAAATCGAAAAAAGAAAGAAAGTACAGTCATTAAGCTCACATAGCGACGATGTGTAATGCGTGTTTAGAAACTCCTGTGAGTATAGCACATGCTTCGCACGGCCAGCTAATCGATGCGCGAGCGCGCCTTGAAAAATATGTTTGTACAGCATAATTTCTTTCCTTGCGATAAAGCATAAGTGAAGCAGAGTGCTTTCAAGGAGTATACACGAACTTAGCAAAAAAAAAAAAAGCCGCTATTATCACGCTGTTATGTAATGTGCATTGAGGCCAAATTTGTTTTCTGTTTATGCTGTTTTCATGCTTGATTTGCTTGTCTTGATCGTCCCTCTCGATGTCAGTTTGTGCGCGTTGACATGTGGCATAAATCGTCACATAATTATGACCATATGATGAAACATAATTATGTCCATATCATGCGACAGACATCTGCTAAGTGACAGTGTGTGTCGTGAAGAACATGCATTTATGGTATTACACTTCATTAGTCACATATCAGCACTGGAACTTGCCAGGGTTACATATGCATATTTAGAGCCTTTAGGAGATGTGTTAGTATGCAAGGCTATTTATTCACATTGATATTGTTACGAGGCATTGTGGACGAGCACGCCGTTGGAGACGAAGAGACGAGGAAGAAGCTGGAATGCCGCGCGATATGCTGGCAGCCATTCGGTGGCACAGTTGCTTGTAAATACTGTAAATATACTTGCTGCTGTCTCTCTCGTGTATTCGTCATCCCGTAACAATTTGGTGGAGGTGCGGGGTAGAAGAACCGCTGTACAACGGAGCTCCGCAGTGGTCGTCGACTCGGAGTTTCCAGGATGGAAGACGAGACCGATGCTATGACCACTCCTGCATCGGCCACGAGAACGCCTGCATCGGCCGCGACAACGCCCTGCACCGGTCCCGGCAACGCCTGCACCGGCCACAACGCCGCCAACGTACGTGCTGACGCATCCGAAAAACCCTGGGACGTTCTGCGGTACGGATGAAGTCGACGTCGAAGATTGGATTGCTGACTATGAGCGTACCAGTGCTATCAATCGTTATGACCCGACTCTCATGCTGGCCAATGTGCTCTTCTACCTAAAAGGCACGGCAAAGGTATGGTACGAGAACCATGAGGAGGAGATCGGCAGTTGGGACACATTTAAGCGAAAACTGTGCGACTGTTTGGAAAGCCCATGGGTCGAAAGGCAGCCGCAAAGAAAGAGCTATCTACCCGTGCTCAGACGTCCACTGAACCCTACATATCGTACATTCAGGACGTGCTGGCTCTTTGTCGTAAAGTCGACAGCGACATGTCGGAGTCGGACAAGGTTGGCCACGTGCTGAAGGGTATAGCGGACGACGCGTTCAACCTATTACTGTGCCGGAATTGTGCGACCTTGTTGAATCACCTTGTTGAATCGCCTTGTTTCTTCCCCTGGTTATGTTCTTTTAATTATGTTGCCATAGTGTTTATTATCTGTGCACAGTATTCTCACTGTTGACACAATTTCTGACAAGGTGAAAACGCTGGCATTGTGTCCAGGTCTTCTTTTGTCCTTATTACAAGTATGCTGTTAATTTTTGCCATGAATCAATACCAAGTTGCCCAATATTCAGTCCTAAACAGAGCAGCTGGGGTTGATCAAAAATCTAGTGTCCAACGTGTTTAAATACGAAGTGAACCTCACTGACATTCACACCCCTTACACTATAATGCGAACTTGACTGACATCGAAATCTACCCGAATGGTGGTACACAGGACAAGATAACACTTCTGGTGTTGTTTCGCTATATTTACCTTCGTGTATTTTTCGCCCTGTGTACTTGAAAAGTTGACAAGGACTACTTAGCAGCCTCACAATTTTGCATTTGCTTTATGTTTTGTTAAAAGGTCTGCAATTAGTAATGAAGTGTGAGTCCTTGGCGAGAAATTCATTTTTATGGACACAGAAAGCTAGATGAACTTCATTTTGTATCATTTTCAGGAAAACATTTCTGGCTTGTGTACCGACAGTGTATTGTGGGAACACTCCACTGTGCGTCATTGTACACTATTCGAACATTTCTTACATCTTACAGCATTTGGGCAAATACTGGATTGATGCAGAGTTTTATGCATGATACTGCGTGCAACATTTCCAGTAGCATGTGCATTTGAAAATTTCGCATTGTTCAAATGACACTTAGTGGAACCGGCTTTATTCAGCAACCTTATCATAAAATGGACAGTTGGGCGAGTTGATGTGTATGATAGTTAAGGAAGGGCGGAAAAAACCCCCACAGCACAGAGAAATGAGAATGAAAGGCACACGATGATGCGCTACTAGCAACTTAAGTTTTATGCAAACAGCAGAAAGATATACACACACGTATGAAAAAACTACAAAATTAAAGAATCACGCAGTCGCAGAAAGAGTAAAAACATGTCTAAAAAGCCAAGCACGTGTTAAACTTCAGTTGCTTGTACTGCGTCGTCCTGTCCCCTTCATTTCCACGTGTGTTGTGGTTTTGTTTCCCCGCTTTCTTTATTATGAACTTAAGTCCTGACTGCTTCACAGTCTCTATAAGTGTTGGTCAAATTTTATTCAACCTCATGGCATATCAAGTCCTAGGATCCAATGTGCCAAGCCATCAGCCACTATTTATAGGAAACTTTTAATTTTGGGCACTTATTGCCTAACATCAAGTTCATCTTGAAGCCATAATGCTGGGCTTAATTTTCAATGTAGTAATTATGCATAACCCATGAAGTGAGGAATTAAATATGAAGAACTTTAAGTTGCAGATGGCACTAGCTGGCATGGAAAAAATTGTAAACATAGATGTATTAATTATGCATAATAGTGCATAATAATAATAGCAACCCGTCCTGTCCACGTGCTCCTTTCTCTTGTGTTCGTTCCACTGCGCTGCCAAGATGCACTAAGTTCTGCATAATAGAAGTATTGGTACATTGTAGTCATGTGATATCGCCGACAAGTTCCCAAGGATAATTCCAGAAATTTACGTTAGTTTTCAGATATCTGTGAGCAAATATGTGCATCAATATATGAAGGCCACGTTGACATTTTGTGGGCATGGCTGAATGCTTTTATAAATTGTGGTAAGTGGACCTACAATCAATTTTAAACTTTTCTGCAGGAAACTCACTGTATGATCATGTGCGACATGTTTTTATGCCATAGTGCAAACTAGTGCAATAAAAATACTAGAACATGCCTATCTGCATGGTTGCATATTTCTCAAAATAAAGCTAGCCTTATTGTACTAATTTAGTTGCCTTCATGTGTAGGCTGACACCAAGTTCCTT